>NW_026542602.1:8087894-8605688 GCF_028750875.1 Macrosteles quadrilineatus
AAAACTCTCGTCCAACCGAAACTCTCGTCCAACTAATACTCTCGTCCAACCAAAACTCTCGTCCAACTGAAACTCTCGTCCAACTGATACTCTCGTCCAACTGATACTCTCCAACTGATACGCGCTCCACCTGATAACCCTGATTGACCTCATGTATACGTCGGCCAACCCTGCCTGGGCCTCTCGTACCTCTTTCATTCGTACTTCCCTCATGTTTTAGAATCGGCACTATACAACTACTAGTGTCGCAAAAAAAGACGTCCCGAAAAGTCGCAAAAACACTGTCTTGCGGCAGACTTTTTTGGACACAAAAATTGCCCAAATCCAGAATGGCGCCATTGACATTTTAACATTTGTAAAGTGTGTTTCATACAAATGTCAGCCAAATGTGTAAGGGAAATGTGCTGTTAGCATAACAGGGTCTAAGTTTAATAATTTTCTAGCCATTTTTTTAGTTACATTTTTTCTTTAGATCAATTTCTTTATCCTTTGTTTGTTTGTAAGTACGGCTTTTATAAGTACCTTGGATTTATATATATGTTCCTTTTTAGTGTCGATCATTTAATTGTTGTGCAATATTTTTGATATTTTGTGCGATTTTGTTATTTCTGTAACATACACTACCTTCTTATAATTTTAACTTTTATGTGAATGGGTGATTTTTTATGTTTTTTTTATTGTAAACCTGTTTTCTAAACATGTGTTGAATATGTTTATTTTTTATAGTTTTTTTCAATGTTTTTAAGGCCACGTAATTTGTTGTCCATTATTAACTTTAATTGTTATTGATATGTAATTCAATTTGTGTACATTACAAGGAAATAAATAAAAAGGAAAAGCCCGAGGGCCGCTTTTATATTACGAGATTTGATTTGTACTATTAAACCAGATCATTCTTGCAATATATAAACGGCCACATTAAGTCAGCGACGGCAACGTTTAAATACGCAAGTACATCAAAATTAAGGGTGAGCTGCCGCAAGATTTTGTTTGCGAGTTTTTACAAACACATTTTAATAGGTAAGTTTGTCACAACTGATAGTAATACTTTAAACACTCTGCGATCTTGTAATAGTTGTTTACGCAACGATTACGTAAAGGTAGTGTTAACGACACGAGTAGAAAATTAAATTAAGGTCTTCGCGAGTGCCTTAAAACTTCTATGAGTGTCGTTAACACTATTTATGCGGGTTGCGTACACTATTTTACCTACGACAGTGTTTTAATTACTAAAAATCAGTACTTATAACTTCCAAGAGTGGTTATGATTTCGTTTATATAGTATTGTTTATAAGTATGGATACTCGAGTTTGAGCTTTTATTGCAACGTACCAGTAGACTTAGAAAAATACAAGCTACATCATATTTCTACAAATTTATTTATGCGTTCACGTGTGTTGGTTTTTAAATTTTATTCAGTTTCAACTCAGCCTTTCAGCGGGTTGAATGAAAAAAGTACATGTTTTCGGTGCCTTTCAAACAACAGGCGACTTACACATTTTATAACAAAAATAGAGATGTAATCATCATGAAATTTTGATAGCTTTTACATCATACATATACTTATCAAGCATATTTATAAGTTGTAGAATCATTAATCAATTAAAACAATCTGTTATGGTTTTGAAGCGATGGAACAAGTTGGAAACTACCGCGAAAGCCTAAGCAAAGCTCTTAAACAAATACAAGTTTAAAGTTAAATCACACATTTGCTAAGTGGTCTTTAATAATTAAAATGCACGTATAATCAAAGGTGTTCTGAAACGCAATATTTCGTGAAAGTTATCCCCGAATGGGGCTGGTTTTGGCAGCCCAGACGCTCCAGCGATGAATCATACATACCCCCGTGACGTCATCTGCATACGAACCACCCTTACCCGTACCACTGAGTCATACTCTAACCGCCATTGCCTCCCCTTGGATTCTAGGAAGGACAGCGGGGGAGTTTCGGTGCGCCGCTGGGGTGGGATTACGGGTAGCGGGGGAGTTTCGGTGTATACCTGGATTTTGCGGGGGAGTTTCGGTGCGCCCGTTTCGGTGTCCCCCCGACCATATGGTTTGGTCTCATTTTTGGAAATTATAAAGACGTTAGGGAAGGGTAAGAAAGGGTGGGTGATGTCTTTGTTGATAGCTTCCTTGAACAGCTGATGTCAAATAGTCTTCGGGTGTCTCCTTTCTGTAGCTTAGGTTATATATGTTTATGTATACAGTATGGATGTTTGGTCGTGCATTAATTGCGCTAATGAGTTCCTTAATTGTGTCAAGCCCTCAAAGGATTCAAACAATATTCCTTAGTTGTGCCAAGCCCAAGCCAGGTAGAGGTTAGTTGCTGGAAGAAGGAATGTCCTTGTTTACGTGTTATCCTAACCTATCCTAAATTAACCTAAAACCTAACCTAACCTACTCAATTATACAGTCAAAGAGGACCGCCACTTGGTGCAGTTAATAAACGTATCGGGTGGTTCCCTGGAGTAGTTGGCGCAATTCAGGAATACCCGACTACCTGGCTCAGGTCAGCTGGCGCAATTAATGCTTGCCAGACGATCTTACAAGTATAGATACTCATTTACTACCAAGACTTAAATCCTTATTCAGAGAACATGTTATAGTATTGATGATAGTCATTGGTTTAACACTTCATTAGTAGATTTTACGAATATTTCTTCTATGGCTAGCCATCATAGGCACATCGTTTATTATATGGTTCATAGTTTGAAAATCCACCCCCAAAATGTAAAGTACACAGCATAGGTATACAGGAATAGCTAAAACCCCACCAAATCAAATAACAAATCCAGCTATTTTATCAAACTTTTAAGGATTTCCTATTTATAATGTTAATGATAACTTGGCAATCAAATACAATTAATGTATGTACATAATATTATGTTAAAATTATGAACCTGACGCATTATGGTTTCTAACTTATTGTATTTTTACTACTATTAATATCAATAATATGTGTAGAAAATGGTTTTAAGTAGCATTTTAGTATTGTAGGAATTAGAATAAAAATAAGCTCCTTATTAAAATTTTAAAAATATATACGAGTGAATATTTTTTTTATCAATATAACAAACTGATTTCAAACCCTGAGATATTAAATATTAAATCCATAAGGAATTGTAAAGACCACTTATTCTGGTTGAAATTTTGCATGGAGTACATTTCAATTTAAAATGGAAATTGAATTGAATTGGAATTGAACATTCATTTTTGCTACATAGGAGTGTTACCCCTAAATAGGAGAAGAAAATGGAGTGAAGAAAAAGTAAAGCCAAATTAACATAAAAATTAAAAACTTATCGGTAGTTCATTTAATAAGTTCCAGAAATTAACCATTACGATCTTCCACGCTGCAAGCTTAACGTCTAATAATATTAGTTAAAAATTATCATATTTAGTTAAACTCATTTGAAACCTCCTATAGACAGTTTTTAATTAAACCCGTTGTAGCCTATGCATGTACTTGATTGTCAAATCATTTTATTTAAGGCAAACTTAACACACCGAAATACATCCAACAATAAACGCACACAAACACACACACACTCGCACACACCCTTATATTGTCATTATCCTAACATCATGTTTGTAAAGTCTGTTTAAATATGCATATCCCTATATTACACCACTATCTGGCTTGCACCCTCTCTTTGATGACGAAAATCGCATTGAAACTGCGATAAATAATCAAGTACCCATTATACGCTATTATTATTTAACACATCCCGAATACAAACTAATCCGACTATGGATTTTGATTAGGATATTGGTATTGACGCTGGAGCTATTGTAATATTTATATTTATAACAAAACACTTAACAATGTATAGTGAAAAAAGTAGTAGTAAAATTCTAAAATATTCCAACAATCGTCGGACAGAATTTCCTTATTTTTCCCAATTAATGTAAGGTTCTAGGTCTTATTTGCCTTATATTTCATTTTTTTCGGTCCGCTTGTGTGTCTTTATATCAGTTATCTATGTTATTTAGGAGTAAATTTCACTCAGGTTTAAGTTTTTTACCATAATACTATATAGGACTAGCAGTAGCATATTAAAAAAACTGATAGTCATATGCAATAACTTTATAGTTTTAAAGTCTATGAAAAAGACCTATGAAAAAGACATCAATGAACAAAGTTATTGGAAAATTACATTATTTGTCTTCTGATCTTCAATGCTGGTCTGAAGTGTGCTGATCTATTCTTCAAGTTTGTGTAATAAATTACCAATAATAATAACCTATAGATAGTTTGTTTAAGAATAATTAATTATTGTAAAAATTGTAGCCATGTCTGTTATTTTACTACCAAAACTCTTATTTATAAATTTTTAAATCTCCGCCTACAATAACACCCTAAAATATAATTTCGTCTCTAAAACGATAGAACGAATTGTAACGCGATAAAACCTCAACATTTTAAATCATTTCTCAAAAGAGTATTGTTATTGACAAACTTACAAGCAGATAAATGAAATATCGCAGGAAAGCTTGATTATAACTGACAGTTTTGCTGGAAATTCCGAATAACAGCTTTAAAACTTCATCGCCGGCCATCTTCTGTCGTGATTAAAACTAAGTTTCAGGAAAGTACCTCGTCTCCAATGAATACTGTTAAAGAAAACATCTTGATTAATTAGTTAACTTGGCCGAAGCCAGGGAAGAAGCTGTAGAACCAAAACGTCTCAACAATTTTGTAACATTGGGTATTGAGCTAGAAAGACACACAAGTTAAATTTAAATTATGGGACATTGGTTAAAACATCATTTTTCATTTTATTTTTTCCTTACACGAAATTTTGCTGTGGTATGCTGCTTAGTGGTTTACAATAACCCTATAAATTACATAAATTTACCACCAGCAATGAACCTTTAAGTATGTGTTTTTTTACACTCAATCATAATTGAGCTTAAATAACTTATAAGGCTTATAAAAATACATTTTTAACACTTTTCTTAATTTTAAGGGGAGTATTGCATTTGGCCAATCAAAATTAAGCCATGATTCTACCACATTCCACATTTTATTTATTTGATCTAGATTTGTTTTGAAAAACTTGTATATGAATCCATTATTCAGCCATTAATTTAGTTTTTCACTTACTGTATTGTGGTATTTGAGAAGATGAACTAATTGAAGAATATGCCTAAGCAAGTGGATGTCTTTTATGAATTTTATGACGTGATTTCCACTCTTAATAATGTGTTAGGTCAAAAGACAGGTAAAAAAAACAATGATCAAAGACTGATTGTTTTAGTACCAACATTATCCCTAAAATTCATTTTTGGCATCAACAAAGATTTGTAGTGTGTAAAAACTGCATTTTAAATATAACACAGAACAAGACATAGTATACATTACAATTTACCCATTTATGTACATACTAGTTGAAAAAAGTCCTTTCACTATTTATTTTTACTACAAAAATCTAGAGAAGAGGGCAGGTACTATAATACTATATTGTTCTGTAGATAATACATAGTTTTTTTTTTTTATTTGTGAGAGTGGATAAAAAATGTTGTCACTGTAAATCACTCAATTACAATTGTTCGTATTTTAAAATTCATAACTCATCATAACTGCTGGTGTCTAATAAGTTTTGGGAATACTTCTGCTTCTTCATGTTCACATTATTTTATTTAATATGGCTTGAAGGAGGATTAAATGTATTTTAAAATATTAACTTTTCTGGACAAATAGTTTAATCTCAAACAATGTAAGTTCATTAAAAATGGAAACATGTTCTACTTTGTACCACAAGTTAACATTTAATTTTAAACCAGTATATTCTTGATTAGGTTAGTTAATAATTTTCTTCATCTCCAAATACCATGTATAAAATACAAATCTTTAACAAATAAAGGTATTTAACAATTTTTGTTAGGACCCACGAATACAGACACGTTATGGGTCATAAACATCAACAAATGACGTTTCTGGCCCGAATCCTATACCAATAGCTTGAAACATATGGTTAGACAATTTAATTTAAGCAATGTTAAATAATGTTTATTTTCGGCCAGTAACATCATTGTTTAATAACATGTTTATATGATCCAAACAAATTATATTATTGCCCCGAAAGTAAACATTATTTAACATTCATTAAATGGAACTTTCTAAACCATGGTATAGGATTCGGGCCAGTTAGTTAATTTGTTTATGTTTATGATCCATACCGGTTTCTGTTCTGCGTGGCTAGGACCTACCTTCAGATCGGAACCTGATTACATCGGATGGGTGACATTTGGATGCAGATTTGGAGGGAAAGGTCGATTCCAAAATTGTTTCTGGCGGGTGTTCAAATTGTGCAGCCCTTTCGTCGACAAGGCTCACTGACGACATTAGTGTCCTGACATCCTGTGTTGGCAGCATCGGGAAAAACAGCTGTTCCTGGTCCGAGGCCAACTACTAGGACCTAACTCTACATAGAGTAACACTGTGCATGTTATATGCTAGCATACGTACATATAATTACGTACATAAGTGGCTTTGAGTAGATCAAGTAAGTTTTTTAACAAAAAATGTTACAACTAGTTTTGATTGTTGAAACTCCTTTGTGGGATTTTTATTTATGAATTATTTCATTTACAGGCACAATTACACTTTAGTAAAGACTAGAATTGTTTGTTTTCAATTATTTTTAGAGACTTTGTGATAATGAAGTGTACATCCCAATATGTAGCAAAATGTTTAAATCATACATTGAACATACTCTTATGTAGATTTTTGTCTATCATTTGTTTCTTGTTACTGTTTTTTTCCTATTTAAAAACTAATTTAAACAAGGGAAAGGATCTAACCATCAACAATAACTCCTTTGGTTTTATAACCACTAAAGTACAAATAAAAAAACTATTCATCGACATTAGAACTCAATATCGCTAACATAAAACAATGGAATAAAAAGTCTACTTGTAGATAGTCAATGGTTGTATCATAACATTTTTCATTTTGAACTATTGCTATGTCAGGTACTCTGAACTCTAGTAAAGTATTATTTACCTTATGGTTGGTCCAGCTGAAAGTAGATTCCGAACCATCCGGTTACATAGTCATACACTGTTGCAAAACGCTGTTAATGATAGGTGGGATTTGAACCAAGACTAGAATTTTGTTACGTTATTAATCGATAATTAAACGTACTAGCATTTCATGCTGACCTTGTGTAATACAAAACACATATTATATCCCAAACAGAGCTAAATAAAATATTCAAAACCTGCAAAAAAGAAAAAACGGTAAAACGCAAACTACATTAACCGCACGACACGGGTCAGTTAAAAAACCGAGAAAAGGGGGAACCGTTAAACACCCCGGACTCCCTGAATCGGGGCAATTAAGTCTCGGAATTTGCCCCACTTATTAGTGAAATCGGGTAGAATCTGGGGGAAAGGGGGGGCAATTAGAAAAGTAAAGTTCTTTTGTTTGAGGCTCTGATTGAAAACAAATTATACGTTGCTGTGGCACGCTTCGTAAGGCAATAAAAGTACAAAAATGTCCCTCTTTTGGGGGAGGGACAGATCAATACGGGCCTACATATCGCTTGATGCGTGATATTGGGGGAGTTGAAAAAGAAATATGGCCGCCGGTGGGGGCGGCCCGGGGGAGGTGAGCCTAATGCGAATGTGGAATTCCCCACGCCATTTTTTCTCCCTGTTTCTCCCCTACCGCGATTTCCGATCGTCTTTTAAGCCCAGACTAATGTCTTGTTGATGGGGTCTAATCTGGAATATGTAATGTTGGCAGCCCTGCGTCTGGCAATAAAGAAGTTTTCAGGTTATAAATGGCTCTTTGGTAAATTGAAGTCTCATCGGAGTTTTTTGCGGGATTAAGGGATAGGGATTTTTAGTGGTGGATGTTAATTGGAATTTAGTGCATGTAAATGAGCATTAACATGCATGTGTAAGCTTCATGGCTTAGGTTATGTTCAACTCAGCCTGTTTTTCTGTACAATCCATCTCCTTTCTTGTTTTATATATTTTTAAAAGCTTGACTCTGCCATACAAAGTTAAGTTATAAGTTTTTTTACAAACTCCCTTGTACAGCTCGGAACCTGCTGGAAGCAAAATTCAAAAAGGGGATAGAATCTCTTCTGTTGGCAAATCCGATTTACTCATTCAAAGAGTATTTTGAAATTTCACCTGGCCAAGTAAGTAAGTTTTTTTAGCCAATGAGTGCCAATGTGTGGTGATAAATAAGTTTTGTTTTTTTGTTTCTCAATTCTCTGCATGGTGTGTTGCAGGCTTAGGCTAAGATTTTGATGTATTGACGTTTCCTTGTAGCTACATATTATGCTTTCAGGAAATAAATCATTCTCATTCTCATTCTCTCATTCTCATTCTCATTCTCATTCTCTCTCATTCTCATTCTCATACAACTAAATTTACTGTTCACAAACTAGGAAATGCAAAGACCACATTTTGAGTTTTTTGCCGGGATATTGTTTAAGATAAGTGTCTGTCACAAACCACTCTATAATGATTAAATTTATATTAATTTACACCAAAAAGAAAAACAGTAAATTTGTATTTGTAATTTCATGAGTATCAATTAGTGAGTGGACATCGTCATTGAGTTTGTTTAAACTCAACAAGGCCTAGAGGTGAATAAGGTATTATTTGCCCTTGAATTTGGGCATTCTTGTTGTATGTGGTATCAAGAAAGATATATTTATAAAACCTATATAGTTTACTAAAAATATATTTGTTTCCTTCATAACACGAACGTAAATTTCTCAATGAGCCATTTAATCGTTTCTATTGCATACCTATCTGTTTATTAATATTAAGACTACTCTCATTGTACTGTATAATCGTTGTTTGAAAGCTCAAGGTTCTCTCCTTTGTACATATTTAAAGTAGAAGTTCCGTGGGTCTTAGGTAAATATATACTTTCAATTAATATATATTTTATACCATTATAAAACTACTTTTGACCATATTTTAAATTCTGTTTTTAGCTGTTGTCAATGTATTTTCTCCAATATACATCATTCTATTGATTCTAAGGGTTGAATTTAAATTACTGTATTACATTATCCATGTTATTTTACACATGATTTAAATTATCTCCCTTTCTTTAAGATGTAAAAAGTGATGTTTGTAAAGTAAGGCACAAAAAAAAATGTATATATATATATTTTTTTTACATTGTAGCCTCCCTCCAAAGACTCAAATTTGGCGCTAAAATTTAATTTACTAATTTATTTTAACTTTATTTGTGCCATTCTTCTTGTTAGGAGTAACAGGTATTTATTATATACTCATAAATAAACCTGTTTTTTTTAGTACAATATTTTAGTTCACTTTATTCTCTATGAGAACATATCAGGAGGAAAAACTCTTCTGTTTCCGATTCTGGTGCTAATCGAAATCAGTTATAAAATGTATGAAGTTTTTATATTATTTAGGACGTACTTAATTGTGTCACAAAGATCAAAACAGTCAGTACATTTTCCATATTAATTATGTTAATGATGTTCACAGTTCTACACATGTTTTAGACATACCACTTTACGCTAAGAAATTAAACGGGAAATAGAAAACAAGTTGTGAATATATTTTGTAAAGATATTTATTCAAGCAAATTGCGACAAAGACTTACAAGAATTGAAATTTCTTAGAATTATTTCAATTTATTTGTCCACAAAATAATTTTATATTTACTTTTGAGTTAATTCATAAGAAAATCTTAAATATAGCTTAGCATCCTTTATATATAAAAAGGTGCAGCTACAAATTAGGCTAAATGTAAAGTTTTAAAAGGTTGAAAAGTTAATTTTTAAAATATTAGATTGACGTTTTAGCTAATAAATAGGTAACTTAGGTTTAAAATCAACACTTACGTTTGTAGTTAGTTACCGTATTCCTTCTTTTCCATTTTCTTCATCGGATGAATTTGCAGGACCTTCACCCAATCCGCACTTTCTGAAACACGAAAAATGGTAACTGTAAATATAGCAAACACATAATTATTATATAATTCCAGAACGCTAAAAATGCAGTTTCAAGCAAGAAAAATTTGTTTAAATTTAAAATTATACGAATTATTTTTTCCTATACATTTTTTACCTCCCATCTAAATTAACCTTTTCGCAACTCGACGCACAGGCCCTGCCTATGTAGACTTTTTCCTTGTTATAGAAGGTATTTTTTTGCACTCTTTTGCTTTATTTTTACAGAATATAATTTTTGTTTTGTTGTCTAGTTAGTAATGTTTGCTGTATTATATAAAAAAAATACAATGTACTTATATGTATATAATTTATGGGAAATAAAATGTCATTTCATTTCATTATTATACTTCGTTCACAATATTAGGCGTTTTAAGTGAAGAAATAAAATCCCTTCCACTTGACCCTTACCTTTAAAATTGTAACTCAACAACATTCATGAAAAAAATATAAAAAATAAATAAAAAAATAAAAAATTGGAGAAACTTTTCCTCAAACCGCCGAAATATTGTGACGAAGTGTAGTATAACAGTATACTTAGTATGATGTGAACACGGTTAAAAGTCGCTACCGTGGACGAATTTAGATTCCCAAAGGCCTGTTTCACATCTACCCGGCTGCCGGGTGCCGGGTGTCGTTTAACCGGCAATGGGGTGAAGAAGTATATGGCACCGTTCACACATGCACGGCATGTGTCGTGACCGGTTAATCACTTGCCCGGCTGCCGGGTACTAGTCGAGGGATGCCGGGTGCCCCCTCGGCGAAGGCCGGCTGCCGGTGTCGGTTAAACAGGCCGGCTGGAGTAGTGGGTATAGCGGCCCAATGTGACTGTTCACATACAACCGGCACCTGCCGTCTGTCGGGTGCACCAAGAGTACTTTTAGTTCAGTTGTTTGTAGTTTTTGTGTATTAATTTTGGGTATTTGTTCGCAAAGTTTTGGTCATGTCGGAAATAGACCATGAACTACTTATCAATTTAGTTCAAGACCAGATTATTTGAATTCAATTGAATTTTACTCAATTGTAATTTTCATTTTTTATTTTATTACATAACATTAAATTGAATTTTACTCAAATTCAAACAGAATGAAATTTAAAAAAAAATCCAAATATAAATACAGTTGCAATAAAGGTTATTTCAAAGTAACATTACAATTGCTCTTTACGTTATATTTCCATCCCTACGGCTGGAGTACAACTGCCGGAGTGCCGGTGTCGGCGTAATGTGAAAGGTGCACTCGTGCCGGTGCCGGCTAGAACTCGGGTTAACGGCATGCCGGGTAGAAGCCGGGTAGATGTGAAACGAGCCAAAGATAACACCGAATATGCTAAAAAGCTAAGGCGATCAATTAATAACGATTTATGTGCTCCACACATTACGTACACCAAGCAATGTTTATTGATTAAAATATTTTAAATATATAGATTTTAAAGAGTACTGAACCAATATCAGTACTAATTCTAATGAATAAGGGAAACATTATTAATAAAGTAGGTTTATGCTTGCATAACTGCATAGGCCTACTTGTAAAGTAATATAAGACTTTGAAAAGTTTGTATTATGCAAGATGAGAAAATTTCCTACTTACAAATAATTACTCGGCATGTGCATGTTTCCTTGTGGATTAAGCATAGCCTTATAGATTTACCATTGTAAAAATATCCTGAAAATATTTTAATGATATGTTTTTTACTGGAAGCAATTATATGACGGCTTTAAGTAAATAAAATGCTATAACTATACATCATTGAATTCCTTTCGTATTATATAGCCAAATAGAAAAGCGAATTGTACCCATTATTTTTATAATATTCTAAACCATTTAGTGAATATTAGTGTACTCTAGAATAACCACACAACAATAACACATCGAAAAATGTATCGGATTATGCAATACTGTGTTGTATAGAAACTTGTTTCCCGAACATTTTTATAAAGAAGCACGTTTAAAATCCAATTTGTTTTTTCAAAGTAATTATAGCACTTATTTTGTTTTACTTTGCAATGTAGACATCAGATTTAACAACCCCTATAGTAACAGATTGAATTCCTAATAAAATATTTAAAATGTTGAATTACAAGGTTTTAAATCATTGTTAATTTACAAATTTGAAAATTATTCAAACTCTTTAAGCAACACAATTGCAATTACGAAAAACTCAAATGAAGCCAAAAGTTAACTTGTTCCGAAATTGTTCGTTATTCAACTCCCGGTGAGGGGGGACGTAGCGATGCAACCTTGTCTAATGATCCGTAACCACAAAACTCGAAAGGCTAATGGCTACTTATTAATCCATAACTCCGAGCGAAACCACCCTCCTTTCCCCCCCCCCTTCCGGACCACTCGACTGTCACACACATCCAATTAAAACACAGACTTTTCCCGGGTTTTCTTTTCAACCCCCAGAATCCAGACAGGATGATTAGGAGTCTTTGGCATTTTGCAAAGTTTGTTGTGTTTAGGGTAATATGAAATATCGAGTGTTTGTATTACCATTGACGAATTAAATATAGACTATCAACCGTGCTGTGGTTACCATGGTTACCATAGGTTCTGGCGCAGACCGCTGGGAGCGCCGTGTAGTTACGTAGTGCGTACGCCATAACTACATGGCGCTCCCAGCGGTGTGCGCCAGAACCTATGCAACCGCAGCACGGATGAAGGTCTATATTTAATTCTTTTTGTCTATGGTATTACATGTTCACCCTGAAGCACTCATTGGGGTATTATGACTTTAGAACTTTTAGTTTTTATTTAATAATAGCTGATAACTCTATCACTTGGTTTTAGAACGGTGAAGGTATTTCTAATCAATTATTATTTTTTACATATAAATAAATATTTACTTTTGCTATTCTATATAATATTGAATACTGAGTTGAAAAATAATTACTCGACTCCCTTTCATAAGATTGTTCTTTATTGAGAAAGCAGATACGTTTAGTTAGAACATTTTGAATGCAGGAAAGTCCAACTCAATTTTATAACCATGATTATTTGTAGTATAATATTTTAAGCAGTTATAAGGGTTCATAAGGTATTGATTTTAATCTTTTACAACAAGAAACCATAACAGCATAAAGGCAATAAAGAAAAAAACAATAAATCCATTTCAATTAACAACAACGGACAAACAATTAAATTATCAAAGCGTACGTTTAGCTCTGAAACACTTGAAACAAAAGCTTTGTTTGGCATTCCGTCGTTTCAGAGGCAAATAATCATCCAATAATGAAGCAACGTCATATACGACGTTGTTTACACGTTTTATCCCGTTTTATCCCAGAAATTGAAGAGAACGTGAAGGGGAGAATGTAGACAAAGTAAACCATAGAAAGTAAAGAGCGCGCGTCGTTATTTTTCACTGTCAATTCCTCTTTACTTTTCTTCTCCCTCTCACCAAATTCGTGTGCAACCTTTCTTAACTTGTGTACGTTGGAATTTTATATTTATCAGTATTTTTGTATGTATTGCACTGTTAGGCAATTTGAGACTACCAATTGCAAGAGTTTCTTGAAAATTAGCTGTGCCAAATGACGGTTTGGATTAGAAAGTTTAAACAATTGACTTAAAACCTTTTTTACAATTGTTGCATTTGAGAAAATCTTGAGTAGTCATTAGTGGGGAATTAATTGCTAAGAAAATTCAGTTTCCTTTAAGTTTTTCCACAAGTGAAACTCTTTAAATTTAAATATACCAGATTACAGCGTGTAAATAAAAGGCATTATACGATTTTATTGCATAAAATAGCACCTAAGATGTATTAGAATAATTATTTAGAAGGTTGTACCCACTATACTGTGTATTGACTGACTTAAATAAAACTTAACTTATAGGAATTTTTAATGCTTGCCTTAAAGATTAAATGTAGTTGTTTTGAGTATAATTCTATACCAGTTCAAATTCTCATTGAGCTAACATTTAATAATACTTACAACTAATAAACTAGAATTTAGAAAGTTCTTTTACAACAAATTAAAACTTTCCTATGACAAAAACTATTTTATATAGTTCTGGAAATATTAAAACAAAATCAACAATGCAAAATGAAAATGAAAAAAAAATATAATCGAACAAAATAATTTGTATAATGTGTTTTTAAAACGTTATTATTATTCGAGAAATATATAGTGACATAGCTTAAGAAATATTTTTTTTTTTCAAAACAAGCTTATTTTAAGAACTTTACGGAACCGGGAAACATGTTGTAACCGACAATTTAAGCGAAACTGTCCCAAATGACGGCTAAACACCATTTAAAGCGATTGTCCTCATTATTGGGAACGGCCTGGTGGAGGTTTTGTTCAAGGATCTTCTCAAGTCTTTAAAATGCCCGGAATGAATTGCTGGTCTCAACAATGACTTGAAATTATTGTTGAACGCATTTTTGTGGATATCATTATTTATAGTGTCATTTAAAGATTTTTACTATATAATGTGTATGTAATTGTTTTGTAAAAAAAAAAATTAAATTGATTTAAAGTTAAAACATTAATAATTCAACTTATAATCTTTAACTGTAAAACCTGAAATTTATATAAATATGAATTGGTTTTACCATAGTTAAAAAAAAAATACCAAAATGATATGACTATCTTTCGATTATTTTTATATGTATTCATTGCACTTTAAAAATTATTACTTGTTTACAGTTTAGCTGGATTATGCTTTAAAACATTTATTTAAATTTAGTTTCAACAATAATACTTGTAAGCACTATATTTCCGGGCAAATATATCTATGAATGTGTGTCAATTAATTAGACTATAACCTATAACATTTACCATGCAATGTCAAATGTTGGGATATGTGTAACTTATATACTCGTATTATAATAACATTAGTAAGCCTGCAAAACAGTTAAGAAACATACAAAAAATCGGCAATATAACAATCTAGTTAAGATACCTCCACGTTCAAAGTGTAATCCGAATCTTCATCTTCAGCAACTGATTGCGTCGTTGAATTTGCAGAAATTCTATTCGACGTTTCGTATATGTTGCAGCAATCATCCTCAGGGCAAACAACAATTAATTTGAGTCCCCATACAGTTCGGTTCAATTGCAGCTTTGCTCAACACTGGGTTACTGCAACAGATCCAAAACGTCAACTAAATCAACGATGCTGTCTTTCTCCGAGAATATATTCAAAATCTGGTTCACAATCCTATATGCCATTAAATTTGTTAAGTTATGACCCTTAAGCAACGGCAACAATACGGATCATGATTTAACAATTAAAAATCTAAAAACAGCTGTTCCACCTAAACATGTGTGACAACAAGTAAACAAACCGATAACACTACAAAGATTAAAATGCGACATAAAGCTGTTATAGTGTTCTCTAGAATCTACAATTCCAAGCGTGTAGAGGTAATACCTGTAATACCTGAGCGGGTGATTATGTTAAGCTGTAGGAGCTCTAGGCAACCACCAGGTCAACGGACGGTGTTGACAGGTAAATGATAGTAGGGCAGACACCTGCGACCCACAGGGGCTGAGGAGAGTGGGGCCTTGGAACACTTCAACAGCCAACGGCACACTACTGGAGAGTTGGCCTTAGAGCACGAACAGTTCGAGACAGATGAGTTCTTGAACAAAACACATTAAGTGAGCTGTAAAACACTAAACTGTAAATGAAAAGTACACCTTCATAAGGAAAAAGTAGGTATTATGTGAAAAAACAGCATGTCGTTTGTGGAATGTAGACCTCCTTCACAAAAGTAGTGTGTATAGTATACCTCCAATCTCCTCAAAGAAACCCGGTACTTATGTAATATCATAGATAAGAGATACTCCCTTAGAAAATTTCCCATCCTTATTTTTATTTTTCATTTATTTATTTCATGTCCTTACATCATTTGACTGGACATAGTGTCATATAGAGGATAACTAAAACCGTTGACTATTGGATATAGAAGTTGTATTAATAGTCAAAGCTAAAACCAAGAACTTATGGAACGACTGGAGCCAATTTTATCGTTAGTTCTGTTCCATATACTGTAGATGGTATGTTTGGTTTACAATGTGTTTCTTGTTATTTCAGTAATTTAAAACCCCATTTAACCAAAAAAAAACTGTATAATCATAAACATCAACTCATCCTCTAGTTAAACAACCAAACAGTAAAGCACCAATCATGACATTAACTCTAAAATAATAGAAACACAATTTCGTTGACACTATAGCCACCAGTGTCACCGGACATGAAACATACACGAAAAACGAGCTTCAAAATTTACAATGGGATGGGAAGTCTACTTGTGGTGGTTAGTCTATGTTAGTGAGTCTAGAACAACAAGCCTTATGTCTTCTGGGAAGAAGAGCCTCTTTGAGAAATAACATACTTTATAAGAAATATAGTCCTTCTAGAAAAAATCCTGAATCTTTTGTGAAAAACTTATCTTTTTGAAGGAACATTGTACTTACATTTTAAGTGGAAGGTTATACTTCTTAGGGAAACGAAACACTATAATAAAGTGCGTATCTTTGTCTGTAGGAGTATTTAGTACTCAATACATAATAAATTATTATACATTCTCAAAGAAAAAACCATATTTTACGCTTAGAGTTCACCTCCTGCAATAAAACACAATGTTTTGTGTGAAAAGTAGAAATCATTCATAGAATTGTATTCCCTGTATATATTTTACTTCTACCAAGAAAATACTTATTTATTTTGGTTGTCAAAAAACTGTTGTGCTTAATTTTACAAACCATAGCTAAGACCAATAATACAAATCTCAACCTTCTTCAGTTAGCATGATAATCAATTCTTTCCGTGTTTACCAAAACCCAGCTCGTGTGAGTTACGTTATTCACAATGTATCAAAAGAGGACAAGACAACGACACAGGAGTTATCATTGTTGAAGATGCTCTTATGAAAATTGCCTCTAGATGGCGCTCAAAGATAATGCACGAGCGTATAGAAGCTTTCAGTGTATATTTACAGACTTTGTGAACGAATACGCCGCATAAGAGTTCCTTCCCTCCACATCATGCCTCGATAAGAGTAACTTCATTGGAAGGGGGAGGAATTGACGGAGAAGAATAATAACGTTCGCGTTTTATGGTTTTCGTTCACATTTTGTATGCATGTTTTCTTCCATTTTTGGGACAAAAGTGTGGACTTATGTTGTTAACAAATAAATGATTTTTTTTAATGAAAAACTACCAAGCTAGTACTGATGTTTCACAAATTTTCGTTTCAAATGATGTAGAAATGTCTAATAAAACACGGATAGAATTTAAAATCTATTTAAGTCCAACTGTCCTTGAACCATACCACAAATCATTGGTCATACCCTCATCTATTAATAACTTTTGGGTTTGAGTATGATAGTAGTGTCTCATAGTGACATAGTGTCGTGTAAGACCTCAATAGAAATTTGGTAAGAGGAAGAAGAAAAGTTAAGAGGAGTTGACAGTGAAGAATAATAAAACAATTTTACGGTTAACTCTCTATAAATTTCATTTTCACATTTTCTTTAATTTTCTTTGAAGAAATTAATATTTACGTCACTGTAAAGCATTTTTGTTACCAATTTTTTTTCACTGCTATCAATTGTTTTAAAATATTCTTGAACTTAAAAATACTACTTTTACTAAAAGCTTTCCAATACCAACATTAAACACAAAATAGAAAATATTATTTTCAATTTTTTTACTTTTTTTATACTTGTATATCGAAACATGTGGAGTAAGTCTCCACACGAATTTGTTAAGAAAGGGAAGAAGAGGAATTGTAAAATATAATTACGTGTGCGCTCTTTACATTTTACATTTTACGGTTTACTTTATCTACATTTCCCCCACGTTTTCTTCAATTTTCCGGTATAAAACGTGTATATTTCCATCGTATATGTCGTAGCCTCATTATTGGATGATGATTTGCCTCCAAAACAACGGAATGCCAAACAAAGCTTGTGTTTCGAGTATTTCAGAGTCAGACGAACGCTTTGATATTTAATTGCTCTCGCTCTGACGTTCGATGTTTCTTTAATTGTGAGGTTTTAACTCGTTTTACTCGCTGACGTTTTCCTTTTCTTTGTGTATTTCACTGGGTTTTCATTTTCAGAATTTGCACGCTGTTGGATTTTGATTCCTTTTACCGGATTATGTGGGTTATGCTATCATTCTAATACTTTTATACGAATTAAAGTTAAAGCTGAAATAAATAAAATTATTTGCATCGATGCAATTCTGAGATACGACTGTAGTACTGTCATTAAAGAAGAAACTAGGTGATGAGTAAAAGGCAGTTTGAATTTCCATTAAGTTTTACCATTAAGTTTTTACAGAATTTAATTCGTTTAAAAATATGAATTTCGGTGAATAATGGCAATAATAAAAACAAATAATTGCATACGATGTACAGTGCTGTTACGTTTATTATTTATCGATTGTTATTCTTTTTCTATAAAAACAATTTCTCAACTCCGTTTTAAATTAGGTTAAAGTTTTCTTCTTTTTACAATATTATATATTTCCTAAAATAAAATGTGTTTTATTATTTTTTAGACGATTAGACGATTGATGTATGCTAATTATTGTAAATACAGTAGTCAAACTTCAGCAGTTTTAATGTGAGGCTTTCTTAAGACTGAATCTGTGTTTAATAATATTGATCAAAAGGCTAATAATTGATTAAAATATGAGTGTGTGTAAGCATTGTTTGACTTAACAATAATAATAATAAACAATTATAGAAATCCAAAAATCAATGAAAAAAAATTATTGACCATTTTATGTTCTACGCAAAAATTATCTAGAGTAAAAAAAAAAAACTATAAATTTAGAGGGTAAAAATCTAAAATGGAAATTTTATAATAAAACGTTTTTTTTCTGTCTTTTGAGAATTGTTGAAATTAAAACTGTGTATTAATTAATTGTTATAACATATCTTAACAGAAGAAAGGTGGATTTTAATTCAGTAAAGTTGTCAAAATGATTGTATAAGAGGTATGCTACTGTATTTTAAAAAAAAACTTGTTTCATAAAGATAAAGCAATATTTTCATATTACCTTTCAAAAATCAAAATACTTTTAAAACAGTAACTTCTGATGGTCATCTAAATAATCATGGTAATTGTATTAATATCATACACAGTAGGCAATTTGCAACAATCAATGTTCGTTTTCGCGGAAGCCTAACTGAAACAGCTCTTGACAAAAGAAGTCATTTATTGGGCGTGCAAACCGGTCAAACGCGTTATATCTCCCATTCATTGTTTGATATTAACAAAACTTGGAAGGTTTGTGTCGATATTGCTTATCGTTGCTTCAATATTACATATAGCTGCTTCGATATTGCATATCGTTGCCTCGATATTGCATATTGTTTCTTCGTCATTGCACATCGTTGCTTCGATATTGCATATCGTTGCTTCGATATTCAACAAAGGATCATATGTTATAGGACGAAATGTTTACTAATGAGGATTTGTATACTATAGTAACTTGGTGAGATAAATTCATATTTTAAGCATAAATTTAGTTTCTTCGCTATAGTGATTGCTTAAAATGAATTTAAAATGAAATAAAACTTTCTTTAAAAACAGCTTTGTAATATAAGATTACGGTAAAGGTGTACCAAATCCTGTTACTGTAGTACAAACCTAGGACAGTAGTTACATATTGTGAATAAGGTGAAAATATCTTCTGAAAATATTTCATTACTTTTTACCTCCTACTCCTCTAATACAGTACTAGTTTGAATCTATTTGAGAGCAAAATTGATTTATTTTTTAACTGTCATAAGCTTGTATTATGTAAGCTCTTTTTATTGATGAAAGTGTACTTAAGGTTTTTTGTCTGTTTCTGAGATTCCGATATCTATTAAAACTTTTTTATTCCTTCTGATTTGTTTGGAAAGTTGTGCTTTACTTTTTTTACATTATAGTTTTCTAATTTATTTAAAAACAGAAAATCTTGGTAACTCTAATGTTAGACTTGACAAAGCATTTTACATTTTTCAACAGAGGAGTCCCCAAGTTATTTTTGCACCCCCCAGGCTCCTACCCCAACCCGGTCCACGTTCCGGCAAACGGACTTCCGCAACGGCTTATTAGTCAAAAACTAAACCAGTAAGATAAATTACAGGCTAAGACGCGTATCCATTGTTACAAATATCGGCGAGACTTGTGCGCACGCCCGAGAATTCCCGCCACCGGTTGCCATGGCGACGCACACGCGGGAAGGGTGGCTAACCTATTGCCAATAACAATCTGATAAGAGAATAAAATGGCGGGCGGTCGATACGACTTGTTATTCCGGTGGGTTCACACACGCTGATAACAGGTGAACGGAAAATTTGAACCGCGGAGGTTTTTAGAAATTGGAAAAGGAAAATGTGGTTTTGGAAGGTCTGTTTAGGTCAAAAAAAGATTAAATAATTTTGTTTGTGTTTGACAAAGAAATTGAAATTTCTTACATTATAAAACGGTCCAAACCTTGTAATTTTTTAAAATGACATTTCTTTAGATATAATCGTTAATTAATAGCCGAATGCAGAATGACATCTGGGTTCAAAATCTAACTCACATATAGATTGGAACCTGCGACCTTCATATTTGAAAACGAGCACTATAACATGAAGGCCACCCTGACAGTTTATATATTTAAAATTTCAAAACTATACTTCACTTAATTATTTTGATATACTTATTGATTTAAAAAATCAAGCTATTAATTTGCTAAATAATATAATTTTTTATGACTGCCTAAATCGTTTTGATTTCATTCTTGACGCCCGCCGTGTAGATAACTTCAACTGACTGAAACAAATTGTTTTTTCCCAATTTTAAATATTTAAAAAATAATTTGTTTCATAAAATGTTTGTTCTTTGAAATAAAGTTAACGCTTGTGATTTTTCTACTTTGGAACCCTTAAATATTAATAGCTAGTTTTATACTTTTCTTGTTTCATTTCAGATATTTTGTTAGGAAAACACATATTGTTTGCATTTTCAATTTTTCCAAACACATTATAGCTCGGAATATGTTATGTGCAGCACTCAAATTTAGCTGAGGTCCGATTCCTAGTTATAACTTCTTAGCGAATCGGAACATATAACTACTAACTATATGTTTGATTTAATTCCTAATGTATTAGTCATGATTAACTCAAAAAATAAATATAGCAAAAACAGAGTCCGTGAAAATATTTTCATCGCCGCTATCCATGTTATTATTTATTTAAAATATGTATTGTGGTAGAACGATTCTTACCATATTAAGCTTTTTTCTTCTGTTAAAATCATATTTCAGTGGCGGCAAATTCATTCACACACTAGGAAATTTCTTACTCTGGAATAATTTAATTTGGAAATAATGTAAAACTTGCATAGTCCCTTGAAATGAACCAATGGACTGTGTTTTCAATGGTAAGGTTAGGTTAGTAATAACTATGATCCATATTCAAGCTCTATTTTTGCAGAACTTATGTTCATGGACTTAAAAAAAAACTACAATCTGCCATTTTTAATTTATTTACACAAAACTGATACTGTATTTAAATGTTCCCCTAAGCTTTTGTAAGAACCTTATCTTCTTCGCAACCATATTTTCGATACCCTCACGAAATAAAGCAAAGTTTAATCGTAAAGCGTGAAAAATTGTTAGAATTCCCATTATCTGAATCAAAAAGGGCGAAATAAATTTCACATCAAAGGAATTACAGCAATTAATCGAAACATGAAAAGTGATAAAACTCGGGTGTTAATTAATAATTCAACGTAACACAATTTACACCTAATTAACCCGGGAAAGAATTACAAAGCAAAGAGATTCGGTATTAAATCACGATGTTGCTTTTGATATGAAGACGCCTTGCTTTAACTTATTGAACCGTGATGTTCTTTTATTAAAGAAATACAATTTACAGACAGACGTAGAGGGCGAGGGGATTTCTTCTTTTCCTTTTTTTGGCGGGAAGGGGAGGGGGATTCCTCTTGAATATATGCAAACAGCTGATTAAAGTGCGTACTCGCTCGAGATAAGGACCGCCGATTTTTGGCCCCTACAAACTCCAAAGTTTCCCATTTCCCATTCGATTTCGTCGGCCTTATTACGTTTTATAATATTGGAAGTAAAAAGTCTGTTTGGAATATGTATGATAAGGTAGATTTTAATATTTTAGCTTGTTTTGGAATATTGAGGAATATATTAGTTGCTACGCGGATAAGTTTTGTTGTTGTTAAACAATATGGAAACTAAAATGTTGACAGGAAATTGTTAAGGTAACAGACTAAATCATATTTTTTTAGCTAAATAAAAAATAGTTCACCACAATGGCCAAAATGTCTTTTCACTCAATTTCCAAAATAGAGTTAATCAAACCTACAGCTGAAGTCTAAAAGTCTACTTTACGATAACTAATAGCAAATGCAACAAAAAGTAAAAGAAATAAAAGAATAAAATTATTTGTATACTTATCACACAATTTGTCCACGATATGCTTAATTATTTCCTTGACGCTTCTAGATTTTCTTCTCACATGTACGTGTATTCTGCTTTATTTCCTGAAAAAGATTATCAATTAAACATAAGTGCATTAGCTACATTATTTTATATGCAACCTTTAGTTCTTCGTTTTTGTGCAAAAGTGCATTAAGAATGGATTTTTGATGAAACTACTTTTATAGAAAACATCGCTGTGAACTTGGGTTCCAGGATTATGCAATCAATGATTCAAGGCGGTTTCAAGAAATACATAAAATTTTAACTTATATCGGATAGCTTGAGTTTGTTTATTTAACTGTTAGTACGAATTTATTTTATTAACAACTGAAGAACTGCTAAACAAAAACTTGGAGAACACGTTCGGTAGGTGACGGCCAAGTCCTGAAAAGTTAGCTATTTAGTTCTTCTAAAGTAGATTTAGATAATTAGGCATTATTATTTTACTAGGCATAATTAGGCTTATGGCATTATTTTAGATCATTAGGCGTTCTATAGACTATCTTGACTATATAACCAACTAACTATCATCTCTTAACATTCATCATTAACTCATATTTTACTTAAAATATAGACGCAGTTTTTTTTTCAAAAGTCCATCCATGATCTTCATAGAATCTTACATACATCAGTAGCGATTAAAATTTGAACAACACCAATTATTTTCTTAATTAAACTGTTGAATTTAGGGGGGTACATAAATACACATGAAATACATTATGTAAAGTTTGATATCGCCACTATACTGTACGTGATTCAATTCCTTTCCATGCCCCCAGTACACTCTCGCCGAGACAAGGCGAGCGTTGGCGAGTGCGAGAGTGTACTCGGTGCGCTCGTCTTGTCTTGCCTTGACTCGGGTCGCCTCGCCTCGCCTCGCCTCGTGCTCGCCGACGCTCCGTCTGGAGTCGGTTTTTTGACACGAGTCAAAGGACCCGAGACTGAGCGAGTGGCGAGCGCGAGGCACCCCAGTTCACTCTCGCCTTGTCTCGTGGTTATAATAGTTCAGCTGTGCGTTGTTAGTTTGTGGGTGCATCTTGTGTTAAAGTAAACATGGATTGGTCAAATAACACAGTTCTTGACTTTTTAGAAGCCTACCATGGTGAGTCGTTATTGTGGGACCCAACACACGTACACCACAAGGACAAACGTAAACTAACAGATGCTTGGTGCCGTTAGAGCGTAAAACTCAACCGTCCAGTAACCGAATTGAAGAAAAAGTACGCCTAAACATAATTAAAATAAGCATATGCACAAAACAAGGTTAATGTTGCTACTTCCACATAGAAGTTTGCCTCCATTTCGACTGCGAGACAAAGCGAGAGTGTGCACGGTAAGCTCTCGCCCGAATTACTCGGCGAGTGCCTCGGCGAGAGTGTACTGGGGGCGATATCACGGACGATTAATACCAAACATTAGAAATAACAAAATAAATTTTAACAAAAACTAGGTATCTTCTTTATTGTATTCAACAAAACAACATACTAAACTATTTTCTGTTTACAAAACAATTGAAAAACATATGACTGTTTATGTATTAATTATTAAACAGTCTTTTGGCAAACTTATATGAAATATATTGAGGGGTTTTCTTTATCAATGATTAATCATCGTACGTCAAGTTTCTTAAAAATAATAAGACAGCGTTACACTATTAAAAGTGAAATTATGCAACTTCGATACCAACAACGCCTGTATCGGAACGAATCCTTTCCCCCTTCATCATCAGACATCATTTCAGCATTTCAGCAATTCAGTGTTCTTCCCCCAAACCTGATTACCTCTCTGCTCAATACCTGTCCCTCTTATTTCATTCATTAACTCTTTATCCGCCGTTTTCCCCCAACCACGATCGCGAGTTCCACCATTTTCCGACAAATTGTGTCCACGTCCGCCCGGATCGAGTTATTCCCATCTCTGATAATTTTCTCAAACAGGGTTCTCCGTTAAATCTTGTCATTTGCCTAACTTAATGCATTACAGTGGTAAAATGAAGATCCCCGTTTTAAACGTCAATTAATTTCTTTCCTGCCGTTGACGTGCGAAAAGGGTTGTTTCGTATCGTTAAGATTGTGACAGAGACAATGAATATTTAGCAATGGATTTGTATTTTGTAAATTCGTTATATTTTACTTTACGGAATTATACTGACGAGAATTTTCTTATTTACTGTACAAGGGTTTTGATTTAGCGTTTAAAAGATCCACTTTATATATTCATAGTCGATAGCGAAATATTTGATTTAATCTTCTTGATTTGAGTTCTGTTCGATTAATTTATAATTAGTTTCTATGCAAGTCAAGATATCATTACGAATTCATTGTACGAAATTAAAGCAATACGTGTAAGTTGCAAGGGTGGTCTTAAACTATATTCCAAGCTCAAGATACAATTTTAAGCTCTATAATAAGACAGGGATTGTGATTTAGCGTTGAGAACATTTAACTTTATATACTAATAGTGAATAAAGACATATTTTAATTATTTTATTGTGTAAGCTTGTTCATCATTGTTATTTATTTTAAAAGATTATCCCTATTACTTTGAAATAAAATGTAAAATGAAGATGAATCTTATTACGTATCTCTGAAATATGGATAGTTACACAAATTAAAATGTACCGGTTAAGAAATTCAACTTGCTTAAATTTCTTTTGTTTTCAATAACAAGGAAGAAACTCTATATATTAATAGGCAGGCATGTTTCTTTAAAACCTTTTACTCAGCTCGTCTGCATCGCAGGGAAAATCTATGCATACTGTTAGCAAAATATGTCCCTGTAGGTGTGCAGAATACCTACATAAATTAAAATAGACTAAGAAAATGAATTTAAAATATAAAAAACCAACATAGGCCTTATGTGCCACGAATTTCGTGTTGGTGACGAAATAACAACGAAATATAAACAGAAAATCAAAACAAATGGAAGAAATTCCAATCACATGACGTTTTATTTACAGCGTGGAGTGAAAATAGAGAAGTCTGTACATTAAATATCTTTGGTCGAGTTTTCGACCACTGGACTACCTCTAGTTTATTTTAATACTTTGTAAATTCGACTATCTCCATTACCCCTGACACTTTAATAAAATTTAAAATGTTGATGGCTTAGCTCTTAAATACATGGATAGTTACACAAATTCAAATACACGGTTAAAAATCAATTTGCTGAAATTTCTTTTGTTAAAATGCTATTTTTCAATAAATTAAATTAAATCAAGATGCTTCAGTTTTTAAAATAACATTCATCGGATGTTCAAACAATTTTATTCTTCGAATTCCATTTGTAAAAAGAATTATATTCCATACATAGGCCTACCTGGCACTAAAACCAAACCATTTCAATATCTAACTAAAGAAGCCAACAATAAAATTATACTTGTGTTATTCAGTGGAACCCCTTCAGAAGGATGGAGATTAAAGTTATTTACATTTCCTCCTTTACGCGCCCAATTATATCAAGAAATCACAACGTTTGTTTGCATTTCCTTCAGATTTACAAATTCATTCGTTTAGGCGATGAGAAAAGGAAAGAAAGATGTGGAGAACAGGAAGGACAATTATTTTGTATTCGGTTTGATCTGTGTCCAATTACTACATTATGGTTACTTACATTGGCCAATTACAGAACAACTTGAGCCAGACTAAAGGCACAAGATGCTATGTAAATCTGCTACAAAAGGTTGTTAGTATCCTTTGATGTAATATGAAATATTACATTTTTGACTTGCTTAGCTCGTTATTATTTCATAACGTTTGAGAAGGTATTCATGACTTAGGATTTGTGTTGGTGAACATTTTGTTTAGGTTTAAAATATTTTTGTCTTTACAGATAGTCATCGACTGTATTTTAACTAAAAATATATTTTAAAAGCGTGAATATTTCAAAACCTTACGACTTACACCATAAAAACCGTTATGATTTTTACGCAATAAAGAGGAATGGGGTATTTTACTTTGCCTTCAAGTTAGGTTTTAATTACATTAGAGACACATGTAACGTTCAGCATCCCAGTGGAAATTAATATTATTCCAAGAGAAAAACTTTACGGATGTATAATCCTTTACTAAAAATAAATAAAAATAATTTCCATCCTTAAATAACACGTATGATTAAAGATTATGTTTTTAAAGTACCCGTTTAATCAGGTTTTAACATATATAAGAAGTGTATTGTGTCTACAGTTGATATATAATGTGGTATTTGGTGATGTTGAATCAGTTTGCAAAATAGCTGATTTCTCAACATTTTACTTGGCTCACTCTGAATGACAAGAGAACGGAAAAACTATCCTATAAAAAAAACTTTTAAAAAATCTGAAAAGGTAGGCCTAGTATTAGTCAAAGGTAGTTAAAAAAATAAACAGTTTTCTATACATTATTTAAACACAACTATATTGAATTATTAATTAATTTACTGCTAATGTAAGATTTTTCTAAAGGATAAAATTGTAGACGAAATAAAAAGAGAAATTCGGAGCGTGTCTATTTTTGGACCAAAATCTTTCTGTCCTATAAGTACCATTTTGCTCACTAGTTACACAAATAACTACTTTAACACCATTTAAACAATTTTTTCTCAGTAATATTTCGCTCACGTAAAAAGTATTCTGTAGAATTGTCGATAAGAAAGTACAGAATCGTTGAAACTCCCGCCAAAATGACGCCATTTGCCGCCAAACAGCGTTTGCCTCGTTAGTTCCCAATCAAGTCTCAATCACCGAGTACAAGTCTGGATATTTTGAGAAATGCCAATCTCAACAAAATCTAACTCCAAATTTTATAACTTTTCCTATTCTCAGTCAAAAGATAAAAATAAGATTATCATCAACTTTACCACGATTTGGATGTGTTTTAGCTGATTGAAGATTTATTATCGAATATGTAGAAGGATTATTGCTCACAGATGTATACGTTCTATGGCTTGCGTGATTTCCACAAATAATGTGATGTTATTAGGATAATATTTGGTTGGGTTTAGAAAAGACGAAAACGAAATATTTATCATAACCTAACCTGAACTGACGTGCATAAAAAAAGTTGGGGACACCTGTCTGAATTTCGCAAATATTTCCGTTTTACAAAAACATAACACAATCATAATAGGGATCTTTTTAGAACATCTGTGTATTTATTTTAATTAAACGGGAGAGAACCCTAAATTTACATCCATATTAGTTGGTAAAAAAAAATAAAAAATAAACATTTCCAGAACGAAAATTTTATAAGAAATGTGGCCTAAAAAATTGTGGTTTACGGTGTTACCTCCCTAAGAATTAAATAACTTCCCAATTGTGGTTTACATATAAACTGTAGTGAATTGTACTGTACATTATCACAACTCCTCGATTCGTCCTTTGGGAAAACCCTTTAGTTTGAATATAATGTAATTTAAATATCGCGAATAATCAAAAGGTTTTGAGGGATTACACTTCTTAAAGTTTTGGACCCGATGGCGTAGGCTATTTGTGAGTAGAAAACAGCTGTAGTCATTGCATTTACAAAGGATGGATTTTTTGAAGCACGATTTAAATATATCAGGTAAAATGTATAATTTAACATTGTTTTCAACTACTACATGCATTGGCTAGTTAATTAAACCTGAACTAGTGTCCCTGTTGCTCTAATTCGAGTAATTGCTAAGTATTACAGGCGTTATTTTAAAACGAATAACAGTCATAATTTCTAATGACTTTAAAAGATTCGACTCAAAGATTATGGAAATACTGAAGATGTACATAACAGATCGATATAATCAACATTTCTTGTAAATATCTTATCATTTTTCAAAAGCTGATCTTGTTTTTTAGTGTTTTCTACAAATAGCCTTACTCGTAGCCACATTAGGTTGTCCATAATAACGATTATAAGTTCTAAAAATAAAACATGATTTATACTTATTCTCCTTGGTGGTGTTCTATGACTTTCCTATGTTTCCATAGCTTGCAAATCGGCTCTTTCAATGATTAATAAGAAATGCAGCATACTGTTAATTCAGTTTAACTTTTTAGTGTATCAATTTATCCAGGCTCCCTCCCTTTTTTCCATCCTAATATTTACGCCAACCCAAATTCAAATAGTGTATATTTTATTTCAACCAAGTAAGTAAATGTTTGTAGCAAACTAACTGTTAAGTTAGCAAACTTATTGACTGTTTACAATTAACATGTGTTCTTCTTCTCACTTTAAATTTCCGAAAACAGCTGGAGTTTCAGTGTAAAGTTTGTGTTCCATGTATCTTTATGGAGAAATACGAAACTTTAAAGGGCCCCAGGGCCTCACTCTCTAGTTATTTCCCTAAAAATAGTTTCCTGCACAACTTCACGTTACGCTCTTTCCAATGACACCTTTTCCTGATCTTTTCAATCGGTTCAGTAGTTTCGGAGGAGTAATTGTCACAAAAAACCTGCTTGCGTATTAAATAAGTAAATAGAAAAAAAACTCCAGTCTTGAGTCAAATACATTTCAGCCTCGTCAAGCACAAAGAAGCATTCTTATCACAAACTCTAATTCGATCTTTGGGGAAAATTGGACTTGAAAGGAATAGAATTTTTAATATGACACTTTAATATCGGGAACAACCTTTGTTATTGCATTCCAATCCGCCCAGGGTGCTGCAAGCATACGTAAATTATGGCGGGAGAAAGTGGAGGATTTGGAGGGAACGGGAGGCGAATGTAGCAATATCTGCGTCTTCAATTCCACCGAGCAAAATAAGAAGAGAAAAACCTAAAGTGATTTCGGGTTTGGGGGAACATCGCAATATCAGCCCCACACTAGGCCGTTCCCATTGTTACTGGGGGTTTAGTGGGGGGGGGGGGGGAGTTGGGTGGTGATCCATTACGGTGATCTTTGTACGATACTTTATGGGGGTTTGGAAATTCGGTTTGGATCTGATGATAACTCATGTGAAAAAATTACTTAAGATGACGAGATGCATTTTACTAACATCATTTTTAAGTAATTATACTTAGCAAGAGTGACCTTGAACAAATGTATTGTATCTGGGGTTCAGGGACACCATTTTGCTAAGGGTAATAAAATAGGAGCTTTCAGGACACATGCAATTTTTCGAATGCAGATATTATCGTTAATTCTGTTTAGACCTGTCGATAAATTATGGAAAACACTTCAAAGTTAAGGAGATAATTTAATTTTTGCCAACTGTGTTACAAAAAAATAATAATAATACAAGAAACCTTAAAAGCATAAGTTTTATTATATTTGAGTCGATATAGTTTGTTTAACTTTCGTATATAATTATGTATTCGATGATTACAAAGCTAACATTACAGCCATATTCATAAATGTAGTAACATAGTAAGAAGAAAGGATTTACTATATGAATTTTGTTTTGAAAATAAATTGTTTCTGACAAACTTTTAATCAGATACATGTTATTACAAGGCCAATAAAAGCATAAATGCTTTTAATAAAGGTTATTACAATGAAAATATGTTTGCTGTTATGTTGTTGCAGTGAACATATTGAACAACAGGGAGTTTTAGATTTAGGTAAACAATATATTTGATTTTAATCTCTTACAAAGATTAACAATGATAGTTTACATTAAATTACTGTTGTATTTGTTTAAATTACTGTTTACAGTTTTATGCTGTAACCTTAACGAAAGTGAAAACATTCGCTTGGTTGGCCATATATGCTTTAATTGTTCAGCCAGCCAATCCTAAAAGGGCGTTTCCCAAATTACATTGTTTTAAAGAACTATTGTATTTCTGTCTCTGCATTTCCAACAAGCATAATTTTGATGAAATAAATTTCATTATAGAGTGATGAAGTTGTGTGAGTAAAAATATTATTTATACTCTAAATTAAATTTCAATTTTACTTCAGATACAATAAAGGAACATTAACTGAACTTAAATCAGTTTTAAATGTTGTTTACGAATATTTATCAACTACTTATGATAAATATGCATCACAATATTGCTTTTATGACAATCAATGTTGACACATGAACACAAATATTACTTTATTATTAACGTGCCGAAACCTAGGTCGCAATAGCCGACTAATTTGAACTGGTGACTGAAGGTATTTAAACCATTATATTAGTTATATAAATTATAGTATTATTAATATTGCATCATATAGCCTGTACAAAAATAATTTCCGAAATCAAATTACAATGTGTTACTCCCCTTCACAAATTCAACATCCCGTATTATAAATTGAGAGCGTTATTACCGTGTTAATTATTACAAGATTTTAATTAACGCATATTTTCAACCGGACACTCGCAAAATGATACTGCATTTGATGGGAATTGTAAAGTGCAGGGTTAATTGATAATTAATACTACATTACTGCGCAACTGCGTGGCCAGAGATCGATAAAATCGTTGTTAATATTAATTAGCCAGACGTCATTAAAAATTCTGTGTATTCGTTGATTGGGTAAAAGATTTGTTCAATAACACTATTGGAAATGCGCGTGTGGTAGTGTGTATGTATTAGTTTTCTCCTTTTAAAATTATATAATAATATTTGTTGATGAAGTAACACGTTTTTAATATTTGCAAATCTGCCAAAAGACAATTTGGGGTTCATTATGGATTCCATTTGGTGGTATGTTTTTTCACCAATTTGTAAATTATACCGAATTAAATTATAGGAAAACATAAACTAATTTAAGTATGCTAGACAAGATACCCCAAACATGCTTCAAATTTCAAAATAGAATGAAAAATCTGGGTTGCATCATACAGAATTAGTTATGTCATTATTTTGAATTGAAATTAACAGGAAGTTGATGGTTATTGGAATTCTTAAAGTATTCTCTGAAAATGTCGTATCATGTTTTTTCGTCTATAGATACTTAATTGATAATAACATGACATTAAAACTAGGTGCAGTTTATTAAATCATAATATTTAAATATAAATTGACACTATAAGTAAAATAATCAATAATGATGTTTTTAATTATATAATTTAATAAGCTATGCAGAAACAACCCCCTATCATTGTATGGTCACTATTCTATTTCAAAAGCAAATTGCAATGTAAATACCTCTTAAGAATGAGAAGAAATTCTGTGATTAAATCAATGAGGTGGAATGGTTGAGTAAAAAAATAATGTTTCATACTACACGCGTTCAACAAACAGTTTAAACAAGTTTTATGAGATTGTGTCAACAAAGTTTTTTTATTTTTTTATTTCAAGATTTTTTCTAGAGTTTATCCAATATATTTATCGAACAAAACTATACACAAATTCCTACACAATTTGTGTTTTCTGAGATGAATAACAAAAACACCACAAGCGATAACAAAATGTAAATTTCGAACAAACTTATGTAGTCAATAGTCATATAATTAAGTCCGTTAAATTTTTAATGAACTGTGTCCAAAAATTAATAAACAAACGAAAAGAGCAAAGTTTTAATTCTCAAACAATTATGCACTCTATCAATTAATAAACAACAAACCACACAAACAATGAAAAAATAAAAAATTCCCAAAATCTCACCTAAAAATTAATTACCAAACAATTAAAGCAACTTACCTCAGCGCAGGCCTAGTGAAGCTTCGAGAACAAGACCGGGTAAACAAATGAGAGCCTGGACTGGACACAAGATCCCCTCCCCTGCCCCTCCTTCATCAGTGTGTAATAGTTTTTACGAAAGGGTTGAGCATTGTTCTTAGATCTGCATATGGAAGCGCTTCATCTGCATACAGGGAGAGTTCTTCTCACGGCCGTGTCACCTTTGTACCTCCACTAGGGGCGAAATTGTTTCAACCCGTTCATTACGGAAGGTTAGGGACGGGCTGACTGACAGGAAGATCCGGGATGCAAAGATGTGCAGGGAAGTCTAAAGGACGCATGAGGATGTGTGAAGAGATTTTTTTTTAAAGTTTGGAAAAAGCTGTAAAAGTGCGATGGGTCGATAATTGAACTGTTGTGTTTGGTGACCTTTTTTCGGCAGAAGAGTGTGGAATGATAATATTTTGAAGAAATAAATTAATGACGGTTTTTTAATGAAATTTGTACGTGATTTATTTATGTGGGTGGTTATTTTGAGCATCCATGTATGGGGTGAATTTTAGTTTTGAGAAATTAAATTGTTAGTTAACGCTGGGAGAAGGTGGTAAAGGTACGAAAATGTAACTATTGTGTCAGGTGACGAAGTTATAATTTTATAGTTTTATAATTTTCTTATTTAGTTAAACTCTGCTTTTCTATGCTTAGTAGCTATTAGAAATATTTCATAGATGTACAAAACAGGACAAAATAAAATTCCCTACAAGAAAATCGAGTTTTGAAGTCAGCCTTTTAATTACTGAATAACTGAGTAGTTATGGTTACTCAATTAGGACACGGATTCAATTCTGAAAGAATCAGTGGCTTTATATGTTCAAAACTGAGCTCACTTGACCTCGATTGGTCACCATGCGTTTGATAATTTATTTTTGCTAAATAGCTAATTCACCTCAGTAAAAAGTCTGACATATCATCAAATCTTCGCATACAAATACGCCTTCCGGTTCGCATTTAATCAATCCAATCTAAAAACTACCCCAAGGAATCCTTCCGACATCCTCCTGTAATCCACACCCTATATCCATTAGGGTAACGGCAACAGATTAATTCAGTCCCTTTACACTCATCACAGTGTATCAAACTCTTAATCTTAAAACTCAAGGGTTAATAAATGCAACATCAAGATGCAGATCGGCAGTATAGTCTTCTTTGTCACTGCCGCGAAGGCCTAGGTCCGCCTCCTTTACAGGTATGCAAATGCTACTGTTTTTCTCGGAGCCCTGCCTAGGGTTATGTTCGGGCCGTTGCGACAATTTCACACGGCTCACAATTAAATTATTTTATTAAAGGTCTTTGTGTTAGTGGGGGGCCTTTCATCTGATTTGCATCTTAGACACAATTAACTTGTACACCTGGCGAGTCGTCATTCTAGGTTGGGAAGATTTGGAAAAATCTGCAGTTAATTTGGAACTACACTGATTATTGGGAATACATCGTAATCTTATTTTATATACGAGGAGGATCCAAAATTAATTCAACACTCTTTTTCCCCTCGTCAGCTTTAATTAAGATCCGATGTGTTGGACCCTTACACAAATTTACAAATTTACAAATTTATCGAATTTTATCTACTGTCTTAGGAATAAAAGTGTTTGTCCTTTAACTAGTTAAGATGGAATTTCATACAAAAATAGCTATTGTAAGGCATGCGCATATTGTTAATTTGATATTTTTCTTTTTACCTCAGTCATTTAGGTTGTGGAGAAAGGAATTTGAAGGAAATGTTTGTCCTCCCGTGGCAAAATATGTATAGAGAAACAACCAACAGCCAGCTGATCAAATCAGCTGTTGACTTTTTCCATTGTTGAACCATTACATTCTGCTTACTATAAATTATATAATACCCATTTATGTGAAAGGTGAGGGGGGGGGTAGTATTTAAGTAGTTTTGTATATTCTTTATCCTGTATGTTATTTGACCAGTTAGGGACAAGTACGTTGATCTTAACATGAAACTGGTTTAGATTGAGAAGGCGGGTCACTGAACGGGTTCTGGCCCTCTTTGCAAGGACGCCTAGGCTTAAAACTAGTGTCACTGGTTTTGGGTGTACAAAACTACGACCAGGTCCTAGGACTATCTCCAGGATCTTAGGGCAACCTAGTCGCATTTGAAATATACAAATGAGTTTGTATTTTTATCACAATACCACAGTTTAGAGAAGGGTATCGTATACTAACCCGATTTCATCCAAATGGAGCTTTTTTTATTGAATCACTTGTCAAGCCCAGCTTGGTTAAGTTTTGAGTCATCAAAATGCTATTGAAAGATTGGACCGGTTGTATCATCTTTTTCTCCTAACTCAGCTAATGAATAATGAATAATGTTAGCTAATGAATTAGTCTTGAATTAATTAGGAAGGAAAAGATATTGCTTAAAATTATTAGTTTTTTGCTGCTTGAGTACCTTCCTGATTAACTAAGCCATTCTGCTATTTTGCGAAGTCAAATAAATTAGAGTTCCACCCAATGATTCTACTTGTCATGTACAAAAATGGCAGGAATATTATCGTAAGTTACATTTTTCTTGTCAATATTTTATACAATCCTTTTCGAGAGCACATGTTGATTTTTTTTTAATTACACGTGAAATAGAGATGATAAAGATATGTTCACGGGAACAGAAGACATTTTCCTCAGAAATCAATTATGTTCTCCAGGGGGATTAGAACCCACGTCCCCTGTAGAGGGGGATTACCAAGAAGCAAACCTTCGGTTGATTCCCCGAAATGAATCTGGTAACAATGGAAGGATGATTACAGATTATGAAAGACGTAATGTTGGAAGTATTATTACAAAAATATTAAATAAAAATGTTTAATCTTTATTGGTGCTGCTTAAGCTGTTCACAATAGTGTTAGGAGTTTTTATGTTTCATCAAACGAACTAATTGGTTATGTTTTCAAAAACTAGTCCCATTTAAAAATAAAATGTTCAAAACTTTTCTGATTCAGGAAAGTTTTCCTGTTTAGCATTCTTTGGAGTATTGCAATCGGTTAATGTGTTGGTGAACTGTTAAGGAAATTATTGTTTATTTTCAATACGGACAAATTCTTAATACTCTGTGATTCTTTGGATCACTACACAGATTGCCAATTCAATTTGTTTGGTACCCCCGGTAGTGCAATTGGGGATAGGTCAACTCCGCGCGGTGGTCACATCTAATCTCTACGCTACCTTTTTGTGCTCTCGGATGAGATATGAAGTATTTAATATAATATATATATTTAATATATTCTATATAATTACCGTGTTAAGTAATGTTATGCTTATTTTTTCATAGCTATTTTATTCATGTGAGAAGTTAGGTTAAGTTAGGGTAGGTTTATGATAACCTAATTAAGTACTGTGTAATTATGTACTTATATTATGAACTGTAAACTAATAAATTAAAAGTCACTCTTTCTCACGGACTTTTTCATAACGCGCGGAGTTGGACATGTGCAGCGAGGGACCCAAAGCTACCACCGCGTGGAGTTGGACAGTCGGTTTTGACAGGTCTCTGACCACCACGCGGAGTTGGACAGTCGGTTTTGACAGGTCTCTGACCACCACGCGGAGTTGGACAGTCGGTTTTGACAGGTCTCTGACCACCACGCGGAGTTGGACAGTCGGTTTTGACAGGTCTCTGACCACCGCGCGGAGTTGGACAGTCGGTTTTGACAGGTCTCTGACCACCACGCGGAGTTGGACAGTCGGTTTTGACAGGTCTCTGACCACCACGCGGAGTTGGACAGTCGGTTTTGACATGTCTCTGACCACCACGCGGAGTTGGACAGTCGGTTTTGACAGGTCTCTGACCACCGCGCGGAGTTGGGATAAGCCAGTGCAATTAGGGTTTTGAAAAGTTTACCCGAATCGTCATATTTTGAATTAATAACCTAACAAATTACACTAATATATTACACATAAAAAGTTAATAGCAATGCTGAACCTTTATGAGGCTATGAGATAAATATTATCTTTATAGTATACATAAAAACATTGTTTTCACAATTGTGTTTAATCTCGTCACTGGAAAAACGTAGTAAAGTATATTACATGTGATGCGTGACATATCGGAAACATCAATTTACATTTCAAGCAAACAACTTGATTATATTATTACGTAATTTGTTTTTAAATTGATGTTTTGAAATTACATTATACTTTTATAAATGTTTACACTGATGTTTGAAAGGATATTCGAATATATGAGGAATTATTTCTATGAGGGTTTGCTCACTAGTCCAGTCATTGCTTGGTATTTAAAAATGATGATACTAAAGAAACTACTTGGTAGAGTACTGTATAATTGAGCGTTTTTTTAAAATTAACAACTGGATCAATTATAGGGGTAGACTGTCTATTTCTTTTGTCAAAATTAGTTTCAGTTACTTATAGTATCTGTTATCACGTTTTATACGATTTTGGACAAATGTTAGAGAAAAATGAAACCATTGTAAAATTACTACGTCAAGAAAATCCATGTATCACCTATGTTTATGGTGTTTATGGTAAACTTTATTAATTATATGCTGTATTTATTTTTATATTGCATAATCAAGCTTTACAACACATAAAGAAATAATTTAAATGTTTAATTCCAACGCAATCAGTTAGCTTTTTTCTGATACATCATATTTACAGAAAAACTATATTTATAGCCTTATACTTTACTAAACATTGTGTAAAAATGTTTGTTTGTACTTTTTACCTTACGCATTCGATTTCCAGTACTACTTTGTACACTGTGTCTCAAAAACAATTTACTATACAATTTTTGTCGTCAGACAGATTATTTGTATTTCCGTAAAGATTTCTGAACACACATCCATAAAATTTTTAAACTGACTTCCCTTTCAAACTGAACCGACGACCACTAATTTACCATCCATTTTTTTACCCAAAAAAACATTAAAATTACGCCGGGTGTTCAAACGTATATACAAATGGCATCCGTTACGCCCAGGACTAGAACAATGCTGATCATACAATCATAGACAATGCTATATCATCCCTTGAAACAGGGCGAGAAAAAAACCGGCAAAAACTCAGCGGCAGATATGTGAGCTAGGACAATAGTGCAAACCGGCTAAACAACCACGATGTCGGATCAGATTTCAGCTGATTTGCATACAAAAAAATAATTAATTTACCAGCTGTTCTGCGCGACTCCTTGGGGTGGATTTGCTGCATAATTGGGGTAAGTAGGATCACCTGCTTTAAGATCCCCTTATTAGCGTTTCGATTTGTATCGTTTTCTGTAATTTGCCCTTTGGCGTTTGTTTTGGAATTTTAAATTTAGGATTTACCTTGTGAGGTATTTTAGACCTGGTTAGTTAAGACTAATGGTTTGGTTATAATTTCGTTTTTTACTAAGGAACATCATACAATGTCATAATTGCATTGATTTTCAATAGTAACTAGACTGCTGATTTTATTGTACACTATGAAACGGTTACTATCCGTTTTCCATCTTTGCTAACACAACTAAATATTTTTCTCTTGTTTTAGGGTAGAGTTTACTTTGTGAGCCGCTCTTTCGTTATAATATTAGAGAAAAGGCAATAGTTTACAAAAAAATATTTAGGCAAAAAATAAAATGAACTAGTAGATTTATTGAAACCAATAATGGGCAATCGATTATAAATATCCAACACAAAATCGTTTTATAGTTACGAGACCCGTTTCGGAACAAAACGCTGATATCATTTTCTTAATACACTTAGACTTAATTTTAACCAAAAAATGTTTGAAACTTCCACATCTAAAATGCAAATCCAAACGTTATTCAATATAATGGAAAATGATAATTTTATAATATTCTTGATATACGACATCCTAAATTATCCAGGAAGTGCGTGAAGACATTGGGGCTCAGGTGACGTCAGAGATGTTCATAAATCAGCTGACACCTGCTTCAACATCAGCTGTAATTATATGAGTGACTTGTAACAGGCTGAGCAACCTAGCGGCGCGAAAACTTGAAACACTGTTGCCAACATCTCGAAATTATTCAACCAAGACTGACGTGTAAACAGAGTTAGACGAGGTTTGAAGAGAGTTTTAGTTTAGTTTATTAAATGTTTTAATATTTTACCAAAAGATTATGTTATTTTTTCTATTTATTTGTAAATTACGTACATTTGCAAGAGCGATACTAAAATGTGAATATGTTAACAATATTCAACTGTTTGAATAACTCGTTTACATAATGGTTTTAAAATACTGTAAAGATTACTGAAAGTGAAAATATTTATTTTAATTTAAATAAGTGCGTACATAACCTTTATGAATAAAATAATTTTAGTATGAAAACCGGTTTAATTATGTTAATAAAATAAAAGCCAACACAAATTTTAAATAATAAAACACGATTCTTGCAAAAGTTGAATATGCCATTACCAAATATTGTAATGTTTGATATGAATTCGAATAAATCATAACATGTTATTTTAATACGAAATCGTAGAAACGTGAGGCTACAAAGTCATACTAATTCGTATTACACTACTTTTTAGCTGTCAATTTTATTGTTGTTAATTTTCATATTGTGTTTATCTATGTAATTGGCACTTTAAACGTTTTCTATATGTCTAAACCCTGGCATTGACATTATACCTTTTGTTGGATAACATAATTACTTTACCTTACATATCGTTATCACTACATCCCTTCGGATACCCAGACAGTAAGCTTTAAATTCCAATGCTCGTAGCTGTATGAATGAACTATGTGTATTTTCTAAACATCTTGACGACGCTACCGGCTGAAAAAATCGTTAGAATCTGATGTCGACGATTTCTTGGTATCGAAATCTGTAGGCCTGCACAAATTTCAATGAAATTGAGTTGTCGACACAAAAAAGTTGGGTAGGTAATTTAGTCTTGCATATTGTTATGTTTTTATTTTCAATATCCCGATGTCATAGACCTACTACAATGGTGATATAAAGGAAAGGAATATCTTTTATGGTACAGTAATATATGAGGCTTTGAACCATCCATGTCTATCAGCTCAAAACGCTACCACTAAATATAAATTCTAAAAACATGTTCTGTTGCAGTTATAGCGTTTGGATGAGAATAAGGTACGATATGAAGTCAATGGTACGAGTATCATCTGTAAGGACCTCAAAAGAGTTCACGACACTTGCCTGATATCAATCGGTGTACTCTGAATTTACAGGGTGTTGTAAGAGACAAAAGACGTTTTCTTAAGACAATAGATACGGAAGACGAGCACCTGTACAAGTCCATTGTCCATGTGTGTGTGTACACGTGTGTGTGCGTGCACTGGATTGACCACTCGTTTCCCACGGCAATGAAAGCATTATTGGTGTTTAACTAAAACAAAAGACTTCAGCTGTCCTCCTGCTCGCTTCTTGCCGTACAATTCCTGTCTTATGTCTTCCAGTCCACTTCCCTATCGTCTTTCTCACACTCGTTCTGTTCTAGTTTATCTATGGTGTATTGTGGACGATTTCAAAACATTTCTATGGCTTATTTGTTCTGTGGTATATGCTTCCTCAGATAGAATGTCCATTTTACTTGCTTCCTGATTAATTTTAGATTATAACACCTTTTGCGCGTGATATTTAATTTTTATTTTATTTTGTCCTTCGAGCCGGATTTCCACACATTTTTAAACTTGGCGTGAACAAAATCCAACCGTATGAACAATTGTTTACGTTTGATTCAATACATGATCAACTTATTTTATTCTGTACATTAAAATAAACATTGAGTGATCTAGTGTTTTTAACCATTCGAATATCAACTGGGTGTCAACTTATTAGGTCACTCACCCGAATAAAATATATTTCGTCTGAGATGCAATTTACTTAAGTTGTTGTTGCTCAAATTCAACAGGAGAGTAAAAACGAATCTTTAATTTAGTCACATGTTATTCAAAACTATATTTTTATATGTCAATATAAACAAAAAAGTCAAATCACACCTCTCTATGCTTGATCGGGTTCTCTATCAAGTTTTTTCCAAACCCGATCTCAAGATACGACCTCGGCGGCTGAGTGGTCCCATTTTCTAGTGAATTCAATTTACTTGTCTGCGAGTTATCAGGGTTCAGCACTTATCGCAAAATTTCCGATTAATATTCATAGACTTGTTTGTCGGACTAAACTCGCCTTGGCTACGACGCTAACCACGGTAACGTGACCAATGACTTTATTTAATAATATGTTGGTACAGCGATTACATAAACTGCTGCATGTTTTGTATTCATGAAATACTGTTTACGATAGTACCAAAATTACAGATGGAAAAGTAGTTTAGCACGATTTTTGTGTTAAGAAACAACAAATTTAATAATATTTTGGTACAATTGTGATTACGCTGTTTAAACTGTGACTTATATTCTGCTGTTAATTGTTTTAAAACTACATTTTCAAAACAGCAGTTTGTAACGATTTGTTATGACAAAAAAAAACTGCATATTTATTTTGGTTTTGGTCTAGTTTTGATTACAGAAACTGTTTTAACTGCGTATTTCGTATTCAACTGTCGATAGTTTTGAGTTTTGATATTACTGGTTTTTATAAATAGCTGTGCACGGATTATTTTTCTGGGTTTAAAAAATATCATACATATGTCACTAGTCATCAGATGGACACATAATGGTGCGTTGGTACCACTTTGATGATACACATTTTTAAAATTTAAAATTTACATCCATAAACATCACTGTAGTTGACGACTCAAAAAATAGTCCTAAACTTAAAATACTAACAAAATATTTGTAAATTTAATTTTCGATCCTTTATTAATTATTAACTGTATCAATCGATTCTATTTTCATTGATAAAAGGACAAAAGAACGTTCAGACTTTTCACTTTGTGTCCATAATCCCTAAAGGCAAACTGTTAAAAGTGAACACGACTCTCTATGTTTCTCTAAATAAAAAAGTGTTACCAGTTAATTTAATAAATAAGCATTATATTTAGTCTACCTAATTAAACTATTTCATTTATACGAATCACATGCTATTCCATATTATTTCACTACGTCTGATTAAATTTAATTTATTCCATTGCACTTCATTGCATTCAATTGCATTTAGTCGTGTTGTATTGGATTTAATTTAACCTGAGGTGGTTATTGTTTATGTGTGTATTAAATTTTTCATCGTGTTATAGAATATAAAAAATAAACAAACAAGATTTCTTGAAAAGAAAACACCATTCCAAATCATTTGGTCTCTTTTCCCTCTCTATTTTATTTGATGTCTTGCATTTCACAGTCATTGTAAAAATACGTCAAAAGTATTGAGTCAACTATTAAAACTGAAATTAAGAAATATATAAATTCTTAAATAGTTGTATAAACACCCTATTTCATACAGTGGTCCTTTTTAAATGCGTTCTTATTTTCCCCACAGGTAAAAAAAACTGTAACATCGAAAATTAGGGCAAACAATTTAAAGTATCCGTTTATCAATTCCATTTTACGTTTCAACATTAAAATTATCGTTGCTAAAAAATTGTGACATGTTCCACCACACAGCAATCACTTACTCTCCCCTCATTTATTACTCCCCCCCCCATTTATTACACCCTCCCCCCTAATTACATAACATATGACGTCATGGATGATCGCGTGCCAATCTGCACTCTAGTGAGTAATTGGCTAACCAATATAGCAAACAGCTGATATTATAATAGCATATGCTTACATAGCGTATGCTAACTAGTCATTAATGCTAAAAGGCTTGCTTGCGCTTAAAAAAGAAATTAATTACTCCTCAAAGATATTTCTCTCGCAAAATAGTAAGCTCAAAGCTTAAAAGTTGTGTAGTTTTATTTAGGAGAGTTTTAAGTAAAGATTAGGCCTACACCTACACCATGGGTCTTCGGTAGCTCTTAGGGGTATATTAGGGGTGAGTGTCTTAGGGGTATCTTATAGATCGAATTTTAATCTTAAACAGGTTCTACAGCTTGATCAGTTTAAAAGAGTTCTAAATGATGGTTGAAGATTTAAAGGATTCTAAATAATAATTTTAAGGAGAAGACGGCGAGAAGATTTCAATGGATGTCTTTAAAACTGTTCTTCAAGTGTAATTTGGTAATTACAGTTACACGACTTCTAAATTAAAGGCTTAGAAGTGTTGCATAGCAGAATCCCTAGAAGATATTCCATATCTTCTCATATTTCATCAATGTCTCGTTAGATTTAATAAAATGCTATTCTTGATAAAAAAAAAAATAAACATGGCATTTTTTAGTTTACATTATAGTGTATTTAGTTCTGACTCAAGACTAGGGGGTTTATACGAAAAGAAATTATAGCATACGTATATGCAAAATTCAAATTGTTTGGCGTGTCAATATTAACGAACTATTTGAAATTAAGTTTTCTAAGCGTACAACACAAATATTTTTACTTGTGAGAAGCTAGTTTTAATCCATTTTTGTCAGTGCCATTTGTGTATTGAGAAATTACAAAGTGTCTTTAAGAGAAAGCAGCCCAAGCCTCCCTAATTGTTTGTAGATATCTTAGTGATGGAACCTGACCCACGACGCAGCCCATATAGCAAAACCTCCCACCCATGTTATTCTTATAAGAAAACTGAAAACTGAAAAAAAATTATTAACGAGATCACAAAAGGAATAAATAATTTTAAGAAATAGTCAAATCTAATGATAAAACCCACTTCACCAAGTAAAATTTTGGTGCCTTAACTGCTAATAATTTTTAAATCCTATAGCTCAAATGAGATTTTAGTGTCCCAGCACTAAATTATTACAAAATCCCCCAGCACAAAAATCTCCGGAGTGTGCCAATGCTTGTATTTTATAAACATAAGTATCTTTATTCTGACTCGAATTCCTACACTTTTCTGTGATTGCAAATTCAATACATAATATACCCAAATACCAAAAGACTGTAATATATACAAGATACACCCCCACACTCTACATTTAAATCACTGTCTCGGGGCTGCATACCAGATCAATAGTGAACCCTGCATACAGATCCCATTTTATGTCTGGGAAGTAAAGTTGTGTTGGTGCAGTTTTCTAAGATATTTGAGTGCGTGCCCCCCCCCCCCGTGCAGGGGTTTGTATTGATTTGCCGCCATTCTTGTTCACTCCGCTCTTTCTCTTCCCGGTCCTCCCTTCTTTCGTTCTTTCTGGAATCGATGTGTTGTCTAATTCAAAAATAAAGCCATTACCCGGTCCATGGTACAATTAACGTGCTGCTGGTAAACAGAGTTGTAATTGATAATAAGCGGTGAAATGTTTATTTTTTGCTGTCCTCGTAAATTGTTTAAAAAGATTTAAATGTTTTACGGGTTTTTAACTGTTCACGAAGGAGGAGACATTAGCTGTGGCCAGATTTTATAATTTCTATAAGTACAAATGACGTCAAGTTTTGCCTAAACTATCAATGTATATAAAATCCATTTAAAAAAGTAAACATAGGCCTACTATTCGTGCCAATAACAGATTTTTTATAACCGTAGATTTTGTTTTTGTTTTTTTTTCTGCTGTAAAATTTTAGATTACTGCATAGTCGGGACGGATTTTAATAACATCGTTTGATTACAATCATCCAAACATCACAACAATTGGTCCAGAAACAACGTTAACTGACATACATATGTTTAAATAAACAAATACCACCGTCGCAGCAAACCTAAGGTTTAAGTGAATTCCCATTTGCCCCATTCGATTTTCACTTAAATATTACCTGGAAGTTGTCAGATTTAATCGCTATTTAATAACATTAAGTTTTACGAGAACCTAGGCTTGCTGCTACAGGGAGGGTTATAAAGTATATTTTTGTGGTTGAAATGTATAAAACATTTTTGTTTATCTTAATATAGAAACACATGTTTCAAATTTAATCAAAATGTATATCTAAACAAGCCAACTATAAAAGTTTTTACTCTATAAGAATAACAATGGAATTTTAATTTACACCTTTTTGAAATTTTCTTAGTAACCGTTAAGCATAACATGCATTTGACTAATTTAATGGTTTATTAAGCTCTATAAAATAGTTCTGAAACCAATTACAAAACATTATGATTTGGGGGTCAAAAATTCGAACCTATTTTTACCACATACAACCCCGTATATGCGGATTATGCTGGTTCTTGAACCCGTTCGAATAAACTAAGTTTTACTCGTTTGTACCAAATTTGTAAAAATTAGACAATTTTTACTCGATCTAGACCGCTATGAAAATATATTAATTTAACCGAATAGCGTATTATTGACTCTGGAAAAGACGAATAAGTAAATCGGGCCCGGGTTTCATGTTGACTATTGTAGCGAAAAAAAACTAGTGGAGATATGAATTTTAGAATATTTTAAATGCAAATTAGGCTAGAGATTGTCCATATAGATGTAATGTCTACTATACTATCAGAAAGAACAAAATCATAAATTTAATATTTTCTGTAATAGATCTACCATCACCATAAATCTGCCAAAAACATATTTATAATTTATTCTGTATATTGTTGGTAATGCTTTGCGGAGATGACGTTGTGTGTATACAATTTGTTAATTGTTATTTAATTAACTTTTAAAACTATTTTATCTGAATATAAGAATCTATTTTGTAAAAAGCTGAACACCTTCTGGTTTTATAACGAAATATTAAAGAAAAGATTTTAAACGTGCCTGGCATAAAATAGCATACAAGTTCTGAATCAGGCAAAATATCAGCTAACTTTTACCATAATTAAAAACAAAACCATAATATAAATAAGGTTCTTTTTAGTTTTATGAAAATATAATTTCAAACGCAACAAAAAAAATATCTAGATGTATACATCATTAGAAAAATTAGTCTAAAACATCACTCGGGCAAAAATTTAACTAGTTTACGATTATAAGTAAACAGTAATGAATTGATCATTTGTATATGAACCTATAGAATGTAACTAATTGACAACATTCCAACCAACGTTATAATATTTTACGATTTATTTTTTTTTATTGCTGAGGACAGAAGACTAATATTAACAAACTGCTGCAAAAAGAATTTTGCAAAAGACAATACACCAAACTAACCAAATAAAACACACAAAAGGAAAAAAAAATTTACAATATTAACTGAATTAAGATACTACTAAAGCAAAATATTCAGACACTTCGTACAAAAAGTAAAATAAACCATGAAACAATACTTAGACAAAACAAACAATTTCTAAACTAGACCAACCTGATAGTAGATGGGACGCACATAAAAACAGACGAAACAAGAACAAGCCCAACATGTTTACAATGTAAATTTAGAAACGAGAACCGCAATTAAAAGATAAAATCAAGACATTTCATCAGCGAGCGCAGCGAACTAGTGAGCCCGTTACGGGCTAAGACAGGGTATTTGCATATAACCCTTCTTGGTGTTTTTGCATACGGTTTCCTTTTGTTTTTTGTTTCTACCCCAACTCCCTGTGCTCAACCCTTGCTTTGGATTCTTCAATTTACATTTCCCATCAATTAAGGCTTTGTTTAGCGTCGGGTCGCAATCGGGTTGTTTTTTCTCGGGATCGTATTTCGGGGTTCTAAATAGTAGATTTGCATAGGATGCTTGTAACGCTATGCTGGTAAAGCTTGTACTGTGAGAAAAGATATGATAGTGTATTTAATCACTTGGGTAAAAAGTGGCACTTTCTATTTGTGCTCTAGTTTTTGACCAAGGTGAAGGTTGGAAAATAAAATAAAGTCGAAAAGACGCATATGATCTGTTTTGAACCATATTATCAGTCATACTGCACCACCACTAATGTAAAAATAAAGGTTAGGAACAAAAAGGGATTACATCTTGTTTAGTGCTACCCGCGAGACGTATTAAAACATTTGGCCTGTGATATTATTCCTTTAACAGAAAAAATTCAACCTGGAATAGCTGAAACATTTTTGAACAGATTATTGGTCATAATCTGGGGTTGAAGTAAAAATGCTGTGTCGACTACATCGGTTTCTATTTCATCCTAGGGATGGATGGATTAGGGTTTTGAAATTCCATAATGGAACTAGAAATATTCAAACTGCATTAAACATGCGAACAAGTGACAAACAAATATAAAAAAAATCATAAAATGAAACGATAAAATTAAAAATAATTTGATTCTTATGTTACGTTTCGACGGATTAATTCTTGACGGAAAATATAAAATGTATTATAATATACACATATTTTCATGTCAAGGAATTAGGATATAAATTTTTGAGTGAACTTAAATATAAGTATAATAAATTTAAATAGGCCTACCCAACCATAAATTATCAGGAAACCTGCAAATTCATAGCGTATTAACGTAATCTTACATTTTCTTAAATAAACATAACTCAAACTAAATGTTCTAGTTGTAGGCGTTTATCCAGATTCGTTTAGTGCTCAACATTTATTAAGACCATCCGTACTTCAAAATAAAGTCTTTAAGATTTTCTATTAAAACAAATATTACGGCAATGCTAAGTTTAATTTTAGGAAAACATTTTATTTTATGGTTATCCGTAAATATAACAACGAACCAATTCCCTGTGAGTAAAAATTCACATTATTGAAATAAACTGTTATGGGATAATACAGAAATCGACAGTGGTTATACATGGTAATTCTAAATCAATATTCTAAATATCAACCAACTTTGATCAACTAAAATGCTATTTATTGGGTTTATATTTTTGTCTGCTAATTTACGTCCACCATTTAGCTGGAGTATTTATTTCCGATTTATAGGAATTAAACGTTTATAATAATTGATAAAAAGAATTCTACCCCAATAAAACTCCACCCCCCCCCCAACTTGAAAATTATCATCTTTTACTAGAGAATTTTTCAGAAACTGTAAATATAATTATATTTCAAATCAGCATTAAATTGACAACTACTATTAACACAGAATTCAGTGCAGTTTTCTAAAGTTTTTACCATTACACAATGGTAACGATTACAATTGTCCGTCATAGAAGGACCACAGTTAACAATTCCGTCCATTTTATTGTCCAGCTCTGAATAAAACCAACCCCGTTCATGGCCTGAACAATATTTCCTGCAATGTAGAGGATTTTTCAATACTAATTGGAATATGAAGTTTGCAAATTGGAATCAATCAGTATTTAGGACTATTACTGAATTATTTGATACGGTTTTAATTCCACGATTGAGTAATTTAAAATGTTGTTTTCTTAAACAGTTATTGTGATGATGAGGATTAACAAGTGAAAGTACTTATGGTAAAATAATTTATGATTGAACTACGATTTCTTTGAGGTGAAATTATTTGATTCTATGTTGGATCAGATGCAGTTGCCAACATCATAAGAGGGTTTGTATTTTACAAAATGAGCGTTAAATAGATGAGATGATAACTTTGTTACATCAGCTGATTTGATTCTTCAGTCAGGACCATTATTAAAAGAGAAAAATAATATAAATATGCTCTTTTCATTGTTGGAATTAACAGCTGTTTTAATCAAGGTTAAAAGAAGATCCACCTGTTTTGCACCTTCATTTTTCAAACATCCTGTATTATTTGTTCTACAACTAAGAGGACTCCAATTAATTATCGTACATAAGCTTGAATTAATTAACTATCGTTAACGTGCTCAACATAGTGTCGTGTTGTTCATAAGTAAGTTGAGAAAGTAATTCAAGAATTAACAAGATTTTTTACAAGTAAAAAAATTGCTCGTGAGGTCACCAATATTGCTATCTTCAACAGAATGGAGAGTGGTTGTACAACCCACCCCCCAGGGATTGTCCACTTCCGCCCCCCATCCCCCCCCCCTTACCACGCTGTAATACTGGACAGTTCCGATAATAGGGGGAGGAAAATCCCCTAGCCACCAAGAGATCTTGGATGCGTTTTCCATTCCTTAGTACGTTCATTCTTCATTGTGGTGTATTATTTCTGTCTCGACCACATGCTGAATTAAAATATTAAGCAGCATTTGTTAAGTTTTACAAAAATCACCGATTTATATAGCTTCTGGAATACATATATGAAAAATGTGCTTTCTTGTATCTGGTAAATATGGTCTATCAAACTAAATACTCAGTTGCAAACACATAATTGGTGTACTGTACTTGTAAGCTTTGATAATTGTTTTGTACTTATCTCATTCCATACTGTTTTAGATAACTTCTATGTTTACATACTAATTTAAATACTTTAAGTTCAATTGTTATTGAACTTGTTTATATTTCCATTACAGTATTTATCTTTCATTCTTTGCAGATCTGCTATTATTTCTATCATGCCTATAACACAGACCGTTTACCTATACTCACGTAAATTTGCAAAAATTTGTATTACCTTTAATGTGTGATTATTAAAATTAGTAATATTTGGGAGGGTAGGTATTACGGAAAAACCCTAACCATGCATTCTACAATGGAAAAAATAAAAGTGGTTAATGTATATCTGATTGTACGGCTGAGTGCAAAAAACTATTAATTCGACTGAGTAAAAAAATATTTTTTCGTCTTTCTTTGCTTAGAGTTTTATATTTTTAGCCTTTCGCACAAAGAAAGTTCTTTTATCCTTTGAATTAAAACAAAGATTGTTTATAAAAATAAAAGTAACAACTGAGTTTGGTTCGTAAGGTAGATTACGGTGGTAGATTTAATAATAATTATGGAGATACAGTATCCATCGGACCTTTTCCGGTAAACGAATATGTTTTTGGGTTATAGTTAGGTTAGGGTTAGGTTAGGTTAGGTTACGTCAAAATTGGTTCGAACCGAACCAAGACCTAAATCTTAAATTGTCTATTGTAACATACAAATTATAGTGGCAGTCTCTGATCGAAAAAGTTCCACTTCCTAAATTTAAATTCACACGATTAATAAAACTTACTTCGACTATACTATACTATATTATCAGTCAACTTAACAAACAAAAGTATATTCGTTCTTCTTTAACAATAAGGCTACATGGTTTATTTAATAAATGTACACTTCCCGTGGTCAATTGGGGGTTATTTTTCATAACTTAGTTTTTTTGCATTTTTACCCAATATTTTGTACTGAAACAATAAAGCATTCATTTACCTTCAACCATCTATATAACAAAGAAACTGTAGGTTTTTATGAAGAACTTCTATGTATTTGAGAACTTTCTCAACAAAAAGCCAACGGCGATAATAATTTTTGAAAGGCAAACCAATTAGTAAAGTGCTCATCAGAGAGGCCTGGAGGTGGCCATAACAAGCCTATTCTTCAAAGTAACTAGATATGGCCTATGGCCTCTAGGGTGGCCGTTGGCCTAATTGATGTAATTGATACAGTTTAACTACACTTACTAGGCCTACTTGTTAATCATAGGTGAATACCACATAACTAGAGAAATTGGCTACGCATTTGGGGATTTTGTAATTGGTATAATTAAATTCATTGGCTGTAAACGCTTGAAAAAAAAAATACCTAGATAATTTTATAAGGTTTTCTAGGCGTAATCTGATTGGTTGTACAAAATTTGTATCTGAATAACATATTTGTACTGTAAATTGTATATGTTCAAATTGTTTATACTTCTGTATGTTACTGTGCTATTTATACCTCTAATACACCCAGTCTTTTGCTAGGGAACGGTCCAAGCCATTTACTCTTGTACATTTATATCTTTATTTATTTATAACCATTTATATCTCGCCTGAAAGCTTTTACAAACGGTTTAACTCCTTATATTTCCTAAAGATTTTCAAACAAATTTTAAGACAATTTAAGTAAATGTTTATATTTTAGTCGTTTTAGAGGTGTATTATTAACAAATGAATGTACCATAAAATTTATAACAAAATCTCTAGTGTGGTTTGAATTAGAAAGCTATTAAATTCAACTAATTTTTGCACACAGTCCTAGTATGTCAACGAAATATTCTGTGAGTGATAATGGTTTCTTAACTAAGAGTTAGTACCAAAGGCTTACTTGTAATACTTTATAGCTGAGTGTTATGAACGTAAGTTGAACATTGTAAATGTAAAATGTATTCTATGAAAAATTCCCTTATGATTTTCTAATTCCAATTCGCTTACAAATTAAATACCAAAGATCTGTGAATATCTTTTAGTTGTCACTAGAGTACTTCGTACGGGGTTGGCGTGTAAGTATAAAATGCTTATTGCAGTTATATTCGTGCTTTGCGTTTGCAACGGGAGAGGACATGGTTTAAGAAAATTTGGTTCTTTCAATTTACGGTATGCTATGGTATAACACATCTACCGTAGCCATAATGTTCTACCAATGCCCCTAAACAATAAAAAAGTAAAATTCTCATTTTTCACAGCTTTTTGTTGCTAGTTGGTTCAAACTAGATGTTGTCATAAATATAAAAAAAATAATAGTGCTGCACCCTGTAACCTTATAACTCTTTAATGCTATTTCATATAATAAATAGAACTTATGCAGTTGAAAAAGCTGACAAAATTATTTTATTCCTTTTTAAATATGAATACTTATAAGGTTAACATGGGAAACTCCAGAGCTACTGGGGCGGAGCCCGAAAGGATTTTTGAGATAAGAATGCGTTTATATGTTAATCGGGAATGTGCGCTATCATCATACCAAATTTCAGCCCAATCCAACCAGTATTTTTCACGTTTACTTGTCACAAACTCACAAACATCCATACACATCCAAACTTTCTCAGTTATAATATTAGTAGGGTGTATAATATTTCCCAATGGAAAATCACTCTCTAGGTTGACAAATCCGATAGAAAAATCATATAATCAACAAATTTGATGCAATCCGTACGTACACTGCACATACCTTGGCATATTACCCCCTACCGTAAACAATAAGCGCGGCTATAGACTGTAGACCTGCGCATTCTAGCGGAGACTTGCCGCAACTTCCGAAGAGCTTCCTAGAATCTCCGCCAGGGGCAGCACAAAACAGGGTGGTATCTTTGACTATTAATTAATACAGGTGGTATGATAAGGTGATTAAAATGTATAGTATTCAAGATGAAGTAATCACTTTATCTATGATAGTATTCACATAGTGTTATTTACTATTCTATAGTATACAGCCATATTTACTATACTGAAATACATTGATTGATTGGGTTAGTGGCTGTATTCTGTGGTTAGATATTTGATAGGCCCACAGTAAAAACATAATGTGTGAAATTATCCCAGTAAATGAAAATTATATTAAAAATAATGATTAAGGGAAAAATTCTAGATTTAATTTCAAGTACGCATTTCTTTTGAACGGTTTATAAGCTATAAACTATTGAATTGAGATATTATTTGGTGAAAACAAACAATAAGTAGTACATCCTAATTTAATCTAACTAATAACAACAAATAAACAGAGAAAACCAATGGATATTTAAGTCATTACATTTATTTATTTTAGGATACACTCAAGATTTCAATTGATTTTGTTTTTTCAATTGTTTACTATTGGAGTGAAAATACTATTACAATGACTAGCTGTTACTCACGGGCCTCATCCCGTTTGACTTCATAAGTATTTTAGAACCATAGATTGGTTAAGTTAAGCTGAAATAAACTAAAGAGAATACAGTAATAGAAACAAATAATCACACCTGATTTTAATAAGGTAATACCGGTAATACATTGAAAGAATAACAAACAAATAAGTACAGGTGAGGTATTTTTCACATTAAGTATATGAAAAGTTCCCTTTAGAAAGGAATTAAGAACTTAAGGGCCATTTTGGAATACTGGATAGTTTTGCGCAAGGTTTCTCGTCATGACTAACATTTTAAGTATATGGTTTATGGGGGTGTGACTTTTAGTTTTCTCAAAAGTTCATGGGTACTTTGAGAGATTTATATATGGATATAAGAAACCAACACACAACAAACAAAATTATTGTTAAACAGATGCTTGTAGTTTTCAATGCGTCTGGTTATATTAATTCAAATGCGATTTTTTTGTGTGACTGGTTTTTGTGGTGTCATAGATTTTATCTTCCAGTTAATATCTTTGTATATTTAGAAATTTAGATCAGTTAAGATTGAACGCACCGGGGACCAAGCATTGCCCGTGGTGTTTAATTTGTTGGAGGCGTAAACAAATTAACAGTGGCCTAATATACAGTCTAAAATATGTAATAAAACAAGTTATAAAATAACATTTTATCATGCTCACGTATTCGTGCTATTTGCACAACACCTTGTGAACGCCTATCGCCTCAAGTCATTGAAAACCATTGTATGCCCTATGCCTAAATAAACTCGCACTACGGACACAGTAAAAAATTACCAAAATGAAAATTCTACATTAAAAAATAATATCATTACAGCATGTTCTCTTTTTTTTCGAGCCATAAATAATAGAGATCGATGGCCATAAGACTTGATGTTGTAATAGTTAATATCACATTTCATACTTTATTGGCATTTATTTGATGTCGGGTTTCCTCTACCAATTAATTAATTTAATTTAATCAATTAATTGTAAATAGACGCCTTAGAAAATGTTATTTTCGGTAAAAACTGCAACTGAACACTCCGAATACTCTAAGATATGGGTTTCTGCTGTATAATTTAGTTTTCAAATGCTGAATTTAAGAATTTGCGAAACAAAAAAGGTCATAGTCTTAATGCTCTTGAGTTTAGAACATATTTATACGAGCGTGAAGAGGATACTTTTTATACTGAATCACATATAATGTCTACATAAAACAATCATGTTAAAATAAAACTATTAATTTGGAACTCTATTTAACCTATAAAAACATATTCCTTATTTGTTTTACTTGTTAATGAATTATATTTTCAATTTTGCCACGTTTGGGTAGACGTTTCCTCTTCTTTCTTAATTAAATTAACATTAATTTCCAGACAGATAAAGAATCTATATTGAGAATATCTACAATAAAGTTCAATAACAAACTCGTGATGATATTTAACATCAGCTGTTGACCAGCATTGTTGCGAGTTGCTAATATAAAGCCTCATCCACACATGGCGATTTGTCTACGGAAACATTGTCTGTCGACTGTCTTCGGAGTGTTGCCATTTGTCTCCAGCGATGTCTCCAGTAAGTCGGCCGACTGTCTGCCGACTGTTGACAGACAAATTGTGGTGTTTCTGGAGACAAAATACAGTGTTTTCTGTTCGAATGGGAAACACGGAGACAAGAGACAAAACTTTTGTTTCAAGTCTGCATGTTTGGACGTGTCTGGAGACAGGAGACTGGATACAAGCAGAAGGTGTTCAACATTCAGCCAATTTAGTTAGACTGCAAAGCGGTAATATGACGATTTTACGGTGGCATTAAAAGAGCTGGATTGAGTTTCTTGAACGTTTTTGAATTAGATTTCAATAATTTATATTATTATGTGACATTTTATTGAATTGTTCATCTCTTCAAGTTTGAAATTTTAGGACCAACAAAGCCCAAAAAAGTTCAAAATCTTTAGAAGTCAACCTAGTGAAGTTCCTAAATCCTTCCACCTAATCTGAAGGTCTGATAGATGATTATGACCATTGTAGCACAGACAATATAATACTTTAATACTTTGGTTTTCCAACATTTAAAAAATCAGCTGATTTTCCAAAAAATTGGAAATCAGCTGATTTTTCAATAATTTGCATAACAGCTGATTTTATAAATTGTTTCCAGAAAAGCTGATTTTCAAAATTTTGCAAAACAGCTGATTTTTAAAATTTTTGCAAAACAGCTGATTTTTAATAGTTCACAAAACAGCTGTTTTTTCAATATTTTGTAAAACAGCTGATTTTTTAATTGTTTGCAAAACAACTGATTTTTCAATAATTTGCATAACAGCTGATTTTATAAATTTTTTACAAAACAGCTGGTTTTATAAATTGTTTACAAAACAGCTGATTTCCAAAATTTTACAAAACAGCTGATTTTTTAAATTCTTTGCAAAACAGCTGATTTTTTAAATTCTTTGCAAAACAGCTGATTTTTCAGGTTTTCAAAACAGCTGTTTTTTAATTGTTTGCTTAACAGCTGATTTTTAATAGTTCACAAAACATATTTTATAACAGACTTTTAAACATTTTGCAAATCAGTTGTTTATCAAAAGTTTTCGAAACAGCTATTTTTTTTAACAGTTTGCAAAAGAGCTGATTTTTCAAAATTGCACAAAACAGCTGTTTTTTAAGTTGGCAAAACAGCTGATTTTTTAATTGGATACAAAACAGCTGATTTTTTGATAGTTTGCAAGACAGCCGATTTTTTATAGTTTGCAAGACAGCTGATGTTTCAAAATTGTTAAAAACAGCTGATTTTCTATATTATGCCAAACAGCAAATTTTTAAAGTTACAAAAGAGCAGATTTTTAAGTTTTCAAAACAGCTGTTTTTAAATTGTTTGCTAAACAGCTGATTTTTCAAAAGGTTTTGACAACAGCTGATTTACAAAATTTTGCAAAACAGCTGATTTTTTAAAAAAAATTTCCAAAACAGCTGACTTAAAAATTTTTCTAAACAGCTGATTTTTAATAGTTCACAAAACAGCTGTTTTTTTCAATATTTTGTAAAACAGCTGTTTTTTTATTGTTTGCAAAACAACAGATTTTTCAATAATTTGCATAACAGCTGATTTGATAAATTGTTTACAAAACAGCTGATTTTCAAAATTTTTCAAAACAGCTGATTTTTTAAATGTTGGAAAACAGCTGATTTTTTAAATTCTTTGCAAAACAGCTGACTTTTAAAAATTTTGCAAATGAGCTGTTACCAAAAGTTTACGAAAAAGCTAATTTTTTTAACAGTTTGCAAAAAAGCTGATTTTTTAAAATTGCGCAAAACAGCTGTTTTATAAGTTGGCAAAACAGCTGATTTTTTTATAGTTTGCAAGACAGCAGATTTTTTATAGTTTGCAAGACAGCTGATTTTTCAAAATTTTTAAAAACAGCTGATTTTCAATATTATGCCAAACAGCAAATTTTTAAAGTTACAAAAGAGCTGATTTTTCAAGTTTTCAAAACAGCTGTTTTTAAATTGTTTGCTAAACAGCTGATTTTTCAAAAGGTTTTGACAACAGCTGATTTACAAAATTTTGCAAAATAGCTGATTTTTTAAATGATGGAAAACAGCTGATTTTTTAAAACTATATACGAAACAGCTGATTTTTTAAAAGTTTTTCCAAAACAGCTGACTTGAAAAAAATTTTCAAAACAGCTGATTTTTAATAGTTCACAAAACAGCAGTTTTTTCAATATTTTGTAAAACAGCTGTTTTTTTATTGTTTGCAAAACAACAGATTTTTCAATAATTTGCATAACAGCTGATTTTTAAAATTTTTCAAAACAGCTGATTTTTTAAATGTTGGAAAACAGCTGATTTTTTAAATTCTTTGCAAAACAGCTGATTTTTTAAGTTATAAAAAAGCTGATTTTAAACATTTTGCAAAACAGCTGATTTTTAATAGTTCACAAAACATATTTTTCCAAAAGTTTGTAAAACAGCTGATTTTTTTAAATTTGCAAAACAGCTGACTTTTAAAAATTTTGCAAATGAGCTGTTTATCAAAAGTTTACGAAACAGATAATTTTTTTAACAGTTTGCAAAAGAGCTGATTTTTCAAAATTGCGCAAAACAGCTGTTTTATAAGTTGGCAAAACAGCTGATTTTTTATAGTTTGCAAGACAGCAGATTTTTTATAGTTTGCAAGACAGCTGATTTTTCAAAATTGTTAAAAACAGCTGATTTTCAATATTATGCCAAACAGCAAATTTTTAAAGTTACAAAAGAGCTGATTTTTCAAGTTTTCAAAACAGCTGTTTTTAAATTGTTTGCTAAACAGCTGATTTTTCAAAAGGTTTTGACAACAGCTGATTTACAAAATTTTGCAAAATAGCTGATTTTTTAAATGATGGAAAACAGCTGATTTTTTAAAACTATATACAAAACAGCTGATTTTTAATAGTTCACAAAACAGCTGTTTTTTATTCTGTAAAACAGCTGATTTTTGCATTGTTTGCAAAACAACAGATTTTTCAATAATTCGCATAACATCTGATTTGATAAATTGTTTACAAAACAGCTGATTTTCAAAATTTTGCAAAACAGCTGATTTTCAAAATTTTGCAAAACATTTGATTTTTTTAATGTTGGAAAACAGCTGACTTTTTAAATTCTTTACAAAACAGCTGATTTTCAAAACGTTTTCAAAACGGCTGATTTTTAATTATTCACAAAACATATTTTTTCCAATAGTTTGTAAAACAGCTGATTTGTTAAAGTTTGCATAACAGCTGACTTTTAAAAATTTTGCAAATCAGCTGTTTATCAACAGTTTTTGAAACAGCTAATTTTTTAACAGTTTGCAAAAGAGCTGATTTTTCAAAATTGCGCAAAACAGCTGTTTTTTAAGTTGGCAAAACAGCAGATTTTTTAATTAGATACAATACAGCTGATTTTTTGATAGTTTGCAAGACATTTTATTTTTAAAAATTGTGAAAAACAGCAGATATTTTATCGTTTGCAAACCAGCTGTTTCTTTCAATATCTTGCAAAACTGCTGATTTTTTAACGTTACAAAACAGCTGATTTTTCAGGTTTTGAAAACAGCTGTTTTTAAATTGTTTGCTTAACAGCTGATTTTTGAACATTTTTACAAACAGCAGATTTTCCAAAAAATTGGAAATCGGCTATTTTTTTAAATTTTGTTAAAGAGCTGATTTTTAAAATTTTGCAAAACACCTGATTTTTAATAGTTTACAAAATAGCTGTTTTTCAATGTTTTGTAAAACAGCTGATTTTTTTATTGTTTGCAAAATAACTGATTTTTCAATAATTTGCATAACAGCAGATTTTATTAATTGTTTACAAACCAGCTGATTTTCAAAATTTTGCAAAACTGCTGATTTTTTAAATGTTGGAAAACAGCTGATTTTTAAAATTCTTTATAAAACAGCTGATTTTTAATAGTTCACAAAACATATTTTTCCCAATAGTTTGTAAAACAGCTAATTTTTTAAAGTTTGCAGCACAGCTGACTTTTAAAAATTTTGCAAATCAGCTGTTTATCAAAAGTTTTCAAAACAGCTAATTGTTTTTACAGTTTGCAAACGAGCTTTTTTCAATATTGTGCAACACAGCAGTTTTTTTTAAGTTGGCAAAACTTCAGATTTTGTATATTGTTTTCAAAATAGCTGATTTTTTAATTGGATACAATACAGCAGATTTTTTGATGGTTTGCAAGACATTTGATTTTTCAAAATTGTGAAAAACAGCTGTTTTTCAAAGTTGGTAAAACAGCATATTTTTTCAAGTTGGCAATACTTCTGATTTTTTATATTGTTTGCAAACGAGCTGATTTTTCAAAATCGTGCAAAACAGCCGTTTTTTTTAAGTTGGCAAGACAGCTGATGTTTTTAAAGTTGGTAAAACTTCTGATTTTTTATATTTTTTGTTAATTTTTTGCAGCTGATTTTTTTATGGTTGCAAAACAGCTGATTTTTTATTAGTTTTCAAAACAGCAGATTTTTTTTAAAGTTGGCAATACATCTGATTTATTAAAATTGTTTTCAAAACAGCTTATTTCCAAAAATTTTCAAAACAGCTGTTTTTTTAAGTTGCAAAACAGCAAATTTTTAAATTGTTCCTAAACAGCTGATTTTTCAAAATTCGTACAAACAGCTGATTTATTTATAGTTTGCAAAACAGCAGATTTTGTAAAAACAGCCGTTTTTAAAACTTTTGATAAATCTGCTGTTTTTTAACTTTAAAAAATCTGCTGTTTGGAAAGTTTTTTTATTAACTGTTTTGCAAACAATTAAAAAACTCAGCTGTTTTGCAAGATATTTAAAAATCAGCTATTTTGCAAACAATTAAAAAATCTGCTGTTTTGTAACTTTAAAAATCAGCTGTTTTGCAACAAATTAAAAAATCAGCTGTTTTGCAAACTTTTAAAATACCACTTGTTTTGAACTATTTTTTAAAGTCCCAGTTCTTTGCAGATTCCAGGTTGGTAAAATCTGTTTCTATTATAAAGGATACAGTTCGTTTCAATTTAGTTTTTTCTGACTTTTGTGCCTATTTGGTTTTCATCTGACATGATTTTGCTTATATGGTTTTCATAGTGTGCTAGCTTGTGTATGGCACTTTAATTTGTTTCTAATTGTTTCTGATAGGCTCAATGCTTGCATAGCTAAATTTTTATTTTTGATCTATTGTGGCTGCCCAGACAAATGTTTTGTCTATTATTTATGTTATATCTAGTTTTCTTTTAAACTTATAGCCTCATTGTTGACTTTGTCATATGCATATTGCATATACTTTGCAAATTACGACAGTAAAAAGTTTCTGATTTCTGATTTCTGATTTCTAAAGGGAACTTTCCATATACCTAATGTTAAAAATACCTAAGCTGTACTTATTAGTTTGAGAAAGAGCTGATTTTTCAAAATTGCGCAAAACAGCTGTTTTATAAGTTGGCAAAACAGCTGATTTTTTATAGTTTGCAAGACAGCAGATTTTTTATAGTTTGCAAGACAGCTGATTTTTCAAAATTGTTAAAAACAGCTGATTTTCAATATTATGCCAAACAGCAAATTTTTAAAGTTACAAAAGAGCTGATTTTTCAAGTTTTCAAAACAGCTGTTTTTAAATTGTTTGCTAAACAGCTGATTTTTCAAAAGGTTTTGACAACAGCTGATTTACAAAATTTTGCAAAATAGCTGATTTTTTAAATGATGGAAAACAGCTGATTTTTTAAAACTATATACAAAACAGCTGATTTTTAATAGTTCACAAAACAGCTGTTTTTTATTCTGTAAAACAGCTGATTTTTGCATTGTTTGCAAAACAACAGATTTTTCAATAATTCGCATAACATCTGATTTGATAAATTGTTTACAAAACAGCTGATTTTCAAAATTTTGCAAAACAGCTGATTTTCAAAATTTTGCAAAACATTTGATTTTTTTAATGTTGGAAAACAGCTGACTTTTTAAATTCTTTACAAAACAGCTGATTTTCAAAACGTTTTCAAAACGGCTGATTTTTAATTATTCACAAAACATATTTTTTCCAATAGTTTGTAAAACAGCTGATTTGTTAAAGTTTGCATAACAGCTGACTTTTAAAAATTTTGCAAATCAGCTGTTTATCAACAGTTTTTGAAACAGCTAATTTTTTAACAGTTTGCAAAAGAGCTGATTTTTCAAAATTGCGCAAAACAGCTGTTTTTTAAGTTGGCAAAACAGCAGATTTTTTAATTAGATACAATACAGCTGATTTTTTGATAGTTTGCAAGACATTTTATTTTTAAAAATTGTGAAAAACAGCAGATATTTTATCGTTTGCAAACCAGCTGTTTCTTTCAATATCTTGCAAAACTGCTGATTTTTTAACGTTACAAAACAGCTGATTTTTCAGGTTTTGAAAACAGCTGTTTTTAAATTGTTTGCTTAACAGCTGATTTTTGAACATTTTTACAAACAGCAGATTTTCCAAAAAATTGGAAATCGGCTATTTTTTTAAATTTTGTTAAAGAGCTGATTTTTAAAATTTTGCAAAACACCTGATTTTTAATAGTTTACAAAATAGCTGTTTTTCAATGTTTTGTAAAACAGCTGATTTTTTTTATTGTTTGCAAAATAACTGATTTTTCAATAATTTGCATAACAGCAGATTTTATTAATTGTTTACAAACCAGCTGATTTTCAAAATTTTGCAAAACTGCTGATTTTTTAAATGTTGGAAAACAGCTGATTTTTAAAATTCTTTATAAAACAGCTGATTTTTAATAGTTCACAAAACATATTTTTCCCAATAGTTTGTAAAACAGCTAATTTTTTAAAGTTTGCAGCACAGCTGACTTTTAAAAATTTTGCAAATCAGCTGTTTATCAAAAGTTTTCAAAACAGCTAATTGTTTTTACAGTTTGCAAACGAGCTTTTTTCAATATTGTGCAACACAGCAGTTTTTTTTAAGTTGGCAAAACTTCAGATTTTGTATATTGTTTTCAAAATAGCTGATTTTTTAATTGGATACAATACAGCAGATTTTTTGATGGTTTGCAAGACATTTGATTTTTCAAAATTGTGAAAAACAGCTGTTTTTCAAAGTTGGTAAAACAGCATATTTTTTCAAGTTGGCAATACTTCTGATTTTTTATATTGTTTGCAAACGAGCTGATTTTTCAAAATCGTGCAAAACAGCCGTTTTTTTAAGTTGGCAAGACAGCTGATGTTTTTAAAGTTGGTAAAACTTCTGATTTTTTATATTTTTTGTTAATTTTTTGCAGCTGATTTTTTTATGGTTGCAAAACAGCTGATTTTTTATTAGTTTTCAAAACAGCAGATTTTTTTTAAAGTTGGCAATACATCTGATTTATTAAAATTGTTTTCAAAACAGCTTATTTCCAAAAATTTTCAAAACAGCTGTTTTTTTAAGTTGCAAAACAGCAAATTTTTAAATTGTTCCTAAACAGCTGATTTTTCAAAATTCGTACAAACAGCTGATTTATTTATAGTTTGCAAAACAGCAGATTTTGTAAAAACAGCCGTTTTTAAAACTTTTGATAAATCTGCTGTTTTTTAACTTTAAAAAATCTGCTGTTTTGCAAAATTTAGAAAAATCAGCTGTTTGGAAAGTTTTTTTATTAACTGTTTTGCAAACAATTAAAAAACTCAGCTGTTTTGCAAGATATTTAAAAATCAGCTATTTTGCAAACAATTAAAAAATCTGCTGTTTTGTAACTTTAAAAATCAGCTGTTTTGCAACAAATTAAAAAATCAGCTGTTTTGCAAACTTTTAAAATACCACTTGTTTTGAACTATTTTTTAAAGTCCCAGTTCTTTGCAGATTCCAGGTTGGTAAAATCTGTTTCTATTATAAAGGATACAGTTCGTTTCAATTTAGTTTTTTCTGACTTTTGTGCCTATTTGGTTTTCATCTGACATGATTTTGCTTATATGGTTTTCATAGTGTGCTAGCTTGTGTATGGCACTTTAATTTGTTTCTAATTGTTTCTGATAGGCTCAATGCTTGCATAGCTAAATTTTTATTTTTGATCTATTGTGGCTGCCCAGACAAATGTTTTGTCTATTATTTATGTTATATCTAGTTTTCTTTTAAACTTATAGCCTCATTGTTGACTTTGTCATATGCATATTGCATATACTTTGCAAATTACGACAGTAAAAAGTTTCTGATTTCTGATTTCTGATTTCTAAAGGGAACTTTCCATATACCTAATGTTAAAAATACCTAAGCTGTACTTATTAGTTTGTTATTCTTTTAATTTGTTACCTTATTAAAATCAGGTGTGATTATTTATTTATATCACTGTATTCTGTTTTGTTTATTTCAGCTTAACTTAACCAATCAATAGTTTTATTAATATTTATGAAGTAAAACGGGGGGAAGCCCGTGACTGACAGCTAGTTGAACTTACAGTTGGATTTTTAGCTAGAAGCAGTCAAGATGGATCAGTGGTGGAATATCTTTGAAGATTAACCTTTTTTGGCAGTAATGCGATCATGTGTTCATACCTGTCAAGTTTTGAGGTTAAATCAAAACAAACAAACTGGCATATATTCTTTGAATTGACAATAGTTAAATATACTCTTACTATAGCCTACTTTTATGAAAGTTCTTGGTAATTTAGAGAGTATTTACTGTGAAATAGAGACGTGATTCCTAATTCCAAGTCAACTAATGAATAAGTTGTTATTTAGTTATTGTCTTCACATTACAAGTGATGGTTGTTTTGAAAATAGTTAATTATATGAGCAAATATTAAAATAGTGAATCTTCTTGAATAATTAATTTCGATCATTATATTAATAGAATAATGTAGTTGCTGTGACTGAGATTTACATAAAATAACTGTTGGGACATACAGTAATATTGATTAACGTTTAGTTTTTGAAATATCTTAACATCTCAATATAGACCCGCCTTTTGGGTTTCAAGTAAGGACTAACGTTTTGACAGTTTTGACCCATTTAAATTATAATTAACAGCTAATTGATAATCCATTAATGCAATAAGATAAGTTCACCACGTACAAACAGGATAACATTATACGATAGGCCAAGAAAGCAGGATTTGAGTTTGGTTTATAAAATGCGGTAGCCTAAATACTAAATGTTTTCCTAATAAATTAGACAATGGAATATACTAAATTAAATTATTTGATCTTGAATGGGCGTTCTTTCGTAAGTAATACAACACCCAAATGTCTAATTGACAAAATGCTAGTTTGTTTGTTTTGATTTAACCTCAAAATTTGACACACAAGATCGCACTACAGCCAAATAGGTTCATTTTCAATAATATTCCACCACACCTTTTAACCACTTCTAGCTAAAGAAATCCAACTGTAAATTCAAATATTTTGAAGTAATATTTTAATATCTCTATTGGTGTTTATAAAACATATGTTTACATTTGAAAAATATTCCTTTCAACTTAAAAACAATGAATCGAACTAGGACCAGGAATTGGTTAGATGTAGGTAATAGATATAACAAAGTATTTTTAGGACGCTAAAGCTTATTTGATCCATTTTACTCATTTTTATTTATCTTCAGCAAACAAAATCTTCATACACAAAATCGCTGCGAAGTCAACGCAAAAAGAACAATTTCCTCCCACACAAACAAATTGTCAATAACGCCTAACCCAATTAGCGCATTAACTCACTCTTGATTTTTATTCAGAAACTTTCGAGACTCTTGATGACTTGGAGTTCTAAAAGTCTCTGCTGATTCAGTTATAAAATTACAAAGAACGGACTGTTAATTGAAACGGCGTTGGGGTGGGTAGCCATGCTATGGGGTAGTCCCCCATAGTTTTGTTACCATAGAAACAAAGTGGTGCGTAGAATTTCGATGGCCGAAAAAACTCCATGTTGGTTTAAAAATCACCAGAGGAATAATGAACGATGGGGAGGTTTTAATTTTCTCAAAGTCTGAGTAGAATTGGTTCTTTGAGAATATTTGAATAGCCATCAGAATAAAAGGGGACACCTTAGGGGGGTTTGTTTCTTTATTAAAACTGCGTAATTCATGTTTTGCACGAAATAAATTAAAATTTGAATAAATATAGGGTTATTTTAGTTTTAGAATACGAGATGCTTATTAAAAAGGCTTGCTTGAGATTAAATATTTAACAAGAAATTATAATTTTCCTGGATGAAGTAATTAAAACACGTTCGTTACAAAAATAATGCTTGGCTACGATATGTTAATATTTAATCCGTTTAATAATACCAAAATTATAGCTAAGTCAAGAATTTCTTTGGAATGCTAATACAACAATTTAAGGTTATACCCGTTTCTTGCAATACAAAAAAACCCTAATTCAAAAAAATCCTTACAAAAGCAAACACACACAAAATACAATTCAGGTTATTTAATCAAATTATTGGTTATTCTTTCTACACCGTGGTGCAAAAATATTTGTTCTTTTTTAGCAAATTTTGAGGACTTTTTAGACTTAGGCCTACATATTTGTGTCTATTAGCACGATAACTTGAGTAAAAAGATCCGATTTTCATGAAATATTAGGCAAAAGTTTTAACGTACGATTTTCGAACGAGCTCTCTAACCAGCATGATCAGACCATAGAAACGGGGTTTATGGTTTGTTTTAAGGAAACAAATTTGTATTCCCATTTTTCCCCTTTAAACAAAATATTTTGCTAATTTTTTCTTAATTATTTTGCAGAGCTCAAAAAACGAATAATTTTTGTATTGAAGTTGTTGTAGGCTTAATGTATACGGAGAAAATTAAAAAATATATATATAAATTTAATATTACTATGTTACTTTTTTTATGTAAATTGTAGTCTTTTGATTGTTTATGGTTATATTTTGATTCTCATTTCTTTCTTTCACATAAGCCAATTAAAAATTCACAAAAAATAATCTTTAGTAAGTTGCCTGTAGCAGCAAACCTAAGTATTCATTAAACTATTTTAATATGTTATTAAAATATTTTATGGAAATCTAATCAGGCAAACGGAAATTCGCTTGGTCTGCATATTTGCTGCAGCGGGGGTATTGTGAGTTTTGAACGGTTCCTAACTTCTTGAACAAACAACGGCCCAAATGTTACATTGAATTTTTTCTTTCCATACAAAACTGGAACTTTTCTTAAGGTTGTATCCGAACCTTTAAAAAGCCTTTAAAAGACTTTTGTAAAAATTCTTTGCTGAGAAAACTCTTATATGTGTGGTTTTTAAGTGTAATTCCCCAGTTTTTGCTGGGTTTGTTTTCTAATCTTGATATGTTTAAGGTTCTTGAGATAAAACATGACTGTATGTAAATATAATGAAGCTCATATGTATAATATCCTACATGTATGAAAATTACATGTTGAAAATTGTAACTAAATTATTTTTAAGAATCACCAATATTTTAAAATTCATTTTCATAGCTCCAAGATTGCGTTAATATGACAAATAATGGTTAAACATACCTCGTCAGACAAGGTTACATGTTATGGATTGTCTGACAATGTATGTTTAACCATTATTTGTCACCAATATTTATTAATTATATCCAAGAAATAATCGTGGCAAATAATTATATTAAAAATGTATAAATTTAATTAGTAATAAAATTACGGGCTAATAAGAATACTGTATTTTATAATATACTAAAAATTAAATATACAAGTGTCTAGGTCATAAATATCCCTTGCATACTCTCTAGATGTAATTGTCAGGTGTTAAAGTTGCATTGTTGGAGTAAACCAGCAACAAAGGAAAAGAAATGTGCTTTTTGCTGAACCTCCAGTGATTCAAAAATATAATTCAAAAGTCTACTAAATTAACCAAAAAGAATTGAATATTTATGTATAAATAAACCTGAAGAAGAAGATTATTGAAGCATAACATTGGTAATATCTAATATAAACACTTAAAAACCATCAGTAATAGTTTCCAACTATAAGTATAATTTCTACTCAGACACATTTTACTTTCCTATTTAGAAGATCCAATTGAATCAGAAGATAGGCCTAAGTTAGAGCGACTGTTTCATAGGCTAAGCACTCTTCTGAATTTTACCCTCACAACTTAGCCTAGTAAGCCTAAACTATTGGCAAAAATTAAGTAGCGTATTGGTTATAAACGATCAGAATTTCATTACCCGGCACAAAACCATCCCCTAAGTTAAGACTTTGCTCTACCAAATTGTTAAGTAGCCAAGCCCATGCACCTAGCCTAAAATCTAATTGACCTAGCCCATGAGGATGTTGTAAAGTATGTTATAGAATTATATACATATGTGTTGTAACTTTATTGGAATTTGATTACCTATTCTTAAGCCAATTAATATCTATAAAACCCAGTAATAAAGTTGGGAACGTTGCATACTTTTTCACCTGATGACAATTACAGAATCAGATTACTGAACCCGAAGCTTCGTGAAAGCCTTTTTTATAACCTTTATAGAAATTGTTCCCAACATATCTTCAAACAATTATTGTTAGATTACGTGCAAAAATTTGCACATCAACATTTTAAGCACAATCATTCTACTTTTAACATCCACTCGATCTTAAAATTTGCGTCAGCTGAAATGAAAACAAGAAAGAAGGAAATAAAAAAGTAAAGGAAGATCAATTACTTATAACATGTCAAGTCTTATTTTTTCTTTGTGGATGGCCAAAAATCTGTAGTTGCATTCGTTATGTACGATTTCACCTTCTCGTTAAGAATAACTCCAATAAGTTTATCAGCAGCCCTAAAACAAATAAAAAAATGTTAATAAACTTAGTTACTTTCTTGTATAATATCAAATAGTATTTATTTATACGAATATACCTAAATAAGAAGTTTTTACGAGCGAGAATCGTTCACATGTTAAATATTTGTATTTGCTGTTCACTAAATACAAAACTAAGTTTCTAAAATGGATTATTAGTTTGTCGTTAACTAATGAAACCCCGATTATTTATATTGCTATTTTTCCAAACTTCATAAAAAAGTAGGTTTACTTGGACTCTTGGATTCGTAGGTGATTACAACATAGCCCCAAACCGATTTCAAGAAAAGAACTTGGATAGATAATTTTTCTTTGGTTGCATACAATTTTAAAAGTACTTAAAAGTACAAGACAATGAATTTAAATGAAAATCCACCTTCATTGGGGCGAACTTAGGACCTCACGGTCCTTTCTTACAGTTAACCTCTAAAAAAACTAATAATAATAATAAAACATTAACAAAATAAAACAACAAAGATTACAATAGGCAAATAGCTGTAACAACATTACATACATTTATTTTCCTACACAATCACACACACATACACACTCTGCTGCACCCAGGCCTAATGCACGCCAACCCGCCACGCCACGGCCATCCGGTTAAGGTAATATTCTTTCATTAAGAAATAAGAAAGAATAGAAAGATTCTTCAGACACATTGCTACAGACTGGTATGCCAAGCCTAGTACAGTACTGATATATAGTTACCAGTATTCATATGTCTTATTTATCTCAAGGGATAAATTATTGCAATTTTCTGTTTGGCGAATTGTTAAAATATCACACATAGTTGGGGTAGCAGTTTTTTTTTCGTTTCAAATTATGTCATCTAAATCTTACCCAGAAATCCGACCAAAGTATTTAATAAAAGATTAAGAGTTATTTAATCTTTCTTAATTCTCATTTTCTTATTAATATATTTTTGACTTCTCTAGATTTGTTTAAATCTGAAATAAATAATTAATACGTCATAGAGATATGTGTTTTATGTAAAAATAATAAATTTTGTATATTTAACCACGTCGTCTTTTGAGCACTCGTTTTCGATCTACACAGGAGGTTATATTAAATCAAAAGTATGAGTGTAAATTTATTCCTTATAATCGGTAGAATTAAAAATATTGTATTTTAAATGTTGAAAAGCGTTGCTATAATCACTTATCACATCCACAGGTTCAAAAACCCCAAGAGTTTCAAAGTAGCAGACCGGATCAATCATTTAATTTACTTTTACTTTTAAACAAATTGCAAAAGTTCATATCATAACCTTTAAGTTCTTAACTTATCTTTGAATCGCTAAAATCGTAGGCTAGAGTGTATAGGCAGTAAAGACTCATGCGTACTCTGGGAACTTAATATCTAAACTCCTTATCTCTTCTCAATTTCCTATCATGACTATATTTAGTTAGTCATGTCTTTAAAAGCACAAGCCAATCAAATGTCCATACCTTTGTCTTCTATATCGCAGACTTACTATGTAATAGTGCTGAATGTTTATTTTTATTTTTGCATTTAACCCTAACAATATCTTAAACGTGTTATTATTTCTTGCTGTAACCAAGACAGCAACTTTTTACATGTATAGAATATAAATATTACTAGCTGGCCCGACAGACGTCGTCCTGCCCTAAAATGTGGTTAAATGTCAAACGCTCGTTTATTTTTAAGATGAGCTAGTTCGCATGGCTCAATCACATCCTGGTTGAAGTTCGTTCGCTACGCTCACTCCCCTTTAGGTTGGAGCTCGTTCGCTGTGCTCACTTGCCTTAAGGTTAGCTCAATCAAATTAGCTGGTCATAAATTAAAAATAATAATAATAATAATAATAGTGCTGCACCCTGTTTGTAAACCTACTAACTTTTTAATGCTATTGAGCATCACAGAATCAAATTGTTTAGTTGAACCAGCTGTTAAGATTCTTGCTTAATATTGCCTGAAAGTTTCATTACAATCTGTCGAGCGGTTTCGGAGTCCTTAAAGGACAAACAAACAAACAAACAAACATACATTGGATTTTATATAGATAGATAAAGAATTTCCTTACAATTTGTTCTACAAGACGGAAGAAAACGGAAAATGCTGTTAGCACACAGTATGATGGATTATTTTACAGTCACATTTTCGATTTTGTATTTTTTTATTCTCCTTTTAGTTGTCATACTGTTTATGGGTGTATATGAGTCCACCAAAATCACATAATGTATTTGCAATTCATCTATTTAAAGTATTAAGGAAAAGTCTTAAAAGATATGCATTATTTAATAAATAAAAATATATGGAGTCAAAATGGTTAAACCATGCTTAAGATCTAGTTCAAATCTTTATAGCATTTCTGTTAAAGATCTGTTTGTTAAACAAAATGACAGAAAATTTTGAACGTCTACAAAGGAGGAGTACAATAAAAATATTTGTATTATCAACAACATGTAGGCCTATATACATAAATTATTGCAGTAGGATCTATTGGTGAAACATATTATCCAAGAAGTTATTGCAGACATTTTTCATTGCGATATAAAAAGAAACAAGGTTCCACTAGGTTTTAAAAATCGAGAAACTGTTTTTTTTTTTTACAAATCGTGATGGGCAAATTTGTGCATCATTTCTTAGAAAATTTAAGATTAAAGTCTTAAACAAAGAACCCTTATTATGATGAAAACGCACTAGGAGAATCTTTAACATGCTTCTTCTTAGAGCTTTTAACATTCTCAAGGTCAATTAGTCAATCTACTTCAATGGGATACTTCAGTCATCATTAGGTCTAATGGTTATCCTTATAGTCTGATAGCTAAAACGTTTGATTTTGTTAGTTTTCTATATTTAGAAGTACAATCGTGCTGCAGTGTAAAACTAATCAAGAATTGTATCTATTTAGATTTTGAAAAGACGTTAGATACTTTTATAAGTATCCCTATTCTAATTCTATTACGTTATCTATTTTACAAATAATAAGGAACATGAACCTTTTAGAAACCCGATAGCCGTATATTTATCAACCGAATACTTGAGAAACTTCCCGAAAAATTATTAGTTTTTTTCGACAATCCTTTTCCTAAGGGCACGAACCTTATTAAAAAGTTGTATTAAATTACATTTACAACGTCAGTTATATTTTTTCATACGTGTGATGTATAAAATTATTGTTTGTTTATTGTTTTCTGAGCTAGGCCAACCACTTTTGGGTACTGAATTGGTGAAACAGTTTATCCTATTATTCTCTTCTGTATTCTCGTCCTGTTGCGAAGCATTTGTTAAGCAACTACTTATAGTACAGTAATACATAAATTTGCCATATAAACTGCTTAAAGGTAATATTTGTATCAAACGGTGTACAAATCAATTAACTTCTCCTCGTTTCAAAATCTCTTGGGAGTCTTTTGCATGTTTATATTTTTTAAAGGCCTTCAATGCATATTTGAAGTGTGTATCGTATGGTAACTTAAACTAAATATTAAACTAATAAACAACAAAACTTAAAGGTTTTAAAATGCTTTAAAATTGGTCCTCTTTCGATATGTTGCATTAACAGACTCTTGATATATATCCTTATAGTCCAGTCAAGGAATGAGGTGTAGAGTGCGTGAGCAGGTAACTAAGCGATTCCTTCAGAAACTTGTTCAGGGGGCTTAGGGTGTTAACATACCAAAAGTCCTGACTCCTAGGTGGTGAGCCAGGGGGTGGAGGGGGGAAAAGGGGGGGAAAAAGGTACGCATTTTGGGTTTTTTGATTATATCTCGAAAACTATCAACTTTTTGTATACTATAGTAAATTATAAAATTAAAGAAGATTAAATTTTCTACAAGAAAAGTATATAATGTGTTTATTTTGGTTCAACAGATTACGAGTTATAACTTATTTAATTGATATCTTATTAAAATACTCCTTCCATAAGAAATACATGTAAATTAGTATGCGAAATGGGGCGAATCCTATCCGCCCAAAGGAAATATAAATGATATTCTGGAAATCTTGACAATATTTCCAGTAATTTGACACTTTAATCATTAAAATTGATCCAAAATTAAGGCGAGGGCGAGGTAACAAAATGTCGAGTTTTGGTGTTTTTTTATTGGAAATATAAAAAAAACCTTAAATCATCCCATTTTTAAACGCTCACCCTCGCTTTAATTTTTGACAAAATTTCATGATTTAAGTGTCAAATTACTGGAAATTTGGTCGAGATTTCCAGAATATCAGTTATATTTCCTTTGGGCGGATAGGATTCGCCCCATTTCGCATACTAATTTACATGTATTTCTTATGGAAGGAGTATTTTAATAAGATATCAATTAAATAAGTTATAACTCGTAATCTGTTGAACCAAAATAAACACATTATATACTTTTCTTGTAGAAAATTTAATCTTCTTCAATTTTATAATTTACTATAGTATACAAAAAGTTGATAGTTTTCGAGATATAATCAAAAAACCCAAAATGCGTACCTTTTTCCCCCCCTTTTCCCCCCCTCCACCCCCTGGCTCACCACCTAGGAGTCAGGACTTTTGGTATGTTAACACCCTAAGCCCCCTGAACAAGTTTCTGAAGGAATCGCTTAGTTACCTGCTCACGCACTCTACACCTACTTTTGGATCATTCATTGACTGGACTATTAGTTATTCAGTCAAAACATTATTTTATAGAGAAACATCGTTCATGGCTACAAAAAAATAAATTACAGAAAAAGGTTTGCGTCAAAAATTGTTTTGAAGTTTTTATTTACTAATTAAGTGTTAGAGAAATTTCTCAAGGAAATATTTTACAAATACAAATATTTGACAAATAATATTTAAGCTAACTAGGGGCATAAAATAAGCTAGACTAAAGTGTGTTTGGTTAAATATAGCTTTTATTCATTTACCATAGGACAACTGTTATTAAATTGTAAATATATAACTAGAATGATTACAAATATCTTTCAAATTTCTGACCAGAAATTCATTTATAAATCCTTTTATTTGGAGATAAGTTTATTTAAAGATTTTTAGGCAGGAAATAAAATAAAATCGTAACTACGAATGTTATCAAACATAAGCTTGAAACTTTCATAGTTTTGAATAGGTAGGTGTGACAATTATGGCTTATTTTATCCCCATCAATGGCATCTATATAATTATTCTAGCATTAAATTAATAACACTCCACAATTAATTTAGTTTATTTATTCAAACATTTATAGAGATTTGTTGGTCCAACATATGTAAACTAGCTACTAAATCCCGAAAGCATATTAAAATATTGAGAAGTAGCCTATGCACGTAAAAACTTGTTTATAGATTTTTACCCTACGAATCCATATAGAGATTAGCAGCTATAGATAAACAAAATTACACGACAAACACGTTTTTTTATTGATAATCTTTTAGCAGACACGACTTTGAAACAAGAAAATATTTAAGTTCCCTAGGCTATACTACAAACAAGCTAATAATAAAATGGAGAACTAACTTAAAGATGAAAACCTTCCTAAAGCTTTTCTATTTAAAATAACATGTGCCATAAAAACTGGTTTTGAATGTCAAAAGTTTTAAGTAAGTGTTACCATGCAATGTACTTTTCATTCTCGCCAATTGCAATTATAGAATTATTCTAATAAAAGATATTAATATTGCATCCGATTCAGTGACACATTTATTGGGAATTTTGCTTGAACTAACGTGAATACAAGCAAATATTCCACACCGAAAGGAAAATAAAATCAAAATGAGAAATAACTCAACAGCTTCACAATGTTTTGAAAGTTTTCGTTTTAAAATAATTTTACAACGTGCACTTGATCCTATTCAGGCAATTATATTTCCAGCTACACACTCTTAGAATGGACTTAATTAAAAAATCCGTTCGGATACAAGTACTCTCGAACAATCTTAAGGATCATCGCTTGAAGAATTCGCAGTGTGCAGGATAGCGATCTTCTGGAAATACATTTTCAATAATCCAAGCACAAATGAGCGCCAGGGGGCACCCTCCCCCAAAACCTACCCCAACCGCCCTCCGCCTCACTTCTTACTTCATTTTCTTGGTAATTTTTACCCCTCACATTTCTGATTGGCAGTAGTCTCGCAAAAAGAAGACCGCCATGATGAAAAAAGTATCCATGGAAACGACGTGGGGGTGCGGGGTGAAATAAGATTCGTAGCTTCTCAAGACTTGTAATGATGTTGAAAGATGTGTTCTTTATTGCTGAATAATATTTCGGTTCTTTTCCTTTATGTTGGACTAATTTCGTTGAACATTTTTGATTAGGTTAGGTAAGGTGTAGTTTTATATGGTAAATGTGTTCAAGGACCTTTATAACAACCTGAATCTAGATACTTGAGATGATGAAAGGGATTTAAAATGTTATTTTATTACCACTAAATAATATTTTGCAACTTTTAATTTATCTCTTCCCACTAATTTTATTTTCTCTGGTTTATTTATTTTATTTATTTATTTCAACGGTAAATAACCAATTTACAAACTATACAACATGCAAGGATGGTTTATGAATGCTGGTCAGGTTAGGCGAGGAGTATATTCAACAATTACAATTCCAATTGAATTACTTCGTTAAAAATATTAAGGGTTTTTTACTATCTTGAGCCTTTTACCAAAACTGTTGAGAAACTATGTTAGCCTTACCTAACCTAACCAAACTTGTAAAATTAATTGAGTGGGGTCTAGGTAGTGGGAAAATACCAGCATTTCGACTTTGAATGGATTTTCCTACGCTTATGAAAGATGATTTTTAATTAAATTATAATGTCTATAGAGTTATGGAAAATAGTTTTGTGAAGAATAAAGCAGTAAATAAATACCTATTATGTTGATAAATTAAAAGGGTTATTATGAACCTTACCTGTTATATTTCGGTTATGACATACAAAGATTCTGTAAAAAATAAATTCAATTCCATTACATGTTTTATCTATTTAAAAGTTGAATGTTTATCATACAACTGCATTGACATGGTATTACACCTATTATAATAAAATTAATTGCTTTTATAAAGGTAAACAGAGGATCTAGTGAACCATTATTAATAGTTAACCTCTAAATAAATGTGAAAATTACCTACCATACACAAAAACCAATTCACAACAATTTTTCCTAACCTAAGGAATATGTTTTATTGAATATGAAATTGGCTACAGCAGGTTCATAAAAACGTAAAAGGCCTAGTCATTTTATTTCAGCACCACCGTTAGCCAGGAACGGTTTTTTATGGATTAAAAGGGATATTGAATGAAGTTTCATAGACCAAAAACTGTATTCTGTTACTTCATAGGATTTATAATCAGCTGTCTTGTAATGTTTATTGTGGAAGAGCCTGAACGAGTGTTCTTTGTCTCTAGTTTACACAAAAATGTAAAACTCTTGGATGATTTGGAATCCTAGGATTAAGCGAGAATAATTTAATTACTCTATTTTTTTAGGAAGTAGCATCCTAGTTTCAAAACTAAATTATTTATATTCTATGGTGTGATGCGGTGTGACTTATGAGAACGGTAATCTTTTCATTCCAATCACTGTTAAAAATATTAAAATCAAACATTAATTTTTTGCAGTTAAATGAATAAACGTATAACTAAACAAGCTAAATTTTGGAGTAACGTTTGTTAACGTGAGTGTTGTACTGTTGTGTTTGCGAAAAATTAAGCTCTAAACTCGGGTTTTTTTGTTTTCAATCGGACAGCAACGCCCGCAACTAAGATGGTACTACGCTCTTTACAGCCGTGTAAGGCCGGGGCCACACGTGGCGGATCGTCGCGCGGCTTATGATCGTACGATCATAAGCCGCGCGACGATGTCCCGGCCACACGGAGCGGATGAACCGCTTCCTGTCGAGGTTTCCCAGCCTACGTACTGAGATTCTAACATGGTTTAATTCACTCGTTCTCGTTGTAGTCATGGAAGAAACACGTATGTTAGTTTGTGCATTAGAAGCGTGTGGTGAGCTAGAGCCTAAGGCAAACCGAAATCATTGGGTCCATCATTTCATAACCGATAAACCATTTGTGTTCCAAACCTTTTACGAGCACATGCGAAACCATAGTTCGGAGTCTTTTTTTGTTACTATCGCATGTAGATAGCATCGTTTGACGAGCTACTTCAATTGCTTTGACCGCATATAACTAAGGAAGATATACTCATGAGAAATGTACAACATGAGAAATCCCACATTATCTTTAACATGTTCTATTGATTTGTCTGTATCGAACATTTTACACCTATAAACCAAAATACACAAGCACAAACTAAAAACAAACCACTACAAATGCTTGAAAATGAGCTCCAACCGCGCGGACAATCCGTATCGTGTGGCCACTCTCATAAGACTACGTGTGTCATCCCCTCCAACGCGGCTTATGATCGCGCGGACAATCCGCGACATGGCGCGGACAATCCGCCCAGGTGGCTTAGGATCGCCCCGTGTGGCCACTCTCATTTGATTCAATGTGTTGTCGGACCACGCGGATCATCCGCGTCGTGTGGCCCCGGCCTAAGCAGGTCTCAGCCAGGGCTCATCTCGTGCCTCACTGTCAGTATAGGATGTCCCGTTTAAAATTGATATAATAGGTTCTACAACATTGTAAAGCACAGGTAAATCTAAAACTATTATGTACATTTTTAATTTCAAAATAAAAAAAAATTGAAATTTTTATGAACAAACGACTATACAAATTTTAGTATTCTTGTATAGCATCTGAAATATAAATAAACCAAATCAAACAACTATTTTAGATAAATGATGGTGCAAACGCAGAACAAATATTATAAGAAACGTCCAATTTTCATTCCCAACCTAAAATCTCCCAAAGAGCAAACTCCCTAGAGCAAACCGACTTTTGATTGGCCAACAGAGAGAAACTGCAATTGCAACACTTTGGAGAATATAGACGTCAGCGAAGAATTCAAAAACACTTCGCTTTTGAAGTCAAACAAGGGGTTGTTGGAGGGGTAAATGTAAAACCGAAAAGTTTGATGGATTTTTAATAACGGACGCGTATGCAAGGCAGTACTCTTTGAGCGTCGGCGAGCTCTTTAATGAATTTAAATGCCGAGTATCTAATGAGAGGGGGGGAGGGGTTGAAGGGGGGTTCAATATCTTACGTCTTCATTATATTTGAGACCATCAAGGCGGAAAATTTGAGTACGTAGCTGTCGCGGAAACTTGGATGTTCCTTTAGCTAGAAGTGACTCATCGACCGCTAGACCGGAAAATCGACCCTTGAGGCGGAAAAGTGTAAAATGATTTCCACGCTGATAATTTTGGGATAATCAGTAGCGCGTAAGATTTAAGGATGGACTTGGGCAAAACGTTACTAAGTAAATTTATTACCTGAAAGTAAGAAACGTCAAATAACTTTTGTAATATATTTACACTATACTGTTTACTCACAAGACGGTAAATATATATGGTAAGTAGTGATCGATTTTGATTGGACACTCCAATCATCATCAGAATAGGCGAATGTAAACTTATTTGAGAAGTGAGTCTTGTTTTATAGTAAATGAAAATGTTGAACCAAAACTTGAAGGTGTATTTTTCAAATGTTCCATAATCCTTTTACTATATGTAAATTTAAAAAAAAATCTCAAATATTTTGAGTCTCTAACACGCACATAAGTAAATTTTCCTTTGTGGTAGATAATTTCTCATAGTTTGATTTACAAAGCTTTTTACAGAATATTGTTATATTATTTACAGAACTAAATAAAACTACTGTGAATATTTTTGTTACAAGTTGAAATGGTGTATGATGTAAATGTTTTGGTGGAATAAAGGATATTTTGATTTGATTTTAGCCACAAAAGTTAAATCACATTTTAAAATTGTATTAATTTCTGTAGCTCCAGAAATGCTGAATTACAAAGTTATTAAGATTACGTCCATGCACCTAGTTAAGTACAATTATTATAAATAAATGTAGGGGTTATCAGGGTTTCAAAACATTAAAAAAAATTTCTTCACGATCATATTCTTTTGTATGTACACACCATATACAAACGAATACTTAAACGTTAATTCAAAATTTTATAACTGACGTTTTATTGGTCTACTCTTCAATCTATGGTTTAAGAGAAAAATCTATTATTTTGAGAAACAGCCATACGTGAGTCTTCTGCAATAATGTTACGGGATCTTGGTGGGTTCAGTATGTGATTTTATCTAAAATTGTAATTTATCCAACTTTCATTGTGTTTCTTGTGGAATTTGTTCAATTTATTTTATTTTATATATTGAATTGTTGAATTTATTTAGTTAGAGGTTACGTAGCCGAAGGAGCTGTCAGTTCTGGCTTTGAGTTTTTGTTTTTCTCCAAAATGTTTTAAATTTAATTTCATTGTTGGTCTTACAACGAATGTGATTTTCCTTAATTACTCTTTCAACAACTCGTACCATACTAACCAACCTTTTCTCAAAACAGTACAAATGAATATAAAATAATTAAAATGTTCTCATTCATTATATAAACACAAATAAAATAAACACAAAGGTACCGTATAATCTTGTGCTATAATATAATACGAAAAATATTGCATTTGAATGTAGATTTATTTTTTTAAATTAAGTAATTTTTAAAAACGTATGTCAAATTAACAGTCAAAATTAGTTAAGTTTTAATTTTCCCCTGTTAATTTCGTTATGCGATTAATACAGTACGATTCACATATAAATTACAATGTCTAAATAAAATGTTTATGCTTACTACACAGATTTTAATACTTCATTTAACCATTAATTATACCCATGGCTAGTTAGTATACATATTTATTATCGTTATTGATTAAATTGGATATATTTAAACATAGAATAAGAATTGCCAAAGCTCTGCTTTGGTATAAGTGAATATTTTATTTGTGTTTATTTATTATATTAAAGTCACATATGAACTAAAAGACCATAAATCAATGAAACCTTATATTGCCTAAGGGTAAAATTTACTTGAGTTTATTTTGATATGCTATACGAATAATGAGGAACTTAAAGTTTAATTATTTTACAATACGTTAAGTTGTCTAAATAAGGTTGCTTACATATATAAAGTTTTGCTTTTTATTTCGGTGCAAAAAAGTATGATTAAGTAGAACCCCTGTTAACCGAATTCAGGTTAACCGAAACCCGGGTTAACCGAAATGGTTGTATAAAACAATATAGGGCTGTAAAATGCTTTAAAAACTTCAGTTGTCTGGTTTAAAGTATTTTCTATCCCATTGTAACATTTTTGTATCAGAAATAAAACACTGAATTATAGAGACATTGTTTTAAATTCATTTTTCCTACACACCGTGGTATTGGCAATTTAAACTACTTGTAGAATGCAAAATACAAGATATTGGCAATTTTTAGCATTTGATGGGTTAACCGAAAAATTGGTTATCCGAAACGGCTCTCCCCCCTTTATTTCGGTTAACCGGGGTTGTACAATTAAAAAAGTAGTTAATTAAACTTTATTGAAACTTAACCTAAAATAAGACAACGACATTTAGTTACTTCAAAGCACTTCGGAAATAAAACACCTAAAATCATGTAGTAATTAAAAATATAAGACTTGATAAAACTAAATACTGTATTCAATGTAAATAGTAATTCGGTAAATAAGAATACAACTCTTTAGAAAGTAAATTGTACAAAGTAAATTTACAAAGACAATTGTAAATGTAAATTTGAAGGATTCAATACCAACATAACGCAAAAAACAATACTTATCACCTATTCCCGTGACTATCACCTTAACGTTTACATAAATATCAATATGCAGTTTCTTTATATAATTCTGTTGCAACAAAAATATTATTCTTTAACAATATTAATTTGTTGTCCACATTACTTGATTTTTGAAGTTTTTCCGAAACGAAGAAATTAATTTGATTTAATTACAACTCCAAACATTTAGCTAAAAAGTGCACTTTAAAAAAAAACTCAAGGTTAAGGTGCCTACAAGAATAACTTTCAATGCAATTTCTTTAAAAATCAATTGACACCTTATATTATTGGACGAGCGGTCACGTTTTACTAAAGCTGTCATATCTCAGTTAATATTCCTCCAATGTTAAAAAAGAAGGTGTGAATCGATTTGTAATGAAATTGCCTTAAAAAGTTATTCATGTATAATCACCGGTTTTTGAGTTATTTAAGAATCAAAACTTTTAATGGGCGCCATTTTGTTTTATGAATTTGAAAAAAAATCATAATTGTTTGGTAGCTTTTTCTAGTTGTCATAAATGTTTTTGCAAAGTCAATTTCGTATGCTAAACCATTCTTTAGAAAAAAATAATTAATAAGTGTACAACAAAATGGTGGCTGTGTGAGTAACTAAGGACTTCCGGACAATTTGAATACCGGTATGATATTTAGATATGTTTCTTACTCAGGAACAATGCCCTAAAATTGTGGTAGAGAATTCCGGGACATCCTGTATATATAGTCAAAATACCGTATAAAGAAACGTATCAGCTCGTCTAAATGGACGACGTTTGAGTAAATGCGTTGTAAAAACAATATTATTACATTAAGCTCTTAAAATTTTTTAAAGCTTAATTTAGAATGTGTTATTTAAACGTTTGCAAATGTTATATAAGATAATGAATAAAAATTATGATTTATCTATAAGCTTTGGTACAGTACTGAAATATCACGTAAGCCATGTTAAAGATGCTCTTTAACTTCACACAAATTAATTATAATTCTAATTAGCAAAACAGATAAAGTATATTTTTAACTCCAGTTATTATTTTTGTCATTTCCCAGTCATTTATCTCAAATAAAAGTGTTTGATAAATTATATACTGGGCATAATTTAAATAGCAATGGTTTGAGTGTCGATTGTTGTTTTAGTTTAATTAAACAATCAAGAATTTTGACAGGCACCAGAATAAAAGTTTGAAGGTTAATTACTACAAGGATCAACTAATTGATACGAAAATTCAATTAAAACCTCATGCATCGCTAATCTCACGATAACATTAGTTTTATTTCGAACTGTAAATTGAAGAATGTTTGAGTGCTTGAACAACTGCCTTCCTGCAAAGTAGCACAGTAAAGTTTAAAAAGTTAGTGAGTTCTAGTAATAGAGCTAAATAACTTTGAAACAATGTATTTCAAAATTTATGTTTTATAAGTGTGAAACAGGTTATTTATTGTTGTTCATACTGATTTTCTTAGTATCCTCTTCAACTATACTCAACGCAAATAGAACTAGCGGATGAAGGTAATATTTTTAATAGGCCAGCTGGTATTAACCAATCACCTATTCTATTTCAGTAGACTATAACGAATTTGAGAGAAAAATATAGCTTTCCATCTCCACGATACAAACATCTTATTTTATTGGTTGTATTGCCACCGGTCCAATTATTTCTATTACAGTATATAATTTTACATTCTAGTAAAAATATTAATTTGACTACATTTTATAGTGTACGATATTATGCTATAATTACAAGATAATGTTTTGTAATTATTCGATACTGTGCCATTATCACATGGTTTAGTTCCATAATATTACGCGAAAGAGTACGTTATAATATCTAGATATTGTCATATTATGCCTTGATTAGACTTTATTATATCGTAGTCAGACCACGATAACTACTGAAGAAGTTAGCGGGTCAAAAGTGAGAAAATCGTGAATCTTGAAAATCTTGAATATCTTGATTGTAAAATAAATTTAAATCATTAAGCCTCAACATTTAGTTAACCGTAAGTGGGAGTGCCAATTACAATTTCAAGGTTTGTACCAATTACAATTATGAAAACACTTTTGTTCATGACATTTTACCAAAATTAAGTCAAAAACGTTGACAATATTCAAATAACTAAGTATTCAACTCACACAAAGTGTACAACTCTTTTCCTCAATATATTTTATTCCGCTTTGCGATTTGGAAAATAATTAAGTAGACAATGATTTCCACCCAATTTCCTCCTAAAGCCAGTTCCTGTAATCGTCAAAATAACTCAGTTGGACTTCATATTACAGTTTCTTTGACACAAGTTTCACTCAAGGGGGCAGATTCGTCGCCATTTTATTTTCTCCCTCTTACACCCTCCCCCCTACCGCCCCCACCCGTCGTTGCTTCAGGGCCTAATTGTTGTGCATCGACCTTGAAAATCGCAATAAAAATGCTAAATCTATTTTAACCTTATGTTATTATTTACTTGTTGATTTCGATGAATATGTATAAGCTATGTCTTAACTATTAAGTGTTGAAATTGGAAGTAAATTGATAAAGTTTTAATTTGAAATTGTGAGTAATTAGTGTGTATGGAAAATATATATTTTTCGTATCTGCAGTAAAAGCCAACTTTAAATTTAGTATGTACAAAAAATAGTTTTACAGAATGATTTTATGAATAGATTATGTTATTCATCATTGTTGTGATAACGTCTTGTACGAAAATATAGCATACAAATTGTAAATTAAGCTTTATAAATAGACTTACACAGGTTATTCATACCAAATAGATACCTATTTCATAGCTAATCATATTTCGTGTGTAATATGCTACTTGGCAAAAATAATGTTCAATATAGTAATCATCCTCATTGTAGCCATCATATTTTCGAATACATTTAATAAAGAAATAATGAAAGCTATAAATGTATTTGAAGTCGAAATATTTCTTGCACACAGCTTATGTTATAATGAAATGTTCAGTTAAGGTCAACGTATACTGGCAGTAAGACAAGTTTAGTGCACTGGATTGTTTTCCTTTGATTGCAAACCCATTTAGAATAATTTAGAAAAGATCATGTACATACGTGGGTAAAATACATTTTTTAACATAAAACCTTTTGGATTTGTAAACAAGACAAGTTGATAAATTCACTGATATTGCTTGAAAAACTGCTCCAAGGCAAGAAACTGACACGTTTTGACCAAAGAGTACCAAATTCTTTCTTTTGTTATGAAATGATTATTCTCACTACAAACGGCCAAAATCAATCTTGCACACAAATAAAAAGTTGTAAAATCGATTTATGAATCTATAAGATTTTGTTGAATAATTTTACAATACATTGTACAAAGAATTTTAATACACAATAATTTTGCAGTAATTTTAATAATTCTTGTACAATAATTTTAATATTTACATAGTAATTAGTTAATACTTAATGATGAATCCTTTTGTTTATTCATTTGTTACATGGCATACACCATTTTACATTGTATGTACAGGAATAGCTTGACAAAACAGAATAATGATTTTTTAACAAAATCACTGCACGAAAATATGCCCCAGATTTATACCTAGTAATTTTAATAATTAGACTTTTATCATTTATAGTAATTATTTATTTACATTAATTATTTAAATCTTATTTTTAACACTTTGTTTTATTTATTTTTGTCATATATCAACATTTATTTTTGTCATGTATGAACTATTTTACACTAACAATTTTACACTTGATTTTTGAATAGTTGCCTATACTACTTCACTAAAAAATATCTTTAAATAAAAAAGTATATCAATAAACTGTACTTTACAGCATTATGAAAAAATCATATGTGTCATACTTTACATGAATTCACTAGCTAAGACATTTTAATTTTGTTTAATTTGAACTTTAGAAATAAATTTATACAAAAAATTGTTTTTAAATTAAATAATTTGTTATGAATCTGAATCCTGTGTTTTTTTTATTCAGTAGTATCTACCACTTTAACTATTATACTATAACAGCTCTACAATACCTTAGTGCTTCCACACGGTCCGCCTCGACTAGACTGACCCCACCTAGCGTAACCGGGCCAGGAGACAAAACCCAAACTGAAACAAAAGACGCGACCCCAAGCATCAATTGTTTTATCAACTGGTTCTGACGCGACAAAAAATCATAATTGTAAAAATAATTTCAATAATAAAGCTTGTACAAGATGTCTCCGAACTGGTCCCGCGAATTTGCATTTCTTGAAAAACAAAAGCGCTATATTAAAAGGGGCCGCGAGGTGGCTCTAGATTGGAATAATTAAAACTGGTGGGGAAAGACCAGTTTGAGTCTAGCGTGTGAATGAGGCTCAAGTGTTTTTGTCTGGGTTGATTGCTTACCAGGAATTAATTCAGACTAAATGAACAAATCTTAAAACACGGTGTTTGAAAACTGATTAAAATATTTTGGGACAAGCTTGAAATACTAAGACCCCGACATTTCTTTCGTTGATACAATCTTGAAACACCACTGCGTTGTATTTGAAAACTGATTACTAAAATAATTATTTAGGCAAGGTTGAAATAAATTAATAATTCTAATATTTTTATGTTCCAAAAGAAATGTTGCTTTTCCGCTAATCACTTAAGAGTTGAAGTCAAATAGCGTTTGTTTGATGATTATTGACGTTTTAAGACTCAAACAGGGAAAATATTTTCTGAATTTAATCTGATTTAATACATACTAGAGGTCGTCCAGTGGTAGAAAACTCGACCTAAAATATGTAATGTATAGACCTCTTAATTTTCACCCCACACTGTAAATAAAATATGTGATTGGAAATCCTTCCATTTTTTTATATTTTTTTTATATTTCGATGTTATTTGGCAACCCATAAGGCCCATGTAATTTTTTATTTAAATTCATTTGTTGGGGTGTTTGTTTAGCCTATTTAATTTATAGAAGGGGTTCTGTATATATACAGGAAAGTATCGTTCTAATAATATGCATAGATTTTCCCTGCGATGTAGGCTACATGAGGTGAGAAAAATTGTTTTAAAAAACATCCTTGCCTATTAACATATAGATTTTTTATTGAAAATAGTTTTGGAAATGATGTTGTTAAATAAATTATTTTAATTGATTTTTCTGCAATATATGTTGTAAAAATGTTATCAAAACTTAAGACAAATTGCAGTTTTTACAGAACACATACTAGCTATAATGACTTCAAAAATTAAATTAAATTTGGGAAAACGTTTGAAATACGCATTCTCTATAAACACGTTAAAAATTTGGTGCGATGTCTGGTATTTTCTCTACATACTTTGATACTTCTCTAATTAAATTTGTAAAAATATAAATGTAAAACTAGATATACTAAAGAATATTATAACTCCTTGATAACTAAATCAAATAAACCCAACTAATTGTGTATTAATTTTACCGACAAATTGGCAATTGTTCATTTCTGGAGTTCGTTCAAAAAAAAAATACAATCTAAAAAAACCGAACCCAGTACCTACAATACATTACTTACATAACAATACATTACAATACATTACTCTATCTATGGAAATGGTTACCAATAAATTCTGTACAATTCCTTATTACTAAAAATCATTACTTCTTCCTCCTAATTTCCTTTTCTTCTTCCGTGCAAGGATAAGGCAACGTTTGCTCTGATTTCACTAACATCGCCCGGCTCCCATAAAGAAGTCCAATGAAGGTTTTTGTCCTGAGGATGTACTCTTTGAGTATAAACCAGCTGTAGCCACTGTGATTGCAAATTATCTGTTGGCTAACACAGATAAAATAATACTTAATTTGTTACTTTCAACTTCTTGAATAAGAATAGGTCCACTTAGAATTAAATCTGTACTGCATCCGAGGCACATTTTCTGCATACTGACAATCTCAAAAATAACTTTGGAAATATTATATTTCATAGATATTTGCTAGTAGCGAAAATGACTTTTTCCAGGTCGTGCAGGATACTTGCCTTGCCGAACACAGGAACATTTTATTTTAAGTGCGAGCAGGCGTGATCGATTTAATCGCAAAACGCTTTTGGTAAAAGTTATATTATCATAAAGTTATATAGTCATTATATCACTAAAACACTTCGAAACAAAACCCAAGCAAAGTGTCTAAGTAAATTAGACCAAGTAAATTATCTAAATAATAAGTCTGGCAAATTATCATTTTGGACAATAAACCGTAAAAATTTAGATATTAATAGGCAAGTACGTTTCTTTAAAACCTATTTCCTCAGCTCGTGTGCATCGTAGGGAAAACCTACGCATACTGTTAGAAACCTATTTTCCTGGACAGAATCCATTTATAAATGAAAATAGGCTACAAAATAAGCACAAAAACTAAATTTAAAATTTAAAATAAATTAACATAGCCTTATGGGTTGCCATGATGGTGGCGAAATAACATCAAAATATAAACAGAAAATCAAAACAAATGGAATAAATTTCAATTACATATTTTATTTACAGCGTGGGGTGAAAATAAAGAAGTCCGCACATCACATATTTTTGGTCAAGTTTTCGACCACGGGTGACCACTACTATTTATAGCGTAGACAAATTTAGCACTAACCATTGAGTGTATTCAAAATCTTAATTAACCAAAGTGGTTAATGTGGTGACGTGCCGTTCCGTGTGACGGGCAGATGTAAGGGGTTGTAGGGTCAAAGGGTCGCAGCTTTGGGTCTGGACCTAGGTCAGTAACGGTCTAAAGGACAAAGGGTCCCAGGACGAATCCTTTGTTTCAAGCCCGGACATCCCCTATTTAGGGTGAGAATATTTTTACAGTTTTTCTTTTCGGATGAATGCGTCGTTTTTTGTACCCTTTCGACACTCTTTTGTTTTAACTAACAGCTGCTAGTGTAACATAGGTAATGGAAGTTGCATTGATTAAAATTACTCCTTTGTGGATTTATTTGGACTAGATTTCGCCCAGTGGTCGAAAATTTGATCAAAAATATATGTAATGTACAGACTTCTCTATTTTCACCCCACACTAAAACATTAATCTGGATTGACTGGAGACAGTTCATGGATTCGTTTGGATTGGCTGGACAAAGTTTATCTATTTATCTGGAATGGACAATTTGACAATTCATTTATTTACCCTGGCCTGGTTTGGACCACTCTTACACTAGACCAGACTTAGACAATCTGTCCAAACAACAATCAGGTATAGATGACATGTCAGTTGTGGCTTGGCAACTTAATTACCTTATAACTAAAAGAAAATTACTTTTACAAATTATAAACCTAAAAACAGTTTATGGATTTATCTGGATTGGCTGGAGAAATTTTATGGATTTATCTGGATTAACTGGACAAAGTTTATTGATTAATCTGGAATGGATGGATACGGTTAAAGGAGTTATCCGGATTGGCTGGACACAGTTCATGGATTTGTCTATATTGGCTGGAGACTGTTGTTTATGGATATGTGTGGATTGGCTGGACACAGTTCATGGATTTGTCTATATTGGCTGGAGACTGTTGTTTATGGATATGTGTGGATTGGCTGGAGACAGTTCATGGATTTGTCTACATTGGCTGGAGACTGTTGTATATGGATATGTCTGGATTGGCTGGAGACAGTTCATGGATTTGTCTACATTGGCTGGAGACTGTTGTATATGGATATGTCTGGATTGGCTGGACACAGTTCATGGATTTTTCTATATTGGCTGGAGACTGTTGTTTATGGATATGTCTGGATTGGCTGGGGACTGTTAATTGCTTAAGATGATAGAGAATTTATTTTACTAGTAATGGTAATTGATTTATATTAACAAAATTCAATATTAGTTATAATTATTACTTTTATTTTTTTATTTATTATTAACTAACTAATACTACTTGTATTACTGTCCAGGATTTTCGCCTATTCAAAGACACGGACATTTCCTGAAAACGAAGATTCACAGTAAATTAGTGTTTGTTTACAGTCAAATTTAAAATATTTTTACTAAATATAACATTTGATTTTAAATATTATTTGTACTTGGATTATAAGAAAATATTGTGTTAAATCAAAAAATCTGCTTCATATAACAGCGCAGTCAAACGTCACCAACATGACAAGCTTAAAACCGGCTTCAGTTTTTACTATATACAGAGTGAACAAAAAAATAGTTCAAGACTTTGGAGTATTATTTCTCATACAGATCATAAAATAAAACTGTTAATAAGAATATAGGCCTATGCCCGAAATGAATATTTACCCGCATATCTGCCATTTTGTTTCTTATACATAAATATTTTTATCTCATGATTTTCCAACCAATCTTTATAGGCTACTTCATACATATTTTAACAATAAAATTTCCTATGTTGGAAAAATAACTAAGTTGGTTCTTCAATTTTAAATTAAATGTTGGACATTTGAAATTTTTACTTTAAATACAAAAATTACAGAATTTGTAAAAATAATGGAAATAACTCTTTTATGTAAAAAAATCTTATTAAAAAACACCAAGTACAAAAATGTCGAAGGATATACCTTAAATATTAAGTTTTTAAATTCTAAAATAAGGCTAAAATAGTCTGGTTGTACCTCATTTTGCCTTATTTTACAGCTAAAACCCGTTATATTTCAGCTATTAGTAATTCAATGTCTTTAAACTTGGTTTCATATAATTATTAGGAAATGTAAAATGCCAAATAAAAATGACCTTGGTATTCTTTCACAAAATTTGTCATTTTTTGTAATTTAAGCTATAAAAATATAAAATAAAAACGACCGCCATTTTAAAATGTCAAATATGACCAACACCAACTTTACTTTTTTGCATTGGTTTCTTCAATTTTAAAATACATACCAAGTTTCTAAAAACGTTGGAGAACTTAAAAGATAACATGTTTGGGTAAGATATTTGGGTGCATTGCATTTTCAGACATACCTTCATATGGACTTTTTCTCACTTTTGTATGAGGAATTGCATATCAAAGTCCTAAAACGATTCTTTTGCACACCCTGAATAATGATAAGATTACTTGCATTTTTCATATTTAATTATACATAATTACTAAATGTAAAACTGGATGGTTTCATACGTTTAACTGTGTAAAGTTTATATGGTTAAATCATATTGTATAAACACCATTTACTTCAATCCATTTTCTTTTTCTCCACTAATAAATAACCAATTTATTTATCATTTGTAATTAATCTGATTTTTAATTTAGGATGAATGAATGGAGTAGAGATTCTTGTAGTTTTGTTACTCGGACTACTTTTTGCGATCAGGTCTCTTTAGCTAAAACTATTAATGAGAAATTACTTAAACAATTTGCATACGTATATTACTAGTTGTGTATATGCCTTTGATTTAAAATGTACAGTATTAACCTACTTGGATCAGATTAGGTTGGGCATAACTGAGACATAACCTAAAACATCAACTGTGTATTGTTGGAATTTTTGTTTATAACTTTTTGATCAGCATCGAACGTGTTATTAATTTACTAAAAGTACGTAAAAATACGCCTAATACCACTTGTATATTTAAACTTGTAATGTGTTCTCACAAGACGGTAAATACATATAAAAGATGAGAAGTTGTGATCGATTGGAATTCACCTATTGGGTCTGATGATGATTGGAGTGCCCAATCGAAATCGATCACCACTTACCATTTTTTTTATATGTATTAACCGTCTTGTGAGTCAACAGTATAAGTGTGAATATATGTGTTTGAAGTGTTATTAGACGTGTTTTTTATGTATAGTTAGTATTTTTGCTTGCCATGATCAAAAAAATAAAATCAAGTGTGTGTATCTTTGTCTTATGGATATTACTATGAGAAAAATATTTATGAAAAAAATAGTTTAAGTGTGAGTGTTTATGTTTAACTGCAACCCTAACGTTAACTTTTAGAGCTTCTAATTGTTTTAATTATAATTTCCCATGTTGACCGTATGAAAATTACAACGTGTTTAATTGCTTTACAGTCACTGCTCAGTTTTTTAATACTTATTACTACCAAAAATGGACCAGGCTATAGTAACGAGATTGCGACAATTATTTGCAAGGAATAGATTACGGTAAGAAAATTATTGTTTGCAATATTTGCTTGGTTATAGAATAAACTTATGTGCAGTAAATTACCAGGTTAAAAACCCCATCAGAATAAATTGGAATTCCAGTGAAACTTAAATAATAAAAGCCAAAATTAGTTGTAAATAAAACGCCAGTTTCCTTTATATTGCTTTTAATGGAAATAAACTACACCGATCCATGGCTCGGTCCCCAGTTACTTATATTAATAAGAGAAATGTTGAATGCTATTATTCAAGTAATTGAAAAAAAAAAAATCTGAAATATTGTAGTAGCTTTTAATCATAGGTTTTGCTATTTCTTTAATTGTTTCTTTGAATAACTAATTTTTCTAAGTTCTCAGTCTGTTGCGAAGTACGGATAAAATGTACAGTAACCCCTTTTTCGTCCGGACCCTATTAATCCGGCCAGTCATTTGAAGGTAGTTAGTTAAAATTTCATACAGACAAGTTAAACATTTTCACAGCAAACACAGTTTTATTTGCATAATGTACAATAGTTTAAGGTTTAAAAATACCAAATGGTTTCAATCTTAATATTGTCAAATTAATTTTATCAGGCCCATATACAAGAGGTGCCCAAAATGCCAAAGAATACCGGTGCATTTATTCCTATTTAGTTTAATTAATTTAATCAGGACTTTAATTAGATACCCAATAACTCCAAATTAATTAGGGTTTACTAATCTTAAACAATATACGATTTCCATGAATTCTCGCTGTCAATTCTAGTCTGTTGTTGTTTACTAATGAGTCATTGGAATTAAACTGCTATCACTTACAACGCAGCATTATCAACACGTGATTTAAGTTCATCTCATCAGATTTAAAATACACGGTTCAAAGACCATTGCCGTCATAACACTTATTTTCATCATGGAAGTTTTCTAACACTAGTAGTACGCTTATTCTGCGCGTAACGGGATGAGTGAACGTGAGCGCAACAATGAAAGAGAAAACCTTAGATTATTAGCTGATATAGTTTTATGCGAAACAGAAGAATAACGTAGAGTCCTTGAAGGACGTGGTTTAAATAATTTTTAAAAATATTTCACTACGAATTGATCTTTGGATATTAGGTACCAAAAAGACACATTCGCTCCGTGTGATGAACAACTAAAATCGTTAGAAAATTAGACCACATAATTTCAGGGTATACCAATTTTTCATCAATGTTTACAGTTCTATTGTTTACAATCATAACTCAAATTATCGTGTCATGAGCAGCTTTTCCATAATGTATTGATACAATTTTGAGGTTAGCGAACAGAAAAATGTACCATATGATTTTTCTGTTCCCTATTTGAAGTTACCCGAAAACGACGATTTAGAGAACTAAAAACAGCTGTTTTGCGGACAGTATGATACAAACACATGGGGTTACCCTACTTTAGTATCAGGGTAGTTTCACAAATCGTGGAATAGGCCGAAAAAATAAAGAAATAAATTGACTCGACGGCACTCAAACATCTCACATTTTACACATAATAATTCAACAAAAAATAAAACAAAAAAACATGAACACATAAAACACAAAACGGTAAGGAGCGGAGTGTCTAAAACTGCTACTCATTTTGAATGAATTAAAACACGAGCAAAATACATCAACCAGTTATTATCTCGCAAAATTAGTAGTTGGAATTACCCATTAAAAACATTTACCTACAGATAAAATAAAATAATCTGCATTATTAAGTCAGTGAATGAACTGATAAATCAATGACATTCCAGAGTAGGACGTATAGATAAATTTAAATATTTAATCACAAGGATGTCAATGAATGAAGATAGCGGACTTTTAAAAAGATAAGATAAACGTGCGCCTTCCGCCTACTTATCTGTTTAAATGTCCGTTATCTATCTTGCGTATTTTAAATTGTATTCCATTCATTAATACTCGTTGTTATTCTTAAAAACATTACATGGAGAGATTTTTCGTTCATTAATAAATACTTTTAACTATTTTTTCGCAGTAGTTAATTTTTTTACAATGTCTATAGACTAGAGATCTTAGGGGGAACTCTCCATGTACTTTTATTTTAGTTTTTTACATTCAAAGTTTTTTTTTATTTCTGGAATATACAGGGTGTCCCGGAACTCTCTACCAATATTTTAGGGTATTGCTCCTGGGTAAGAAACATAACTAAATATCATATTTCAACTGTCCGGAAGTCCATAGTTACTCACACAGCCGCCATTTTGTTTTTTTTTCAGTTATTAATTTTTTTCTAAAGAATGGTTAAACATACGAAATGGAAACTTTGCACAAACATTTATGACAACTAGACAAAGTTACCAAAAAATTATCACGATTATTCAAATTCATATAACAAAATGGCGGTCATTTAATTTTTTTGTAAAATCAATGGTTTTTGAGTTATTTAAGAAAGAACATTTTAAATGGCCGCCATTTTGTTTTATGAACTTGAAAATCGTCAAAATTTTTTTGTAGCTTTGTCTAGTTGTCATAAATTTTTGTGCAAAGTTTCCATTTCGTATGTTTAACCATTCTTTAGAAAAAAATTAATAACTGAAAAAACAAAATGGCGGCTGTGTGAGTAACTAAGGACTTCCGGACAATTTAAATATGATATTTAGGTACGATATTAAGATTGAGGGGAACTCTCTATATACTTTTATTTTCGTCTATAGATGATATCATTTTGTGAAAACCCGAGTGATAGAGATTCTTTGAAAAACTTCCTAAAGAATTTCTCAAACAAATTTTACATGTTACAACTCTGATTTAACCAGTGATGTAGTGGGTTGGGAAAACCAGATTTTCCAAAGTCCTATTTTGATAGGCGGTCCGAGTTTTCCTCACGACAAAGTTTAGCCTTCCTACATTGGAGAATTTACACCACTTTAATCTATTCCACAACGTCCAAACTTGTCCTTTCTCACAATGACTGTTTCCAGTTAGATCCAACCCTAAAGACCCGGTTGAAACAATCGTAAGGGACAGAGCGTTTTGTTTCAATTTTTTGCCGCCCGGCTTACCTGTTCACCCCGCCACTGTTTTAATCAGAAGCGTCCGTTGTTTCAAGTTACAATAGTCCCTTGTTGTCACTTTGAAAAATGCAACCCCTTCCCTAGGGCAAACTGGCTCGACGTAATTAAACGGTGATAAAGACAGAAGATTTGTCACGGAAATGGCGTTGACAGTTTTTAACGTTATGTAGGCCTATTTCATTCCCATGTTAAAGTTGAAGGAAAAAATTTTGATTGTCTTTCGAGGAGACTAACTTATGTATATAGCGTCCATTGTCCATTGTCCATTGTCCTGTAGGGTATATCTTATATGGTGTATATACTCAATATTTTAAATGATTTTTTAGTGAATGTTAGGCATATTATTAATTCCCTATTTTTATAACATGAGTAGGTTTGCTGCTTCGGGAAAGGGGAAAGATTTCCTTATCAAATGTTAATAGAATAGAATCACATAAACTAATTTGCTAAATTCGATCAAAATATCCATGAACAAGGGAACATCAGTTTTATTTTCCTCCAAAAGTGTTAAATGTAAATTTTATCAAATATAGGAAATAAGTTATTACCCTACAGTCGGGACCACATAAGTTTGCAGTTAAGGGAGGAGCCTATTTACCATATGGTTTTGAATTAACCAATGAGAACCGTGTGTTTTTGCCAAATCTAATAATACCAGCTGATTTTAAAATATTGCTTAGTATATTTTAATTAGTGTTGTCAACGGGCGATGTGGCAACGTCGCACTGGCCTTGTCTTGTGATTGGCTGCCACCAACTACAAACTTACGTGGTCCCGACTTTTTTTTAGGTGTAACACCTAGCCCCAGACCGATTTACTTGTTGGTCTCCAGAGGCCAGCATCCTTTCAAATTGTTATGTTGGCACTCGAGTAAAAATTATCCGATTTTGATGAAATTCTGTAAAAACGTGTTAACCTACATTTCTTCGAACGTGTTTGCGAACCAGCAGGTTTGGACTAAGGAAAGAAGGTTTGGTGGGGGAAAATTGGGTTCACTCGTTTTGACATTTTAGCATAAAACTTATCAATTTCTTTCTGAATCGTTTTACTTTTTTTAATTTCTTGTATAATCAAAACCTAATAACTCATTAAGCCTAATTTTATTCAAAAAGGGAATGAATTCGACATTTTTTGGAAATGTTTATGAGTAAATCATCCGGTAAACGGAAATAGTCTTCAGGTTTGCTGCAGCGGAGGTATTTTTTTTTTCCCCCGTAACCTCTTTGTAAAATCGCTGACTTACCTACTGTAAGTAATAATTTTCTTATTTGTAAAATCTGCTATTATAGAGATCCGTGTTTCATGTACAGATACTTTTAAAAGTGTTGACGGCAAATCAAGGCTTTCCTCTTCTTTTAAAGAGGGTTTACACAGAATAATTTACAAATAGTCTTATATTTAGTTAAACTTGTTTTAAAGTTGATCGGTGAAAATTCTAGAAAATAATAGTGTAAATATTATTTTTAGTTTATGACACAGTCTATCCAGAAATTCTGGTCAACGACGTCGCAGCAGGTATTCAGGTATATTCAGGTAATTCACTTTACTAAAAACTGGCAAAATATAAGATAACATTTAGTTCAGAAGACACACATATAATCAATCGAGCACTGTATGTTAAATCTTTGACCATATCCACACAAAAATTGAAAACTGGAATTGATATAGTCTCTTAGCACTTTCTTAGACGATGTGTTTGAATTTAAGAATTTTTCATTCTAAAGTACTTAGTCGAGAAAAATTTAATCCCCTTCATTTATGTCCCTGGCAACAGAAACGAAGACGAATGAAGAAAAGACCGCGCGTTTTGGAAGGAGCATTTAAATCAACCTCTACAATATCATTACCATAGTATTCATGGATCAGCTGAAGACAATTTTTTAGTTGGTTACATTAGTTTTACCTGACGAATACTAGAAAAAACCAGGTCCACTGAGTCACAAATATTTTGCCGTATTTGGACAGTTATTTTCAATGCTTTAAAAATGATTTTTACTTTTCTCATGGAGGAATACACATTTCTCAATTGAAATCTATGTTCTATCATAAATTGGTTGAAGTTATAGAATCTTCAAGAACAAAAAAACTTGTATCAAGTTTTTTTTTTGCAATTTTGCTTTCCCATAGTCATGCGTAGCCACTTCCAAGAGGAATTGAATGTACATCCTGCATGTTTTTTTGTTGTTGTTTTTTGTTCAATTTTGGATGTTTGTCTTTGGTTCATAACATGTTTGTCTTTGGTTAGTATTTTGACAAGAAAAGGATTTTCCCTAAACACACTGACTTTGTAATTTTTATTAAAATTGAGGATTAATAAAATTTTCTTCTTCTTAACTTAATTACCTACATTTAATATTTTAAATAACTGGTTTTACAATACCTTTAAAACCAATAAAACCAGATATTTTATATATTACAGTTCCGGGGCTACAACAATGAATTTTAATATTTTACTAAATATTGAATTTGTAGAGTTTAAAATACATACTTGATACTTGAATCTTTCCCACTGGAAGCATAATTGCAGTGATCATAAAAATAGTAGCCATTTTAATTCTTCCTCAAAATACTCTGCCAGTGATTAGTAGCCTCTTCAATAAACTCTTTGAATAAAATATTGAATTTTTCCATACCTTCAATATCTTTAATTTCATTAGGAATCTTGCTAAAAATCTTGCAGCAAATATACAGGCCATTTTTATTAAGGTGGAATTTACTTGGGTTAGATGGACGTTGTAACTTTGCCTTGTACTGTAGTTGTGGAAAGCTGCATTTTTTTACATAGAAATGTATGTAGAATAATTATTTTTCACTGGAAAGTTTCCTTTAACAGATCCTTTAAGTATTGAAATAAAGCAGCTCAAATATTTCCAACCAGCAAAGTATTTAATCTCCAAAACAGTAACAAAACAAGTAAATTTAATACAACCTGCAATGTAGAATCAGTCATAAATTAATTTATCAGAAAATATTAAAAGAACAGCCATTTAAGAAAGGAATTGTTCATTCAAAAAAGAAAAGTTCTCATAAAAAAGTTTCTCTGCCATAGTTTTGACACACCAAAGGTGGCATAGTTAAGTTGTCCACCATGACTGCAATGAGAATGAATGTTATAAAAAGCATCTGAAATGCCACAGTATCTGAAAAAAGGTTATCTTTCAGACACTATTGCTTGACCTTTTGTGATGAGGAAAAGAGCTCAACTTTCCTAGAATGCTTATCAGCTGATCTGAGAGAATTTAACATTATTCCCTCCCCCCATAACACAGTCCCAGGCTTCAGATTGGAATAGTGCAACATCATTATTCAAGTTGCAAAACAGGTTTTGGTTTATACAGATTAAATATACAGGGATTTTTCAAATCTCTGCTACTTGGAACTTGCCTAACCTTGGAGTAAATTAAATTGCCCATTGATCATGCATTATTCTTATTATAACTGATTAGAAATGAATCCAACTTTTAATGCAAATATGATTGGTATGTATGAAAAATTAGTACAGAATGGAGTAAGAACCCTTACAGTGGGTAGTCGTACATTTTCCAGTATGGGAACGTTATCATCGTCTCAGGAAAAATATCGGCAGTCTATTACTTTATAATGTTTTTACAGCTTGTAAGAACGTGTTCCACTGTACTATAAACCACTGCTTGTGAAGCTTTGCTGCTGGCTAGGACTAGCAGTTTCTTTAGCCAGGAGCATTTTTATCATACAAAATATAATATATTTAAAAACAATTGCTTTCTCTGAGAATCAGTAACTCAATTCTCGGAGCTGTATTCTGATGCACCTGTATAAAATAACAGGTATAGGTTAAACATGTGAATATTTCTAGTAGCTTGACAATACTAATAACTGGGACGGTGGCGTCGTCCTGTAATCCAGCTACTAGAAGGTCACAAATTGTGGATATTTATAGGCATGCACTGTGGATGCGGTACTCCCTGTTGTGGATTAACGTCTACACTAGTGAGTACTACGACTATCCGCAGTATTATCCTGATAATTAAACCAATTCGTTAATTACAAGGCAAAATGTGGTTCGGATTCCACTATAAACTGTAGGTCCCTTAGTTGTCATTGGCTGTATGGGCTATTGATTAACAGCTGTGTCGAAGGAATATCCTTAGTCACTAACAAGACTACAAGATCGAGCCACTCATCCTACACTCATTTCCTACTTCATTTCATACTTGGCTTAAAATACCTATATCCGTGTGGTCATAATTTCAAAGTATACAGTAGTATTAAAGTATTATAAACAATTTTGAACTAGGAGGGGTAAAGCTGTTTGGGATAGTTTCCATTTCTATTAGTACTGTGTAGATTCCTAGTACAAAGCTCCAAACATCAACAACAGTATGTGAGGTTCCTGTCAAACTTTCAAGTATATCAGGAACAATAAATCTCACGTTTAATAAACGCTTTTATTATAACCACTACAACACCAACAATCCAAATTAACCTAGACTAGTTGTCTTTCTTCAGTCCAAACTGTGCATGAAGAATGGGAACATAATCGTCATACTCAGCTTGGTAAACATTCAAAGCCTTCGGATCGCCCAGTGTGTACTTCTCGGCAAACTTACGGATGGAGAACTTCCTTCTGAACATAATCGTGGTTTTATTGACTCTCGGCTCTTCGAAGATGATCTTCTCAGGCTGCTGGTAGACGAGGAAGACGTATCTGTGGAATCCCGAGTCTTTGGGAGGACCAGAACCGATGTATTCAGCAATGACATCTCCTGAGGATAAGTCGGTTCCCTGGATGTTACCGACCAGCCAGTGCAGGAACTCCCGTGCTTCAGGGTTGATCACGCTGGGCGCGTCAGGATCGACCATGGCCAGGAGGTAGAACCCCTGAGGGTCAGCCCAGGAAGTGTAGTTGACTGAGGGTTGACCCTTGACCTGGGTCGGGGTCAGCTTGTTGCCCATGTTGACGGTGATGTTGTCTCCATAGGAGATCTCCAATTGGTTCATCTGGTTGGCAAGATCAAACTTGTCTAAGACATCAGGTATGATTTCCAGGGGTGGGACAGGTTTGGCGCAACATGCAGGAAATCCTTTAGTCGGGTCTACTGGTGTAGTGGCCCAACCTTGAGGTAGCCCTATGATCCCACACCTAAAACAAAAAATGAGGGTTTTCAACAGTGATATAGTGGTAAACCTTTTTCAAAGCATGAGCGCTCATCATCGTCTTGGGGGAAAAACTGACAAACTAACATAGAGCATTTTTGGAAAGAGCAGAGTGGGAACGCTGTTCCCAAACATACCCACCACACTATACCACTGGTTTTTAATAACGTTCAATCTAGTGTGTGGGAATGGAACGTTTAATGATATTGCTTGTGAAAAAGTCCTTGGAGGAAATAATAATAACCGGAACAATAATAATCAAGTACTAGCAGCAAAACCCGGCTTTGCCCGGGTAAAATTATATGTACTGGTACTATATGGTGGTGTAGTGGTTATAGAATTATTTTTTTTCTGTTTTCATAGATGTACACATATCTTGGTATTATTAAATCTAGAAATCTGTTCAATGTTCTTGCACACGTTTCCTTAAATTACAACTAAAACAAATAAATTAAATTAAAATAAATTACAGCAAATAAATTATCCAGCTGACCATAATGTAAAGAAATATGTTCTTCATAAGGATAACATGGGAACTTTAAAAGCCACTGGGGCAGAGCCCAAGGGACTTTTTCAAAAATGTAAGGTCAGTTTGCAAATCTACACACCTAGACGAATATTTTGGTATATAATATGTGGGGTTAAATCTTAAAACAAAAAAGCCTTATTGTTCATAAGTTTCATGTAGCGTATTAATAATATAGATTATTGATTTAGTTACTGTGTAAGTACTTCTACTTTTGACCATTGAGACAAAAATTAATTGGGGTTCTCAAAATAGTAAAGTAAATGTCTCATTGCCAATGACTCATTTAAGTTATAGGTCTGAATACTGAACAGAACTATAAATACAACTCACAAAACGATTCTTGCAAGAGGTGTAGGTAAGTACATATGAAATATACTTGTACTATTGCCCGTTCATCCTGTAAGCGACAAAAATAATCTATCCTCCAAACAATCAGCCATCCAAGTCGTCCAAAATTTATTTTAGACAAGCCTATACTTCAGACAGGTGAAATCCTTATAAATCCCTCACTATACTGGAACAAGATAGGTTCAAACCCTAGACAATGATTTTCATTGACCGTGGAAACCAACCCCAGATACTGCACCATACTATTGCTGGTAAACCGAACTGATATAGATCTAAAACTTGTCTTCAAGGAGGAAGATGTTGCAGCATCGGTCAGGAAAAACACTATCTGTTAAGTTGTAATTGTATGTATACTCAATACTTGCAAGTGAATGTATTCATGAGATATTCGTGAGCATATCTGACTTTGCGGCTTAAATGTCAATGTTTAATGGTTATTTATGTCATGCTTACGCTCCAACCGCGAAAGTCCCGTCTTCTTTGCAGATGTTGGCATAACATGCTCCGGGTTTATCATATTGCTCGTTGACTTTCAGTTCCTTCCCATCGTCTGTCTTGCAAGCGGTCTTCTCATCTGAAAACAGTGAACTCTTTAGGGTGTGGCAAAACAGACTGAGCAGTTTGGCCCAGGTGTATCCAAATGTGAATTAGAAAGTCCTTTATTGGTCCTTTTGTCATCAGCCACTCACACCGAATCAGTCACCATCATAGTTTGGTCTGAACAAGTTCGAGATTATGCTGTATGTGTGTATTCTAAAACAACAAGAGATTGTAGCGCAAAGAGCTATTCGCTGGTAGGTTTTGACTTGGGTCAACGAGGCTATTCCTATAGCTCCTAGGGCAAACACAATATAATTGTGGGTTTAACAGGTTGACAGAAATTGGTAGCACTCTTAAAACTAAAATAAACGGACAGAAGATCTTTGAGACACCAGACAATGTTTTGTTGGTCAAAGCAGCATATGAGTAGTTTCTTAGGTGTTTACACAAGTCTCTGCATTTTTCATCATCTAATTATTTTTATTCTCAGCCGACAAAATATTTTTATGAATGATAATGCAATCATAATGTTAGGCTCAACGAGAAATTCATAACGCAATCAAATGCCTTCTATCGGAACGTCTACATGGTTCAAACTATTCAATCTGTTTTGCCACACCCTGTGTAATCAAGAATGATATAAAGCTCGAATCAAAGTTAACATCTATTAATAATTTTGTATCAAGAAAACCAGTCAAAATCACATTGAGCTCAAAACTCTGACGTGGGAGTACCGGTACTGTATCATCAATCGTGAAATTATAGCAGGGATGTGACAGGAATACTGATCATTCCTGAGAAAATACTGTGTTTTCCCTGAGTAAAAAAACTGAGTATTAATTGAGAAAACAGGATATTCCCTAATTAAAAAATAAGTGTTCCCTGACAAAATACTGAGTATTTCAATGATTAATTTAGTAATTCTCTGATCAAAAATCTAACGTGGACGCTGAATTCTTCATGTATAAAATGGAAATTCAAACGTTGCTCAAATTTGTAGAGTGTAGAAGATTTTTTTGTTTATATGCTTAACTATTAATCGATTATAGTTAAGGAAGAGTTCTAAGTAAGAGGAAAATCTGGGGGAAAACCAGAGTGACCCTGTGGCTTCTGAAAATTCTAGAGATAAAGTTAATCATCACAATAATATTGTAACTCTTCTACCATAGAATTTAAACGAAATATGTATCTACAAATGAATAAAGATCATTTGATTTGAAGTACAATACAGTACTGTAATCAGTTTGTCAGTTAATCATAAATATTATTACATGAACAATAGTTTTAATAATCATTTGAAAGCATTTTACGTTTTTTAGTATTAGATGCATCATAGAACCAGTTTCCTACATCCTGTAACTTGAAACTTATAATCTAGATTAGAGAGTGTGATAGAAAGTTTGCAATATGTTTTTAACCAGACTAACTTTGAACTTAAATACCTACCTTGTACCTCTGCAAAGATTGATGCCACACACAGTACCACTAGAAAATACCTTGTTAACATCTTTCACTACAGTCCTGTTCAGTGTTATGAGTTTCAGTTCAAGCTTTCCTATGTGTAGGCAGTGTTAACAAGGTCAATATGCTTAAAACCGGTTCTGCAGGCTTGCACTGACTGTACACTGATCCCAGCTGTTGAAAGATTAGGGAAAACCAATTGTAATTTACATCTTCCAAACAAGTTTCCATCTGAATTGATTTACTTTGAATATTCAAGAGTGTCACATGTTTTCCGTCTTTTCCTCCTATAAGTAGGGTACTTTGCTTCTTCTCCCCTGCCGCTGCAAACCTGCAGACTATACAAACTTATATGTTCCTGATTGGATTTTTATCGTTTCCTTAAACATGTAAGATTTAGATTTATTCCCTACTACAGGTCGTCCAGTGGTCGAAAACTCCACCAAAAATAATGTAATATACAGACTTCTCTTATTTTCACTCCACACTGTAAATGAAGCATGTAATGATTGTGTAGCAGTCTTCCATTTGTTTTTATTTTCTGTTTCTTTATCGTTTTTATTTTGTCACAAGCATGGCAACAGCAACCCATAAGGCCCATGTAAATTGTTTTTATTTTAAATTAATTTTAGTGATTTTTTGAGCTTGTTTTAATTTATAAAGGGATTCAGCACATCTACAGGAAAATATCTTTCTAACAGTATGTGTAGATTTTTCCTGCGATGCACACGAGCTGAGAAAAAAGGTTTTAAAGAAACATGCTTGTCTATTAATATATTAGATTTAAATAACATAAGGTTAAACAAGTACTTTTGCTTCAATAGAAAAATACTTTTCCAAGTATAACTTTGGTTTCTTTTTCAGTACATATGGAGAAAGGATTATGTTCATAAATATTTTCAAACTTTGATTTTTAAGAGGAAATATCCGTTTTGGGTTGACATGAAATCCCTCATCATAATTTGATATCCTTATGGATGGACTGAAGAAAATGTAAGGTGTTAGATAGGTAGTGAAAATTTAAATTTTTCCTTATTTATTTATTTCCTCTACAATTATATGCAATTGCATTATGTCTAACAAACTAAGACACACACTTTCAGCTTTAGAATAGTCTAATCACACAGATTTCATAAATATTTGTTAGCTATATTATTAAATAATCAGTTTGGAAATAAATTAATAAACACCAATTAATTAACAGTACAACCACACATCACCTAATACAGAGATACCTCTATTGAATGCTTATATAGTCCCCCCTCTTAAAAATAATAATATTCCAGGGTCGCTTGTAAAACAATTCTCTTGGGTTTGTACTTATAAATTACAAAGCTTTGACAAGATCAAATACCAAAGCAAATGATAACTTGTAAAAAAATTGAACAGAAAAGTAGAAATCAAACAACTTTGTGGGAGCCCCACTGCCCTGGATTGATCTGGTCAAAAACAACCAGACATAACACTTTAAGGAATACTTGAACTTTTAATTGATAATTATTGAAATAGCTTGAATCCACCAAAGAAACTTAATCAAAAACAACTAGAGGTCAAGGTTAGTGACCTGGTCAGTTATCGTGATAGGGAAAATAGTGATGCTTGGGAAAACCATTCTATTTTACCAAGCAAATTTCCTGGTTTGGTTTGGCTAGTAGTTTTACTTGGATATCAGCTATCAATTCTTATAATTGATCTAAACTTGAAGAGCAATTATCTTTAACAGTCCATTAAGCTTCATAAGAAACATACAATTGGTTTGCATTTAATATTAACTGTTTATTTCCTGTCCCCACCACAAGTGGTGCCAACGTTTAGGTCAGTCACAGTGTTGCCAACCGAACCAGTTTATATCTTCTCAGTTGGACATCCCGCTCAGTTAGCCTCTGGACATTATTAGTGAAAGACTCAACAATGTATTTAGATAAGTGTATTGTGTTAGTTATTTGTGCTGTTATAGTGAGTGGAAGAGGTGAGTGGTGAAGATTTTGTTGTTTGTTGTAATATTACGATTAGTTGGTCAAGTCAATAAAATCGTGGGTCAATCAATAAAAATTTCAGTTGTTTTAAAATAAATAAATAGGTTTTTAAGTGAGTTTTTGTAATAAATGATTAAATGTTTTAGAACTTATTGATTTTAACCTAAAATTGTTCAATATGAACATTTTTTTGAATTTTTTTAGGAGTTTTCCTTCTTTGCTAAACCGGTCCCAAAAATGTGGAATCACAGTTTTCCTTATAACTTTGCATAGGTGGATTTGTTTAAGGTGCTTAAAGTTAGGTTTCCTTCCTTTTCTGGATTATGTTGATTGAGTTTTATTCTAAAAAAGAATGGTTACAAAAAAAAAATATTTTGGATGAACACATCACAAGTTGAAAATTAATATTTGAGATATATTGGCAAAATATTGTATACAAGTTATTATTAATAAAGGGTGATAAATAAAGAAGTCAATAAAGAGAGTCATAGACTATAGTATGGATATCCCCATAGTGTAAAATTTGTTTTTGTTCAATTCTATAGTTTATTTTTAACAATTCACTTCCGTGTTACTATGATAAAACATTCTGATCTGATGATTTTACAATTTTTAAGTACATTTCGGTAATTTGAATATGTCTTTTACAATTTTCTTCTTTATTACCTTCATTTTAAACTGGTATTTAAATTACAGATGTATTGAAATAGACAATTTCATAAGATAGAGTTATTGTCTTTAAAAATTGTATACAAATGTTGCTTACAAACAACAAAAACTTGTTCAACCTCCTATTAAAGTTGATCATTTATTTATTCATGACTGAACTTAGACTTAACTGAGCTTTTTTTGATAACTTTAAACTGTTTGAGAAAATTAAGGATGTAACTTTCAAAATTATATACTTTTAACTTATGCTTGAGGATAATTTGTCCAAAATGTTAAGCAGGTTTTGGCTACCATTACATAGGCCCTACTAGGAGCATTGACTATACTAGTATTTTCACCTAAAATCACAAATAAGGAAGTATATCATTCCCTTGTCTTATTTCCTTGTCTGTGGTAAAATGTAGATGTTAAATTTATTAAAAAAAATACTTTTGTACCAGTACTGGAAAAACTAAACATAACACCATGCATTTGACGGTACATGCCCCAATACTAAATGTATATGAATTTGATCGTCTTCTGGAAACAACCTTGCGTTACAGAAGGTTGGTTTTTCTTAACATATTCACGCTCTGACAAAGTCTTTAAGTCTTTGCAAGGATAAGGTAGAATAAAGTGTAATGTCCTTATGCTGATTCATCAGTCTTTGGCCGTTGAGAGTTCTTTGTTCTAGTATTTTTGTTATAGATTACAGCTGGTTTTCCTTAATCTCATCTGCTCGGTTTTCTCTTTGCCTTTTCTTTCTGTTCAAAGTTCAAAACTCATTTCTGAGGCATAAAGAATAATAATATGATTAGATGAAAAAAGTTAATAATTCACAAAATTTTGAATATGTCGATTGTATATCTATCATAAAGAGTAAGTTGCCCCACTCAATTAGGTTACAATAAAAATCAATAAGAGAAGTTTATTTGATATCCATTCTCTACCTATGTGTCTTTATGGTGTTCTTTTTTTATGTTCCTGATGGATATCATCATATTATATGTAGTATGAGAAAGGGAGAGGCTATTAAATATCAGCAATCCAAAAAATGGAAAGATGAGATTCTATTTGTTTTATTTTCTACTTTAGGACAAAAACAGAACCGCCCAAAAGGCTGCACGTTAGACAGTGGAGAAAAAATAAAACTAGGTCAGCAAGTAGACGTACCAGGCAAATGCAGATTGCACAAATGTATCGGCAACGGGGAATGGACCACGGGACCGTAAGTTGAACACTTAAAGATTTCTTTGACATATGGACGAGATGGTTGGGCTTTGTTACTAAGATGATAGAAGACCAGTTTTTAACCATCAAAAAGCTACCTATCTCTTGATATTGAGTAATGTTATTTTGTTAATTTAATTATTCATTTATAACGGTTTAACAGTGAATTTCTAGATTCTTACTTAACAATTGCATATTTGCAACCAAATGATGACACATCGTTTAAAACTATTGTGGTATGAAATTAATTTGTTGCTTGTAAGAATGCAGAATTAGAATATCTTCGATCTTGTAAATTCACTGTTTTATACAGGTACATACCTAGTAATAGGAAGAAAGTACAATTGCTACTTAAATTTATCATAGATTATTGATCATAGAATTAACATAATCATTTATAAGTCGAGTGTCCCATTGTCCAATCCGACATCAAATTAGACTGATCCCACAAACATCTTCATCATTGCACACGTACCAACACAAAATGAACAATAAAAAGATTAAAACGAAAGGCGGCCACACTTTTGGATCAGACAGACGGAGGTTGTACAGCTGACACTACACAATCTGAATTTGGTGTCGGATTTGATAATGTGTCACTAGCATGAAACAAGTAATTTACTGCACACTCAAACGGCTGAAGAGAGAGAAGGTGCATTATTATTAATGTGTTTTAATTACTCACCCCATTGCCATTGAGTTTCAACGAGTTATTTTCCCTAACTGCTTTTACTCAGCTTTCGAAACACTCTTTTCTTTGGCTCCTTCCCACTTCTATCTCTATGGCGCAGATGGGGAGCTATAAAATATAAAATATAAATGGGTAAAATGTAATTGGTGTAGTGGTTAGATCACGGGACTTTGCTCCCTGAGGTCCCGAGTTCAAATCCAGCCAAATCACCAATGGATTTCATCTAAATGATAATGCCGCAACCTCTAGATCTAGCCTGAAATAATGTGAAAAACAATGACAGGCTTGTGCCTAGCGTCCTGGGGGGGGGGGGATGGAACAGATGAGTAAGGAACAGATGATACACTCCATGGTACACGTGGTGTCTAGCACTAGTACTGGTGTCTAGAGCCATTCACACTCTTCCATGCTCATCACAAGTATATTTCCCGCAAAACATACCAGAGTCCAATAAGCGTGTTTCCTCTGTGCCGTACCTTCTCTGTGACTATTGCCATTCAGGAGGTCCGCAATAAGGTTGATCTAGTGGAAAGCATACAAATTGATGCTTTTGGTACCAAAACAGCAGCCATTTTTACCATTGATCGATTTAAGTAATTATTTAGTCTGATATTTACTTTTCAGATGTGGATATCTAGGAGTTCCAGCAGGCTGGGGTTCAACCACCGAGGATACCTCTAATACAGCCAAGTATCCAGAGTGTTGCGCTCACTTGATTCCTCCACTGGATATTGTTCCGGATGTGCTCGACTCACAACCGGGAACTGAGTATATGACCATCAACTACGGTCCAGGTGTGACAGTTGATGTTGGCACTACCTTGACCCCTACTCAGGTAAACAATCTAGCTCACAAACAAAAAGTAAAATAAAATTTAACAGATTGCTGATGATTTAGCTTTCTTCAAAAAAGCATTAACAATCCTGGAAAATGACCCTGTTTGCTTTTAGGAGCTATTGAAACACGACTGAATTAAATAACGGAATCAATTGTTTGGTGGGGTGTTACCTCCATGCCCCTCTCCCATTACTCTGCCCTTAATCCTTGTCAAACAAGTAAGGTTGTTGTGGTCAGTAAAAAAAATCGCAAGTAATCTAAGCCCCTTTTACACATACCCTTCATTTATTGTAGTCAGCATGAAATATACAAACAATAATATCTTTTTTTGAGTGTTTTTGTTTCAATAACATTGGTATTTTTAGTCGTTTTTTAAAAGTAAACTTGAGTGATCGGTCTAAAACCATGGTCTGGTTAATGTCGAACACCGGCCCAAATGAAATGTCATCTAGGTCCAAAAAGATTCTCCCTTGGAATAGAACTAGTTATTAGTGTAGTTGTCCAATAAGTAGTAGAATGTATCTGATTAATTGATATTATGTTTTGCTTGATCATTTTAGAGTAAAATATTACGGTTGCATATTTATGAATATGAACTTCCGTCTCATGCTTAAACTGCTGATTTAAACTACTTTCCTTAAGAATTTGTGGCTCTCTAACTTATGATACCACAGGTGTAGACTATAACCTTTGACTATCCAATATTCAATGCTATTGTATAACAAATAAAAATATGTTCCGTCGAATACATATCTATATAATCATTGAGAATTTTGATTTTTTCTGTTCAGGTTAAAGGAGAACCAGAAGTAAACTACACATTCTGGGCGGATCCCAAGTCCTACTACCTCCTTGCCATGGTAGATCCGGACGCACCGAGCAGACAGAATCCGCAAAACAGAGAGTTCCTGCACTGGTTGGTAGCGAACATTCCCGGAGACAACATCAAGTCCGGAGAAACGATCGTGGAATATGTTGGAGCAGGACCCCCGCAAGGGACTGGGCTACACAGATACTTCTTCTTGCTTTACAAGCAACCAGGAAGAATAAATATCAATCAGCAAAGGATAAACAAGAACTCTGTTGGGTGGAGACCAAAATTTTCCATTAAGAAGTTTGCCAAAAATTATCGTCTCGGTCGTCCCGAAAGTGTTAATGTATTTCAGGCCATGTATGACAGTTATGTACCGGAAATTCAAAAACAGCTCTCAGGGACTAGCTCACCATCTGGAAATGTGTTGGGTCAACAAAACTACGGTAACAACCCATGGGGAGCTTCCAGTCAACAACCTGGTCAAAATCCAAATCCACAACAACCTGGCCTCGGACCTTGGGTACAAACTCAACAACCAGGTCAACAGACTGGTTTCAACCAACAACCACAACAACCTAATGTCAACTGGCAACAAACTGAACGACCTTCCTACCCCAACCAGCCAGGTCAACAATTCGGCCCCAACAACTATCAACAACCACAACAACCTAACTACTCCAACCAGCCATCTGGCCCCAACAACTATCAACAACCACAAAACGGTTACAACTCACAACCCAGCGCTACTTCTTCCGGTAACTACTGGTTCGAGAAAAGAAAACAGCAACAAGGTTAAAAACATTGAACCATCGGCTCGGTGAGGGAGAATAGCTTGAGTCCCTGTGAATTCCTTGTACCCCTGCAAGGCAGCTTGGAGCAGCTCCTCAAAATGAAATGTAAATATTGTTTATTCAAAGACGAATGATTGTGTATGTTGAACTGTGCTGACTGTGTTGTTGTGTATTATTGAACTGAGATTAAATATTTAAAACTTTTGTATAATCAGAGTGTTTTCTATTCCTATTTTATAGGATGAAAACCTATTTCTTTGTGTTACTCATAATAATAGTTGTTATTTGCATGCTAAAGCTTTAGAACTATTAACAAAAAGGTAGAATGTGTTACCATTTGAGACGGTTTGTGACAAAAGATGTGTAATTCTAAACTCGGCTATAATTGGTGTTTGAGCGATTATTACAGACTTCCCATCATAATTAGTAAAAAAACTAGTTTTCATTACAATCAAGGATCTGATCTTGTTTCCAGCTAAGAAAGTACCTAAAACATAACAAGATTTAAAAACCACAGTTTCAAAAACCTGGAAAATCACAAAGAATAGGCCTAATAACACAGGAAACTGTAAAGTACTCAGAACAAAATGAAAATACAAAATACAAAATGAAACCTGAAACATATGATAGGTTAGAACGAAAAGTCTGCAACAATCCTTCAAGCACCAAAATTGAACTTTAAAAGGACACTTAACTTATTGCAACTGAGTAAATTAAAAGAGACAACTTTTGAAATTAATTTTCTATTTTATGGAAGCATAGTATTAAATGAATAGTCAAATTACACTCCCCTTGTGAGTCAAGACGTGTTTCAAGTGTGTTAGGTATAGAGCAAAAATGTCTTCAAGAAAGTTGCTAAGGAAGGTTAATCGCTGTGTCTGAGCAGTAGATTCAGGGCCGGGCCCAAGAAAATTTCCCCGTATGATGGGTGGAGAGGGTACAGTTATCTCTCAGACCCCTATCGCATCACATACAAAACGCGGGTCGGAGTGGGCCAGTTTTGAGAAACAAAGTATATTGAGTGATAATCATTTCAAGCTACACTGTCGAACGTTTAGTTGAAATCTCGGCAGAGATTGTTTTGTTACCGGTTCAACCCTTAGAATGTTCGGTGGTTTAAAATTGGGTCCAGCTTATCCTTGAACTCGGCTTTATACACATGATCCTGGCTAGGGAACCAGTTATTCTTCTTTACACATGATTAAGTCGAGGTACTAAATAAGCTAAAATTTAAGTCATATTGAACCTATTTTTTCAAACTACCAAATTGTGACTTAATGGGAAAGTTAGAAGTACAGTACTAAAGTATATATATTGTTATGTCTTCTCTAAGACTGTTAATAATTCATTTGTACCTATTTTTACTATCATATGTTTTCTGTTGTTTTTGTCTTGTAAAAATTCATGAATTAGATTTTGTGTTGAGTTAAGATGCGTGCATTTATTAATAACTAGTAAACACGTTGCTCGAAATCGAGCAATTGCAAAGAAGTAAAGTAGTTATTTAAAAACAAATAAAAGTCATTATAATTTCCGATGAGTTTAAAAGACTTTGAAATGAAAAATAACAGCAATTAAAATATACAGCTGATCAAAATGTAAACAATCATGTTCTTCATAAGGATAACATGGGAATTTTAACAGCCACTGGAGCAGAGCCCAAGGGACTTTTTCAAAAATGTAAGGTCAGTTTGCAAATCTACGCGACACGCTCTTTCCAATGAGACGTCAATGGATAAAATCGGTTAAGAAATGGCGGAGGAGTTCAACCGACAAAGTTTCATGTAGCGTATTAATTATATAGATTACTAGCAGAGTACCCGTCCTTTGTACGGGGTTGGCATATAAGTATAAAATGTTCATTTCAGTTATGAGAGAGGACAGGGTTTAAGAAAATTTGTTCTTTTACTTTATACGGTATCCTATACTTTAATACTTTTAATACTGTTCTATGAAATGGCGACCATACAAAGTAGGTATTTTAAGCCAAGTATGAATGGAGATGAGTGTAGGATGAGTGGCGCGATCTTGTAGTCTTGTTAGTGACTAAGGACGACATATTCCTTAGACACAGCTGTTAATTAATAGCCCATACAGCTAATGGCAACTAAGGGACCTACAGTTTATAGTGGAATCTGAACCACATTTTTGCCTTGGTATATACGAATTGGACTAATTATCACAATAGTACTGCGGATAGTCGTAGTACTCACTCGTGCGGACGTTAATCCACACCAGAGAGTATCGCATCCACAGTGCATGCCTAAATATTCACAATATAAATATAGTGTAGCACACATCTACCATAGCCCTAATGTTCTACCACTGCACCTAAACCATTGAAAAAAGTAAAGTTCTCATTGTGTACCACAACTTTTTGTTGCTAGTTGGTTCAAATTACCTGTTGTCATAAAATGCAAACAACATAATAGTGCTGCACCTTGTTGGTAAGGCTTATAACTTTTTAATGCTATTTAATATCATAGAACCAACTTGTGCAGCTGAAACGGCTGACAAAATTCTTTAATTCCTTTAAATATGAATACTCATAAGGTTAACATGAGAAACTCCAGAGCCAATGGGGTGGAGCCAGAAAGGATTTTTGAGGTAAGAATATTTCTATATGTTAATCGAGAATGTGAGCTATCATCATACCAAATTTCAACCTTGTCGGTTTAGTATTTTTTGCGTTTACTTGTCACATACATCCATCCATCCATACATACATACATACATACATTCATACATCCATACGTCCATACATCCAAACTTTCTTACTTAAAATATTAGTAGGATAAATAACCTGTTGTATTATTAATACTATTAATATTAACCTGTTGTTGTATTAAGCGATTTTTTGGAACAAAAGATCATTCCACAACAGGCAGGCTTTCGATCAGGCAAGTCTTGTTGTGGCCAAGTTTTAAACCTGACCCAGCACATTGAGGATGGGTTTGAGAGAAAACAGATCACGGGTGTCGCTTTTGTAGATTTAACCCCAGTACACAAACTCTATCCTATCATGGGGATCGCACCTCCATCAATCCGACGTGATGTCGCTGCCGACGCAGAAAGGACTAAGCAAGAGAAAGACCCTAGTCACCCATTACACAACCACCAACCTGCAGAGCGACGGCTTCGGTCCAGAAAGAGCTTTTTATCACGGACATGAGCCCTGGATGGATCACTATCAAGCAATCGGGTGGCAAGGTGGGAGGCCACGTTGACTAACCCTCCCATACCAGCCAGGGAGGAACTGGCTCCTGGTGGAGGCTTTCATTACACGGTGTGGAAGACCCTAAATCGAATTAGGGTCGAGGTACCAAAATGCAAGACAAACATGCAGAAATGGGGTCTCTTACCAGACGAAGAAAACATCTTGTGCGCGTGTGGTGCTGTTCAGGATCCTGGCCATCTGCTGATCTGCTCACGCCTAGACAAGTCTTGCACATTAGATGATCTTTTACATGCGAATGACAAAGCCATATCGGTAGCTAATTTTTGGAAAAGCGAAGTCTGATTTCCGGACCTGGAAAGTAAGTATTAATAAGAGTCATTTTATATATTTATTTGCATATGTATTTTAAAAGTACCAAAATACTATTCAGTGGTATGATTGACTAATAACAGAGTCATATCAACCAAAAGCGTAAAATTCACTAATAAATCTCAATGGAAATTCCTATGACATCATCTCCATAAATTACTTTGTTTTCCTTGAGGCAAGTGTGCAGCACAAAGATGCAAACATATTCCTCAAGGCCACCAGATGACTTCAAACTTTCAACACATTAACAAAAAGCCTTCATTTGTTATGCGTAGGCCGTGTGAATATTTAAATCTTTAGCTAGAACATCACATATCTTACACTGTGTTGGTGTGAGTTTCAAGTCTTCCCACCAGTTGTATGTCAGCTGATGACTCAAAATGGTTCGGATACTTCCATCATTGTTTTCTCTGCTCAGTGTTTGCTTGACTGCACATTCAGGTAATAATTTATGCATAGAGCAGAGTTTCTGGGCGATTTGTATCAAGAAACAACTAACTTGTTTGATATAACAATGTATTTTTATTTTAAAATAACTATGCTAATATATGAAAACAACCAAGAGTGCACTATTATTTAGTAAACATCAATATGCTCAAAATTAAACGCTACCATTCCATATTTTAAGTTTTAAAATACTCATTAATATAATAAACGTACATCTAAATGAAAACTGTGACAGCAGGATGACTTAGACTGGTCTTACGGATTCAAAGCCAACAATTGTGTTTTAATTACTTTACACCTTAGTAAAAATAATCATTAGGTTGAGATTTATGTACTATGATTTTTAGTTTAAATTACCAAATTAAAACCACTAACAGAATTATTATTTTCTTGATACCTCTAGACCGGACACTCTGCATAATTTATAGTTTATAGTGTATGTACAATAGTATACACTTAGTGTAAGAAAATCAACTTTTAGATACTCCAGAACTAAAGTAGATATCCCATTAAAGAATGTATGGGAAAAAAGATTACGATAAGGTTAAGCTCTTTTAGATACAGCTGAGAAGCTGTATCAGATAGTTGCCGATTCGATCCTGAGAAAACACAAAATAATTTTAACGGTTCGAAACTGGACTCAGTTTTCCTAGATCATTGGGCAATAAATGATCTTGGAAAAAACCAACCAACTCAAGTCAGAAACTAAGGTGTGATCTCATTCATTCAATATTTTCAATTATTTTTGCCAATAATCAATATACGCAATAAATCAAATCAAATCAGTGTGACAGAGTCGCAATATTCAAAAATATTTAAAATAATCTCTGGTAAGCTAACTGAAATCTATCCATTCTCAAAATAATTCTCAACAAACCACTTGGTTTTCTTGCTAAATATTACCTTCATTTCCAATGAAACTTGAAACTATATTACCCTTTACAAACGTTATGTACAGTTTCAGGTGACTGCATGGTGGACGACCACGTAGTCAAAGTAGGGGAGAAAGTCGACGTTCCTGGCAAGTGTGTCTACCGAGCCTGCGCTGGCACTGACCAATGGATCATGAAGGCGTAAGTGATTGGCAGCCAATTGATGAAATTGGACTAATTTTTGCAAGATTGTTTAATTAGACAGTGCACAGTAGAACCCCTAATATTGGCTTTGAGATGACCAGAAAAATATTTGACAATCGGAATACAGGACGTAGTAGTTTTAGTGAATTTCCCATAGAAAAAAGATAAGACTGTAGGTAGTATGGTAAGACTAAGAGCCAGGATTGGTTTAAGTTTTTCATTTTGATGTCCCAAGAAGCCAAAAACACTACACTCTTTACCACTGGTTCACATAACTTTAGATAATTAACTTTTATTATTAACTTTAGTGTTTAAACTTAAAAGGCAATAATTTTAGTCAATGCTACAGTAAATTCCTTTCCGCAGGGGTGCCCAGAGGGGGGGTACTGTGGCGCGTTTGCGCCACAGGAATTTTTGGGGGGGCTATTTTAAGGGATTTTGGGGGGGGGGATATTATCTTGCTAGCTGTCATAATGAATGTATAATTTTGTATAAGTAGCCCGAAAAGTGTTTCTAAGTAGCTAACTATCAACAACAACAACATTTTGCCGTTCGTAATTAAGATTGCTTCTAAGAATGGTAAAAACGCACTTTGTCAGACAATCCTTAATATACCAGTGTCGAATTTTACTTGCTACATATGTTTTGGTGGTTCTTTAACTCCACCATCGTCAGGATTTGCAAAAGATCCACTTCTGGAGGTGTCGTCAGAATACGTTACAAACATTTAACTCAAACACGAAACTATTACAGACAGGCCTTTGAATTCACGCGTGTACATTGCCGTTCTGTCGGCAGGACTGGAAGTAATCTGAATCAGGTTCAGGTTATGACGGACCGATCACGTGGTCTCTGATGGATTGTCGTCTGCATTTTCAACAGCTGATATTGGACTATTGTAGTGACTGAGAAGAGTGTTGAAAATATAATAGGATTCATAATTATTTGAGTGTTTTCACTCAAAAATTTTTTTCTGTTCCTAGTTTTATGTATTTATATTTTAAACACCTCAAAGTATTTAACAAATTTCCTTTCGCGCAGTACTGTAGAATTTAGAGACCATCATTTATATCAAGCATATAAATTGGTTATTATTGTCAATAATTTTGAATGGAAAACTCAATTATGAATCTCATTATATTTTCAACACTCTCCTCCGTCCCTACAATAATTAGTCCAATATCAGCTTTTGATAACACAGACGCCAATTCTGAGACCACGTCTTTCCGTCACCACCTGATTCAGTTTACTTCCAGTCCTGCCCGCGGCAATATACACGCGTGAATTGATAGGCCTATCTGTTATCGTTTCGTGTTTTGTGTACAAACGGATCGTCTGACAAGATGCGTTTCTACCATTATTAGTCATAAAAGGCAATCCCGGGGCTATCAAAATGAATTATAAGATAACTTCACTTCGTCACAAAAACCTTTTGTACTGGTGGTAATTAAAGTATTGTGGATATTTTGCCCGGCAATATTTTTGTTGAAGGCAGCCTGGGAGTGGCGAGCAACAAGTCTGTCTCATTTCATGACTCTGACTATAATTTTGAAACAAGATACTTTTTGCCAAAGTATTATTAATGCACTTAAAGCTGTTTGAATTCTTAAGCTCTGTAAAAATTAACACCACACTGTGTTGGAGTAGAGTAATTCACCGAGTATATTTTTGTACATTTTGAAGACGTTGTCTATTGCAATACTGAGCACATGTTGGCTGACAATACAGATTCTGAATTGTAAATTGAAAAACTTCTAATTCGTCCATTAGTTAGATTAGATATAATGATGTATTGTTAAATGACGTTTCCTATTAAGCATTTAATTTTGATAATCAGCAAGTTTGTTTTTCGTACCTCAAGTTTACTAAATACTTAAAATGCTCGTTTTATGAGGTAAAGGGAAAATTGTCAGATAAATTGGTGGGAGGAGGGTAGGTTTAAATAGACGGCAGCATAAATTGTGGGAACTACTCCTGTGGCTTGGGGGGGGGGATTGCGCCTCTGGGTTTGGGGGGGATGGGCACCCCTGCGATCTTCCATTATCTACTCCTCCCTTTGGACAATCAAGTACATAGTAATCGCATTCTTATTACATGTATAACTATACACCGTAGCAGGTGCATTGTAAAAACCTATTTTGCTGCCACTGATTGTACTGGACGATATGTATTTGGCGGCACCTACACTTAATCGTACTTTTTCTTTTTGAGTGCACTCCTTAGTCCTTACAACACACTTGGTGAACTCCTCATACAAGCATACATCGAAACATCATGCTCCCCCAAACATCTGATTTCTGTGTGAATGAATGTAGAATGCTGAAAGGTTGAGTATGTGTTTTTTGTTTACTAATATTTTATGTTTGTTCTATGTTATTTGTACTGAAGTGGCTTTGAAACCATGAATATGAGTATATTTGGCAGTGGACAAACTTTAATAATTGATTTTCAACGTGTTTTCTATGGGTTTTTGTTGTTCTGTAATCCAACCTTGCCGCAGATGATCAAGATTGCTAATACCAAAGATAGAGCTACAGATTAGTGTATTTTACCGTTTGTCTCTAGGTGTGCGTCCATCGGGCTGGCTCCAGGATGGATCGTTACCCCCGAGGATGTGTCAAAGACGTACCCAGAGTGTTGCGGGAGAGCTGCGCCTCTTCTGAACATCATTCCTGATGTCGTGACAGGGCTGCGATGGAGCCTTGCGTTGAAACTAACCTACGCTAACAACATCGTGGACTACGGCAATGAGCTGACACCGACGCAGGTGAAACTTCCACCAGTTGTCGACTACTGGGCGGACCGTGACTCTTGGTTCTTGCTATCCATGGTCGACCCTGATGCTTCCACCCAGTTCCTTCACTGGCTTGTAGGAAACATCCCGGGGAACGACGTAGCGAGCGGAGATAATCTAGCAGAGTATGTCGGCTCTGGACCTCCTAAAGGAACGGGTCTACACCGATATGTATTCCTTCTGTACAAACAGAGCGGAAATATCACATTTGACGAACCTCTTTTGGACACGAGTTACCGGGGAAGACGAAACTTTTCGGTTGAGAAGTTTTCCCGAAAATACAACCTTAGCGATCCTATCAGTCTGAATTTTTTTGTCGCCCAGTATGATGATTACGTCCCCGAAGTTCTCAAGCAGCTTGGAATAACGTCAGTTGATTGATTAAATTTTGTCGAGGATTTAGATTTAGTAAAACTTATTTGTTTAGAATAAATAAAGGTGTTGGCAAATATGGTTTTTGACCTGCTACTCTAATCTGGTATTTACCAAAGCAGCAATGTATTTATAAAATAAAATATTTTACTGATTAATTGTAGTTTATTTTGTATACATTTTTATCGTTAAATACAAATCCATTAGCCATGTCATGTTACTTGATGTTTATTTTGACAACATTGTGTTGATTTGGTTTTAATGTTATACGAGTGAAAAGCGTTGAAGTGAGATTTGCAGCCGATTCCCACAGACGCACACTGATTATAAGTAGCATACGATAGAGAGAGTGATAGTCAATTGAGAAGTGTATAGACCTAGTCGACGATACCACCTTCCGTAGCATACCTGCCTCTTCCATAATTATTATCACCAAAGTACAACTACTATTCACAATTTCCAGTAGGTCTGAATAGAAACGACCTAAAATAAAACGATAATATCCAATAAAATTCACAGTACACATAATTTAACTTTGGTGTCCCAACATCAAAACTAATCGTCACACCTATCCTTTATATCAATTTCACTGCATTGATTGCTAAATAAATAAGTGTAAACAAAGAAAAGTAAAAACAATAACAGTTTGTTTTGAAACAGCTGTTTGGTTCAAATAACATTCATTTGAAGAAAAAAAACTGGAATATAAAAAGTAAACACGCTAGTAAAGCTAATGACGTAATTGTCAATGTTTATTATCCATACCGTTATCAGTTCTATCCTTGATAATTACCCTCCCTCATTGAATAAACGTACATCGTAATTTCCCATATTAGTTAATTTAAACTACAATATATTCATAGTTGAAATAAAAGTGATATGGCGCCCCCTAAACGTAACCACAACTGGACACGATTTCATAAAAGGATGGTTTGTCTAATCGCAGTATCCTAGGTCAATGTTGACGTTGTGTTAAATCTATGGCATCCATCTTTTTTTATTTTTTTCCCCTGGCTGAGGTTGTGGTGGTAATTTAAAATCGTGATTCCTGATTATTCTTGATCTTCTTTTTATAACATCAATATTTCCGGGCCTAATCCAAACAAAGTTAAATCAGACAAACATAATTGTAAACAAAAAGCTACCATGAAGAATTAAAACATGTAAACATTGTTATTTTTATAATCTTTCCTTGAAAAGTGGGGCAGTAAAATAATTTGCATTTATCCTTTTTTATTAAGACTCGTGTACAGAGCCTCGATTTGTACTGTGGTTTAATTAATTTTAGTTAAAACTGTGGTTTAAACTGTGGTCCAATTATCTCTACTACTGTAATCTTACTTATTTCCTATAATCAATGACAAAATAAAAGTAAATAAAATAACCTCATAGTTCCATAGTTCATATTTAACCAGCTGTTAGTTAAAACAAATTATATTACTCTAAAACAAATCGAAGATTACAAAGATTGCTTTAAAAAATAATTTGAACATCCTAGTATTTTACTATGTATATTTAACTAATCTGTCATCCTCTTACAGAAGAATTGAACGTATCAATGATTAGCACTACACATAGTATAAATAAGTCAACCCTAAGTATGTCTTTACATTTGTATCCAAATGCTGAATTTGTGACACAAAAGCTGAATGTTTACAGCTGTTATGTTAAGCAAATTATTTTATGCCAAAAGCTGGTTTAGAATCTTAGCGTCGGCTGCTAGACTTTTTAAAAATTAAAACTTAATTTCTAAAAAACTGGGACCCTAAACTAAAATTATGGCTTCGACATTCCCTAGTTTTCAAAATTATCTTTCTTTCAACACAAAAATCATAAAAATCCGTCGAGTGGTTGATTCAGAATCGTGAAATAAAAAAACACTGTTTCGTTTTAATATTATAGATTGTTAGTAATGGTAAAATTGTATTTGCTTGGTGGTGTTTTTTTTTTAAGGATTATTGAAGTCTTTGTTTTAAACGTTCGTAGATCGCTTTGACTAGAAACTGGACTTTGGTATCTAAAACTCAAAGATTCTAGCTAAACAATACAGGTGTGAGATTTTTGTTATTATTGTTTTTGTCAGTCCTTTGTCCTGATTTTTCTTAATGCTTTCTTAAGCGCAGTTTAAATTTTAGGTTTAAAACGCTGTTAGTGCATTTTTTAGTCTGTAATGTTTACAATTTTTGTCTTCATACACTATTGTTTCAAAAACATCGGTAACACTAAATTTACCCGCAGATACAACTTTGATATAGTAGTGAAATATTTTTTAACAGTTAACATTGTGCCAAAGTGATGAATTTTTATGTAATGATCCTTTAAAAAATTTAACCCGAAAAAGTTGAACAAAAATTATGTTAACTAAAAAAAAATAGTTCAAATCATGAAGTTAAAAGGGTGAGCATGTAAATAATTACATCAGAAAGATACTAAATTTATTTATTTAGCTTTGCAATATAAAAAATTTGTTGAAATAAAACCCCTTATAAAAAGAGTGATAAAACTTTTGTAAAAAACACAAGTTTTGGACATTATCCAAAATCTAATTTAACATCACCAATTATAACATTTACAATTTTAGAACAGCAATAAATTAAAATTTGTAACATTAATATATTTTTTTAACATGGATATTATGTTAAACCATGTTTTCAACTATTTATGTTATTTGATCAACCTGAAGAGACTTTTTACATAACATAGCACCAACTATAGATTAGACATACCTTATGTCTAGCATAATTATTTTAGTGTAGAATTTACTATCTCTAGTTTACAATGAATCATACTCAACTTATTTGAAAGACTTCAATTACAATATTATGTTTAGTGAATAAAATGTTATACTACTTCTGTACAGGCACCAAATCGCAGTCATAATTTAAATATTTACTATCTACATCTGATGGCCGAGCATTGCTCAAAAATTTGTTTTAGTCCATCTTAATTTTAGTAACCTCTCAAACTTTTAAGCACAAAATCATCCTTTGGTATATACTGTATAAGCAAACTTAAATATACAAATTATTTACCCTAAAATAAAGCAAATTTGGTATAAAATAGGACACACACATGTAAACTCGTTCATAAAGAAACTATACAGTGTGATATATTTGTTACCATTATAGATACAGTAATTAGACTTGGTATATGAATAATAACAATAAATGTCTACTCTTTTAAGCTATTATCACTTTTTTATCCCTTAAGGGGGACGGCATACAAGGAGTAAGAAAAAATTCTTAAATAGCAGCATATGTGGGGTTTAATTGGTATCTGCTAGTCCTAAGCCTTTTAGATATGTAATTCTTGCAGGTGACCTGAATGTTGATATTCTCAAATCCCATGACAATGACACCCTAGAATTAAGTTATATCTTAAGATCTTTTGATTTATATTTTGTTCATGAAGAATTCACCAGGTTCAATTCATGTCTTGATGTTGTAGCCTCTAATGTCATGTCTGACCAGGTGGAGGTTAGATTGCTGGATCAGTATATTCTATCTGACCATGCAGGTGTATGGACTACCTTTAGTTTCAGCACTGACCTGAGTATAAAAGATTTTAAAAAATCAGGTGAGAATAAAATTAAAAAATGCCGATTTCTTTCTGAGGGTAAAATTAACTGTCTCAAGCAATTTCTGGTGGATGCTGAGTGGGGAAGAGTATACACTAATGAAGTTAATAGCTCAGTAAATGTCTTTTTTAATATTTTCTCTTTTTATTTAAACATTAGTTGTCCTAAGATCTCTGTTAGTTCTAAGAGCAAGGCTAAGGTAATAAACTGGTTTACTCCTGAGTTGAGTAATATGCGTAGACTCCTACTGCTTATGAATGACAGATGGAAGATTTCTAAAAGTTTAGAGGATAAATTGAGTCTTAAAAATTTTAGAAACCAGTACAGAAAAGAGATTACCAAGGCCAAAATTGCAGCTAACAGCAAGTTTATAGCTAGTTTCAAAAACCAGTGTAAAGCTGCTTGGGCAGTCACTAAAAAAGAAGGGAACCTTGAAATAAACACAAATGTTACAATTCCTATTACATCTAAGCAACTTAATGAATATTTTGTTAATGTTAGTCATTTTTCTACAGAGCAAAACAATAGTCTTGATGTGAGTAACCTTGACTACTCAGATTATTTGAAGAATTGTGTTAGGAAAACAGATTCTAGTAATAGTAATTTTAATCTAAAACTAGTTGATGAACAAACAATATTGTCTGTGGTTAGTAAACTGAGCAATTCTCGTTCAGAAGATGTCTATGGAATGTCAAACTTTTTGTTGAGGAACATTGTTGATGTAATATTGCAGCCTTTGACTTTTATCGTAAATTCAATTCTTGCCACTGGATGTTTTCCTGATTGCTTGAAAGCTACCAAAGTAATACCTGTTTATAAGAAGGGCGATGTAAACCAACCAGAGAACTATAGGCCAGTAGCGATTGTTCCCATATTGAGCAAGATTATTGAGACATGCATTGTAACCCAACTTAATGAGTATTTTGTCAGCAATAGCCTCTTTTATCCTTCTCAATTTGGTTTTAGACCTAACCTTTCAACAACAGATGCAATTGAAAGGATTGTGGATTTTGTTTTAAATGGTTTTGAGAAAAAACAAGTAGTAAGTTCTGTTTTAGTGGATCTAAGCAAAGCTTTTGATACAGTCTCGCATGATATTCTGTGTAATAAGCTAAAGCATTATGGTATTGTTGATAAAGAGTTGAATCTGATCCAAAGTTATTTAAGCAATAGAAAGCAAATGGTTAGTTGTAATAATAATGATTCTGATTTCCTACAAGTTACAGTCGGAGTGCCGCAAGGCTCTGTCCTAGGCCCTTTTTTATTTTTAGTTTTTATTAATGACTACAGTTCAAATGTTTCTGTGATGTCTGTTTTGTATGCGGATGACACCACCCTTATACATTCTGATGTAGATTTTTTCACTGTTCAACACAGACTACAAATAGCTATGGAGGAATCAAAATCATGGTTTTTAGCAAACAAATTAAATGTTAATGAAAGTAAAACAGAACACATTGTATTTACTTTAAGCAGTCAGCTAAATCTAGTATTAGATGATAATTATTTATTAAAACCTGTAAAACTTCTTGGTATTTATTTAGACAGTAAGCTGTGTTGGGAGGAACATGTCAATAATCTATGTAAAAAATTGTCACGTGTCACTTGTTTGTTAAGAAAGTTAAGGTATTGTGTGTGCTCAGAAGTAATTATTATGATATATTATGGTCTTTTTCACAGCCATCTCAACTATGGTGTCAGATTATGGGGAAATTCAGCTGCTGCCAAAACCGCCTTTGTTTGGCAAAAAAAGGCTATAAGAGCAATGTTTGGTTTAGATGCAGAGGCCTCATGCCGTAACCTTTTCCCTAATCTTGGTATACTTACTCTCCCTAGTTTGTTTATCTTTCACAATCTTTGTTTTGTCAAGAAGAATATTGACAAGTTTAATACAAACTCATCTGTCCATTCCTATAACACTAGACAAAGAGACCACATAGCTAGGCCTAGTATTAGATTGCAAAAATATTTCAATAGTCATAGTTACCATCAGATTTTATTTTACAACAAATTGCCTTTAGATATAAAAATGTTACCTTTTAAGAAATTTTGTACCACTGTTTGTAAGTTGCTTAAAGATAAGGCATTTTATTCAACTGAGGAATTTTTAAATCATGTATTTTAATGTTGACTTTAATGTTTACTTTGACTTTCTATACAAAAATTATATGTTGACGAAGCCTATTGTAACTGTGTTATCTAATGGCAAATAAATTCTTGATTCTTGATTCTTGATTGATCACATTAATGAATGGTCTTAGCTAGGAAAACACGTTGCCGCAATCCCGAACTCAAACGGACAACCGAGTCAAAAATGGCAGCCGTTTAAATATTACTTAAATCTGCCATTTTGAATCTTTGAACGGCTGCTAAGGGATACAAAAGTGATAATAGCTTAAAAGAGTAGACATTTATGGTTATTATTGATATACCAAGTATCATTACTTCAACTTTAATGGTAAAAAACATAATACACCGTTCAGGGACTTTTCATTCACACTGTGTATTAGATCTGTAGTGTAAAATTATGGCTAAATTGAGATGATTAGCTGCAAACACAATCTAAATAATAAAAAAGTTTAGTTAGTTTGATCAATGAATAGTCTTACCCACTAGATCTTACCCGCAATAGAATAAAACAACAGACTAAATTTTTAAAATTCAATTCTTACTTAAGTCAACCGATAGAAAATGTATTCTAGTTATTTTTTTAAATAATTACAATAAATAAAAGTTTGTGGGAATTTATGCCAGAAAATTTGGGAAAGTAAAAAATGGTTTTGTATAGGAATGTTAGTGGAAGTATAAGTTATTAATCTTTTTCACATTTATCTGAAGAAGAAAAACTATTGTTCAATCCTTTTTTTATATTTTGTTGGGTGTTGGTTTAGACTATTGTTTTTGTGAGTTATTTTTCTTTGAAAAAATTAACATTAACTAGATTATGTAAAAAAAGATTATGTGAAAAAATATAATAGGCCTAGCTGATTTAAAATAAACAATACTTTACAAGTAATTTCCACAGATTAAAAAATAAACTGACTTGAGTGTAGATATATATGGGGGGGTAAGGGCAGACCTACACTAGCCAGACCACGACCATACGCCCGACTGGTCGTTGTCATTCACCATGCGGCCAGAGCACAACCCGAACACGACCAGCCCATAACAAAAACAACAAATGTATACCAAACCAACCAAACTTCAATGACAAGATGAATGTTGAATACCTTGTTGCATTAGTGCAGAAGAAAAACTGTACTGGGTACATCCAATGTTAATCATCCTCCCAAATTGACTTCTTCGTCCCTCTTTTGGCACAATTTTCTGACGATATAAGGCATTTCCTTAACAGCCATGATAAATCCCTCAGTGTCAAAATGTAACTACGACATAAAAAAAGGTACTTCGCACACCACAGAAAAACAAGTGCTAACCGTTCGCTTGATCTAGGACTACCTACTGGTCGGGTTGGAGGCAGTGCGCGTTGCGCCATTCAGTAAGTTCAATTTTTGGCTGCAACTGCCGGTGAGTCAGTCCCGTCCAAAGTCCTAGGAGTATGGTCGTCAGACTAAGGTCCGACCAATCGACCTACTGTAAAACTGGCCGTATCCAATCGGTCGGAGTCATGGTCGGGCTAATGCGTGCCAGCTCTACGTTAATAGTAGAAATTGAAAAGCAATAATCTTACAAAGATATTAACAGCTTAAACTGTTCAGTAACTTATTACTACATATTTAGAAGATAAATTTAGGTAAACGTCTAAGTAAATACAAGTAAATATTAAGAACCAACAACATCACAAATGTTTACTGCTACGTATAGACCCTTAAAATAACTAGATAAGTACAAATATAAGTGTAAAATATTCTATAAAACGTTGATTTTAGCCATTGGAAGACTTACCCAAATAAGTATAGTAAAGTAAGTATTAAAGTCCTTATTCGATAAATTACTAAGGCAGATTAAACTACAGAAGCTGAACTGTAGAATTTATATCGGATTCCACACTAAAAACGAGTTTTTAAAAACAATTTTGTTTGAGATAAAACTTAAAAATACAAGTGACTACTTCTTGAGCCGCACTTACACCGGAGTTTAAAACCCTTGTTTTAAACAAGCTTATAACAATCATGCCGATTAAAAGTAAATATTAGTACATAAATTTTGTTTTCCCACAAGTCAGAAACAATGCTTTTTCAACATTTCAGGGTATTAAAAAAGTCATTATTGACTATACCTCTGCAGTGCATATACAGGTCACAAATCTCAAATTGTTTTAATCACTATTTACAGTCAGTGGCCACCTTGTTTATGATTACGACAGTCAATTATTGGTAATAAATTGTTAACATAAGGTCAAGAAGGCAGTCTTATCACGCAGCCGTATCTCGAAGGGAGAGAGACGTCGCCCTAGAGTTGAGAGGCCTACTAGGGGGCAACGTCTCTGGTAGGTTGTAACTGAAATAGGAAAATTGTTTACTTAATTGGAGAATCATGGAACTAAGAAGTATATAGGAAAAATTACATCATTCAAGATTATTTAAGTGCGTTCAATTGGCTAGTCCTACAAGAGAGTTCCGCTAATCTCGACCCCGCTAATCCGAACACTCAGCTAATCGGAACCATTGGTTGGTTACTGTAAAAAACCAGTTAAAAAGATATTACATTTAAATTAAAAACAAAAGGAAATTTGTTCTGAAATACTACCAGGGTGTCCAGCCACTAGGAAACCAGGACGGTTAAATATTGTACAAGAATTTTGATGATTGGTAAACAATCTATCAATTTCGTAAGAAATAAGAAAATTTGGAAAATGTTGTCAATAGCCTATGGCGAAACATCAATGGGAGTCATTAATGGTGTTTCGTCACCGTGATCATGGCAACATCAGACTCATTTAGTGCGATCGCAGGATTTTTTTTGGGAATCAAACTCTTCTCTATCAAACTAAACGTTAATTCGCTATCCATCATGGCAGCTACCCAAAATAATTATTGCATTAAAACTTAAATGTATTAAAATGTAAATGTCTAGTAAACACTCTAAATCTCGGATAATTACTGTAGTAAATTCAAATTTCTTCCACTACGCCTAACCAAATCCAAATGAACGGACACTTGAGCGGATGTATACTTTAGCATCCATAGGTCAATTGTAAATAGAATACTCACTGGAAGAAGGCGACCAGCGCAGCAGTGCTGGAAGCAAACAAGAGGAAGGAGTATTGTCCGATGACCAGCTGCAGGGAGGGAAATGTGAGCCCGACCAGGAGGTTTCCTGACCAGTTGGCAGCACTGCCTAGAGCCATGGCTGCCGGCCGAGGACCCACATCAAACAACTCTGCAACACCAGACAAAACTGCTTGTCAAAACAACTTCCAAGACTGCTTTTGTTGTAGTCTTCATCAACACTGCTTTTGTTAAACATGGCAGCCTTCATCTATACTGGGACCGTGGCGCCCTGTAATCCAGCTGCTTGGAGGTCACGAATTGTGGATATTAGGCATGATTTGTGGATAATAATCCCTGTGTGGATTTCTTTTTTTGTCCTAGGACGCTAGGCACGAGCCTGGGATTGTTTTTCACATTACTTCAGGCTAGACCTAGGGGTTGCGGCATTATCACTTAGATAAATCCATTGGTGACTTGGCGGGGATCGAACCCGGGACCTCAGGGACTGAAGTCCCGCGCTCTAACCACTACGCCAGCTTGCTCCCCCCCCTGTGTGGATTAACGTCCGCACTAATGAGTACTACGACTATCCGCAGTACTATCCTGATAATTAGACCAATTCGTAAATTACAATGATAAATGTGGTTCGGATTCCACTATAAACTGTAGGTCTCTTAGCTGCCACTGGCTGTTTGGGCTATTAATTAACAGTCCTACCTTAGGAACATGTTGGCCTTAGTCACTAACAAGACTAAAAGATTGTGCTACACTCTCCATTCATACTTGGCTTAAAATACCTACCTACGTAAAAACAAATGGTCGCTGTTTCAAATATAAGTATTAAGTATACGTCAACCCCTAATATTGGGTCTGATGATGATTGGAGTGTCCAATCAAAATTGACCACCTTTTACCATCTTTTATATCATCTTGTGAGTCAACAGTAAGTGTAAATATAGTTTCAAGTGTTATTAGACGTATTATTATGTACTTTGAGTAAATTTAACAAGTACAATGCTGATTAAGAGGATATTACATTCGTAAACTATTGTAAGTCTAATTAATATAGCAATACATACCAGATCCAATGAAGAACGGTATTGGTCCAAGCCCGATCCCATACACAAGGACATAGAAAATCACACAAAAGATGGAGAATTTCGGCAGCCAACTAATTGCATCCTGTTAACAAAAAAAGTGTTGTTGCAACAATTTAACCTGTATTGTGGTTAAAACAATGAACACAAAAGTTTTGTAGTGAGGACAGTAGGCTTAAACAGAAAAGATTGCACTCTACATACAAAGAAAGAGAACCCCCTAACTCAACTCAAATCTTCTCCAGTTACAAATACTGTCAGAGACAGTATAGTATATCGTAGCAAATCCAGCTACTCCATTTTCATAAAATATTTAATTTGGGAAAAAGTTGCAAATATATAAAGTGATTGGTGTAAAATAATAATAATATGTACGTTATTTGTTCAATAAATACATACAACGTAATATTCAAAATTCAATTATACATAACATGTAAAATACGTTATGTACATCTAACCAAATTTTTTAAATTTTGTTGTAATATCTTTGCCGAGGCACCCGCAGGTTTTTTTACAAACATTTAAAATTTTTACATGGGTTGTAATGTCTAGTTCGGTAGTCTCAAATCATGATTACAATGATTAGGAACTATTATGGTACAAATGCTTAAGAGGCTAACTAAAAGACGTACTAGGCTACTAGCAAATGTAATAAACATCAAACACAATTTTATACTCGGCAAAAACCGTACAGCCCCAGCCAAGGAACGTACCATGTATGTGATAGAGATGGTGAGCAAGATCAATGTGGCAGTGGCTGATAAACAGCTGATGTGTAGCAGAGTCCTGCGCCGACAACGGTTCACCACGGACACCATCACGATGGCGCAGAAAAAGTTGACCAGCCCGGCACCCATATTGGCATACTGGCTCTGTTCTTGACTCAGCCCGGCCGACTTGAAGATACGTGTAGAGTAGAAAAACACCTGCATTTGCAAATCCTTATATTTAACTAATAAATAAAACAAAATGATTATTTTATTTATTTATTATTTATTTATTTGATAAAATTACAAAATTGTATAAATACAAAATCATGAACATTTCCCGCAGCCGTGTAGACATCATTATTGACTCCCGCAGTCACGTAAACGTCATCGTCGTCTTGCACGATCGCGGCAATATCGGTAATTTCCGGCACTATCGGCGATGGGTTCCAGTACCAAAGGTATGTACCGGTACCGAGATTTCACCATCGATTCTGGCGGAACCGATATTTGACGTGAAGTACCCACCCATCACTACAATGTAAATAGGGACGCCCAATCTATCCATCAATCTTTTGTAAGTAATACTGGATGTGTATTTTAACCCAAATAAGACTTATGAGTTTAGAATGCAGTGTAATATCTCGTTTAGTCTTGTAAGCTATAGACCTAACACATTTTATGCCATATCTAACTAGCATTGTAAGAATAATTAAGGGAGATAATATATCTCCCTTTGTTATTATTATAATTATAGGCTAAAGGTTAAATAATTCACAAGTTGTGTGTAAGATACCTAAACTAGAATCTTAATTTTACTCTGTGTAAACTATGTAAAGCAATATAAAACAATAAAGATTTTCTATTTTTTTCAGATTTTTGACACTATCTCACTCTGTGATTTACAGTCATAAAACACTTGGTTTTAATTTTTAAACAACTTTACTGCTTTTCTGGCTAATCTAAACAATAAACAATCCAAACAGGCTAATCTGAACAGAATCCAGTCTCAATTAGGTGGTGAATTAGAAGAGTTCAGCCTAATTACGACTCACCGCGTTGATGCCGCTGCACTGTTGGCCGGCCTGCAGCGCGCAGGTCAGTGCTAGCGGGAGGCGCAGCGAAGGCTCGGTCAGCAGTGACATGACAGTCCACGGCTCGGCTACCCCCTCGCTCTCCTCCACTTCCAGCTCCCACCTTATCTTAGACAGAGGTTGGCCTCGCAGTCTTGACAGTTCTGCCATAACAAAACTGTGTTGAATATAACGATATTTAAAAAATTGGAAAAATTTCAAAGCAAATTTTAGTTTACAGCTTTGTTTATAGTCTCAAAACTGGTATTTAAAATGAATTACGAAAAATCACTAACAGGCAGTAAAAGGTAACCATAAAAGCACAGGTTGGGTTCTTTGATAAACAAGCCTCTAATGAACATACTTAAATACAACTACCCTATGTTATGTTATACTGATTGATACCTTGTAAAGCAAACTGCTTGGCTCCCCTCACACTATACAGGTACTTGGGACTCTCAGGCAGTACAGGCAGTGTCAAAACCAGAGCCAAGATAGGCACTACGTACAGGCTGAGCAGGAAGTGCCACTGGTTTTGATTACCTGAGACAAACATCAACACAATTTATTTTTACTACAGAAGTAGATATCCTATCCATATAGACCAGCTGTAGCAAATTTTGTATTCTAAAAGTCTAACATAGTTGAATAAGTCACTCCCTTATATTTTGTTACTGTGATTGTTTAAGTGTCATAAACGGTGCTAAAGTTTACAAGTATTTCTTCCAGCATGGTTGAACTTTGAACTTGTTAGCGCAATTCAACTTTGCTCATCATCCTAAAAAGTGTTACAACTTTAACATGGGGATAACACACCTAGTTGACTAGACTAGAGACTATGGTAGCTGATTCCTATTTTTAAAATGGAGAAATAAACCAAACACAGTTATATTGTTGATAATTTTTCGACTAATAGAAAACTTGTAGATTTTACTGTATCCCATACAATACAAGATGTATTCAGTAAACACTGAGCACTCACCGAGAATCCAGTCCAGACCCATAAATTGGCCAAAAAAGACACCAAAATTGACACCGACAGAGGTAAAAACACCCATGGCTCCTCGCACACTAACAGGGGCCAGCTCCAATAGATACATTGGCATCACACTCAATGTAAGGCCTGGAACAGGGTTGTCAGCAATGGTTAACATTTCACAACGGATTGGCCTGTATGGTTAGCAAAATGAATTAATTGTTATATTTACTACAGGGCAAATGGTTGAAATATATTGTGATACTGATATACCTGAAAATGTACGTTTATTCTTTTTCCTCCATGGATTTTTTTCCTTTTAAATTTTTTATGAGGTTGGTGGTTTTGTATCCTTATATTTGCTTGTCTACATAGGCCTCAGTCCTTTGTGACGAACATATCCAAGAAAGCAAGGTATAAACAACTTAAAACACCCAGCTACATAATATATACAGTGACTGAAGTGCTAAATGTTTACCTGACGATAGGCCGATGATGAATCTGGCAAGCAGGATTAGGGAGATGGAGTAGAAAGATTTGCAGTAGAAGAACATAACAGCTGAGAGACAACCTAAGATGGCTGACACGACCAACGCTCCCTTCCTGTCAAAGGCACCAACTGACTTTGAATTTTAGGAATTATTGTAAACATTTTTTTTTTTATCACAATTGGTTAAACCTCTGTTTTTGATCTCTCTAACTCTATTTTTCCATCGTCAATGTAATGTTGTTTCTGGTCATAGTTCTGTTTCTACGAAAATTAGAAAAAATTGGATCAACAACATCAATCCAATTGTTCACACCCCAATCAACCAAATTAATTTGGAGTGATAAATATGAATCAAGAAAAAACAGCAGGAGCTTGTTTAGCAATAATGACTCTGGCAACAAGTGCACTGAAATTAAAGCCAAATTTTATTTTCCCGGACGGAACATTTTGCTGTTGTTATTTTAATTTTATCGAGGAACGAGGCATACCCTCTTCCCACCCTGCTCATTGTCAGTTACTACTGTTCTGTCACTGACATTAACTCTGTACAAAAGTAGACATTCATGTTAAGTTAACATATTTTGCTTACTTTCTATTGATTACATTTATAGTAACTTCAATCAAATTCAGGTTCTTTAAAAGTATTCGGTGGAGTGGCGAATCCAGAGGGAGGGCGAAGGGGGCGACCGCCCCCCCTTCGGGCATACATATATATATATATATATTACTGCATGTAATACGGTGTGCATAATCATTGCGTAAAATAATTTGTCACACTAACTTTGGACAAATAAATGGTATAGAACTGCCATTTTGGAGACTTAGTTTACACAAATTTTTCAGAGGGGTGCCCCTGAACAACCCCAGACCCCCCGGTTTACCCCCCCCCCCCCTTGTGACTGTTCTAGATCCGCCACTGGTATGGTGATACTTTTCTGCTTGATAATTTGGATGGTCGGAATGTAATTCTGTAAACGTAACACATATTCACCTGCCAACGGAGTCGGCGCACCATGAGCCTGCCAAAGATCCGAGCATACCACCCACCAGGAACACACTGACTATCACAGACCATACCATGTCCAGCTGCACATTGTCTAGATGGTAATCTGCCAATGAATGGTTACACCACTGTTGTATCACCTGAGAATCAAAACCACTCAAATTAACTTACATTTTATTATTATTTAAATAATTATTATCTTTACTTTAAGACAGCAACACACATCTAGGTAAGTATTTTAAGCTGAATATGAATGCAAAGATGATATAATGCTGTGGGGAAGAAATGAAGGAGGGTTACAAAGACAACTGGATAAATCGGCAGAAGTTATGAGAGAGAGGGAACTAAGAATTAGTAAGGAAAAGAGTGAAGTGATGGTGATCGGAAAAGATAGGGTGTTGGAACAACCTTTAAAAACAGAAGGAAACCCACTTAAGTTGGTTGAAAAATTTACATATTTAGGCACGGTTCTTCCAAACGATGGAAGGTTGGCGCAAGAGGTAACTCAATTAATGTTTTCAACTTACTGGCGCTGGCGTGTTGATGACACCGATGTTGTATCCAAAAGGAACCGCAGAACCGACGGTAGTTGAGACAGCAGCCACCAACAACAACGGTGTCCAGCCATCATCCGCCTACAAGTAAATAATTTATAGGACAGTGTAAAAGAAACTATTCAGCGTATAAAGTAGCCTTTTCACTTGTTTCAGATTTTTTACGAGAGAGCGTAATGTTTGTAAACCTTAAAAATTTGACCATTCTTACCCCTATTACAGGATTAAGTTTAACTATCAACATAACAAGAGAACACAACTGTATGAATCGCTGACTGATCTTATATAGTGATAAGAATCGCTAGGAAATGCAGAAGAGGTGATCACGGCAAAATCTTGAACATTTTCTACGGTCTTGAAGACATCATCGTCGTCTCACTTGGTCACATAAAATCATCATCATCCTCCAAAAACACGGCGAAAGGGTGCATTTTTCACGATAGTAAAAGCTTATCTCAGTTCCGTCTATTTTCTAAAAAATACCCTGAATTTTAGTAAAATTCCAATCAGAATGTTTGACTATCCCAATTGAATCAGATGATTTCTACTGCAGTGCAAAAATAGACTGTACAATTTGAAGCCTGTATTTATGACTGTTTTATGTTTGTGCGTTTAGAGTGTAATGCTGATGTCAAATATTTTTTTCTTTTATTTTTAAGTAAATTTTACTAAATGTGCTTTATTTATTTATGTTTGGCAGGAGACAAGGGGTTTTTAATCAGATCATTTTTTTATAATAAACAACAAAACACTACATAATCTTGATGTAAATAACCTTAAAATTGTCTCCAGCTGTTTCATAATAATGATGAATCTACTAGAACAATAATCTATGGTTTGACCTAAAATTATGTCAAGACTAATGTATATTATATATTTCTTTACAACTGATACTTACTTGTGTGTTAGTTCTCAAGGAAACTTTCTCTGGGGAAAGAGTGGATGGGGAGTCCGAATCCACCAAATGACTAGCTTCTGTTTTCGGTGAGTCCATCTCACTGCAAGAAACAAAAACAATATTTTGTGTATTCACACCCAAGATCAATACAATGACTGACAATGACTATAATAAAGGTCGCACACATTTTGTGGCACTCAAACACAAATTATAAATAGGACCAATGCTCAATTTGCGGGAATTCGGTGGACGGAGTTCCGGTACCTCTTTTTCAGAAAGATAAAAATATTGGCATAAATAGGTACATAAATCACACTAATCACATAGGTAACAGTTCCGGCACCTCATTTTTTCAATCAGCACTGAATAGGCCTAAGATAAATTATGTTGAAGCATTATTACTCTAAAGTTGCTTTGGATGTAGCTTACGGTAAAAAATAAATTATCATAAAGAGCATTTAAAATTCACTAAACAGTGATTTGAGGGACAAATTAATCAATTGACCTAGGCCTACCTAGTTACATTATGTTAGTAGGTGGCTGAAATGGTAGCGCAACGCGCAACAGACTGAGAAACGAAGGCTTAGGTTTACATCCTGGTTCCTCTACTTAAAAATGATGAGTACAGTCCATTCTTACACTTTACCGGCAGCCCTTTAGGCCTATACGTTCCACCAACAGGTTTTTGGGGTTTACGTGGATGAGCAAATTCACAATTAAAAGAAACCTCTTAAAGAGAAAAGCCATTGAATTTATGTGTCCAGCCAAACCAAACTAAAAAACTTCACACACTGAAATGAATACAGTAGTGGAAAGTTTAACCTGTGAATTCTGTACGACTCCTTCTAGGTAGTAAACTTAAGTGTTATGTTGAAAAAGTGTATAATGTAAATAAAAATAATATCAATTTATCAACAAAACAGTTTTCATTTAAATTGCTAAAAACCTTATATAAAATTTTTACTGTAGGCCTATGGTAAATCTATTTGGGATGTAATGTGTGATATAAAATTAAATATTTAATGATAATAAAGTAAAACACAAATAAAACAAATTGAATCACACTCACAGTGCATTTTCGAGGGACATAACTATTTTTATCTTCAAGCATGAAACTCGATTGGAGACAAACGGCTTATGTCACAGTCATGATTCTACTGTATTGTCTTTGAGTACAAAGCTGAATTAATTATCACACGAGATACAAACAGGAAGCTTACTTTTACCCTACAAGTTTGTCAAAATGTTTTGTAGTGTGTAGTGTGAGATTAAGTTTCTAACTGTTATCTAACTTTTATTTGTTTTATATGTTAGTGCACTGGTTTTGAGTGTAATTAACTCATGTAAAATTGTCATGAAATTTACTTATTATTCTCGTATACAACAGACTGTAAATAAATGATTGTTAAAAAATATGAAATCACAATTTTGATTCCTTATTGTGTATATCAACAATGAAACATTGTTTAGGTCCTAAGTACTAGATACATTTTTCCTACTAAGCCGAAGAATAAACTGAAATTCATTTGACAAGCATTTTTCAAATGGACATATGTATTAGTGGGTTATTTTGAAATTAGAATACCTACTAGAAATATTTTTATCCATCAACTAGGCCTACCTTTTAAAAACTGCATATTCTAGCAAACAATTTCAAAATATATAATGATTAGGGCCTGATTAACAAAATAATTGGTTGATTGAGCAAATATAATCAATTATGTTACCTATGTTAGCTTTTCACTGGTATTTAACATTAAAATGATTGTCAGGGACATAATAAGATTCAAAAAATTCTTACAAAAAACATTGTACTGTTACAAAATCGGTTTGATTTCACTTATATTGACAAATTTCAGCTTAACTTATTCAAACCACATATGCTTACCAAATACCAAGTTTGTCAAGCTCCATAACGCTTGACTCAAGAATGAGGTCTAAAATGACACTTGTTTTCTAACTATCAATCATGATCAGTTAGATAAATTGATTGAGATAAAAATTAGATCAATCTCGACTAGTCACAGCTGCGATTGGATTCCAGACTTACAACTGTCAAATAAAATCCCTCTCCCTCTTATTATTTGCAAAAATATGTGTATTACAAGGGAAATTTTTAAAATTTGTTACAATTTTCTAAACATTGTTGTTTTATTTAATTTTAAATCTTCAAACCTTGGTTTAAATCATTTTTAGACATTAGATTAGGTTGGATAGTTACATAAGTCAGTGTAGTACATAAGAAGTTTCAGAATCTTGTAACAGAATCTTGTTGGTATTAAGGACAAATATCGAAGATTAAAAAAACTGTTTACCTCATGATTACGGTATGTAACTTAGATGAATCTTTAACATCAGTTATGACATGAGCACGAGTTTTTTTTCCAAATCAAGATGATTTTACCAGGAGTTTGTTTTTTTTTAAGAGGTTGGCGGCCTCTTTTAACCTTGCATTTGCCTGTCCACATAGACTAACCGCCCGTGCGTGGAACGTTTACAGCAAAGCAAGGAGGGGTTGTTTTTGTAGGATTGGAATTGAACTAGGTGTCTTACTAGCTTAGAGGAACAAGTATTTTGGACTTGATGAGCAAGGACAGCCCGGATGTCAAGCCTGTGCGGGAATTACTATCGCACAGGGCACAGCGTCTTCTACAACCGTAAGCATTTGTAGGTCACCAGGGAAGGATGCAAGGTTGGATTTTCCAAGACACCAGCAACCAGTGCTAAACACCACTTAAGTGTGCCATTGATGTTTCCTCTGTACCGTACATCTTACTTTTCTGTGGCAAGGAACAGATCCAGTCATATCCACTGAAAGTTTTTGGGGCTTTGACTGTTTTCCTTTAATGTTTGATATTCTTTCACAAAATAACTCTGGCGTAAAAAAAAAACAGACAAAAAATAATATTTCATACACTGTATTGAAAGTACAGATTGCAACTGAGAAGATGCTGTATACAATAGGCACCAGGCAGGCTCTTAATTGTGCAATCACCACCATTAGGCTACTTCAAATTTACTAATAATTCACATAAATGAATGAATGAATTATTTAATAAATAAATTAGGCCTATCAAATGAATGATGTGATAACAATGAATAATCATAACAACCTTTTAACCAAGGAATGTATTAGTAGAATAGATGGTAGGGCCTACTTTTGTATTATAGCCTACAGGGGCCACCAAAATACAGTGTGCTACAGCGGTTAGGTTAGGTGGGGTTATCATAGTTGTTTTATGACTCATCTGGTACCGTTCGATTCATAACAAAACAAGGAAAGGCCTACAAATATATTTATGACAACCTAACAGCCACAGTGCGCTGTAAAATAAGTGGCCTCCGTATAATACGAAAGTACCGAATTATGCTTTTGTTCTTTTTAAAAAGATTGGCAGCCTCGTTTAGATTTCCCAGTCCACGTTTGCCTGACCAGATGAGTCTGGCCTATGCGTGGAACATATAAAGCAAAGCGACAGATGAGCCAGTAGGCCTACAGTACCAGAATAAACTACCAGTAGGCTATACTGATAAAAATAGGCCTATTAGAGGTAGGGTAGGCCTAACGCCTGTTCGCAAACACATAAATCAAGAATTAATATTTGCAATTAGTTAGATGCTAAATGCTGTGTGCTCACTGCTCATAGTCATCAAAAACATTTAGACAAAACAATGTTTAAGTTAAGACTAAGGCACCAACTCCAAAATTAAGGTAAAAGGACACGCAGAGACTTGTTGAAAAATGTTTTATCAATCTCTCATCTAAGTTAATTAAATATGGCCCCTGATATATTTAGGTTTGGCATCCGTTGTTTTATATGCAACAACATATCTATGTCTTTTTGTGAAAAATTGACTGATACATTAGGCTGCTAATTACCTAGGTACTAACTTATAGGCCTATTAGGGAAAATCGGGACGAGCTCCCCCCCTCCCACAGGATAAACGCTAACAAAAGGGTTAGAAATCAGGACTGTCCTGACACCTAAACTTATTCCAATTCACTTGTCTCTGGTAAGTGTGGTGGAGCTTGGTGGGAAAGGCGCTTGTCTAATAAATAAAAGATGGACAGAGCACGTGGAAAATGCCGAAGATGACAGGATGGGTGGATTCTTTGTGGGTTGCACCTATCAGGCAATTGTTTACTTTTAACTTAAAAGATTGTACTATAAAGAATTTCAATATTTTGTGATCGTAAAGTGGGAAACATGACAAAAACTTATAAAATTGAATAAAAGAATAAGTTATTCCCTAGAATCCAAAGGGCCAACAAGTCCTTGAAAACGTTTGAAAGACAAAAACTCACTTACAGCATAATAATTCAATAAACATAATAACTTAACAACTATAATATTATTCCTATGCTAAACTTGGTAACTGATGTACTATTAAACCATTAAACCGGTAAATTGTGAGTTCTCTGTGACTGATACTAGAATTACATAGAACATAAACACTCTAACTCACCTTGTAGGTAAAAAGTACTACGTAACGTAATAAATGCCTTATTATTATCAACTATCAATTACCATAACATTTTGTTATAAATGCCATATAATTATTCAAATAGTAAGTAAGTTATTGCACTAATATTTGAAAAACACAACAACATAAAAAATTTAAAAGTTTACATTAATTCGATCTAACCTAGAATATTGTTTACATTTAGTTACATTATCTTCTCAAGTCATTCCGATCCCGACCCCAGACCCGACCCCGGTCAACGACCGGTGGGGCACACGGGAGGGACTAAGGCTAACATATCTTGTAGTGTCAGAGTTCGCCGCTAGAACTGCTAAGTTGAAAAAAATTATAATTATTAGTTACTAGCTGTAACCCGCGGGCTTTGCCCCGTTTAACTTCTTAATTTTCAAGATTATCTCGTTCGCATGGCTCAATCACGTCCTGGTTGAAGTTTGTTCGCTACGCTCACTCACCTTTAGGTTGGAGCTCGTTCGCTGCGCTCACTTGCCTTCAGGTTAGCTCGTTCGCTACGCTAACTCGCCTCCAAGTTGAAGTTCGTTCGCTACGCTCACTCACCTTTTGGTTGCAAATTAGCTGTTGTCATAAATGTAAAAGAAATAATAGTGCTACACCCTGTTGGTAATCCTTGTAACTTTAATGCTATTGAACATCATAGAGAACCAACTTCTTTAATTGAAACAGCTGTTAAGATTCAATAATTCCAATTCTCATAAGGTTAACATGGGAAACTCCAGAGCCACTGGGGCGGAGCCCGAAAGGATTTTTGAAATAAGAATATGCCTATATGTTAATCGGGAATGTGAGCTATCATCATGCCAAATTTCAGCCCAATCCGACCAGTATTTTTCGCGTTCACTTGTCACAAACATACATCCATACATCCATACATCCATACATCCAAACTTTCTCATTTATAATATTATAGTAGGATAGCTGTAACCCGCGGGCTTTGCCCCGTTTAACTTCTTAATTTTCAAGATTATCTCGTTCGCATGGCTCAATCACGTCCTGGTTGAAGTTTGTTCGCTACGCTCACTCACCTTTAGGTTGGAGCTCGTTCGCTGCGCTCACTTGCCTTCAGGTTAGCTCGTTCGCTACGCTAACTCGCCTCCAAGTTGAAGTTCGTTCGCTACGCTCACTCACCTTTTGGTTGCAAATTAGCTGTTGTCATAAATGTAAAAGAAATAATAGTGCTACACCCTGTTGGTAATCCTTGTAACTTTAATGCTATTGAACATCATAGAGAACCAACTTCTTTAATTGAAACAGCTGTTAAGATTCAATAATTCCAATTCTCATAAGGTTAACATGGGAAACTCCAGAGCTACTGGGGCGGAGCCCGAAAGGATTTTTGAAATAAGAATATGCCTATATGTTAATCGGGAATGTGAGCTATCATCATGCCAAATTTCAGCCCAATCCGACCAGTATTTTTCGCGTTCACTTGTCACAAACATACATCCATACATCCATACATCCAAACTTTCTCATTTATAATATTAGTAGGATATAATATTAGTAGGATAAAATTAACTATTTAATTATAAAATATTGTTTTAAAATTATAAAATAAATTTTTAATTTTTAAAATTAAACTGTCATAACGTAACCTAACCAACCAGACTTTCTGATAATATAAAAACTATATAAGATCAAAATCTAATGAATGATTACTTATAATTTTTAATTAATTATAAAATTAATTTTAAAATTTAGTATTATGAAATTAAACTGTCATAACCTAACCTAACCAACAAAACTTGCTGATATGAAATATTTGTTGACAAAAAGTTAGTGCTGCCAGCGGGATTCGAACCCAGCACCTCCTGAACAACAATCCGAAACGTTACCAATTGTGCTACGAACGCCGCTAAAACCACAACGTTTCGTTACGGTAATCGTGTCTCCTCAAGAGAAGACATTAGCCAATAGAGATATGACGTCACTACACCTTTAGCCTTAGTCCCTCCCGTGTGCCCATTCCGGTCCCGGACACTTGGAGGATTTAACACTTTTTTTAATCCACCAAAACTGGATTCGTGAATACAGCATGCAGCTTCAGAGGCTTGACTTGACTTACTCGATTCCTGCCATTGGTTCTGAGACATAAATATAATCACAACATCTTGAAAATTCAAAAACCTTTTATTCTGTGCTAAATTATATATACTAGTGTCCCTGTTGCTCGAAATCGAGCAATTTCTAAGTATTACAGGCGTTATTCAAATAACAGTAATAATTTTTGATGACTTTAAAAGATTCGACTCAAAGATTATGGAATACTCAAGATGTACATAACAGATCGATATAATCAACATTTTTTGTAAAAATATCTTATCATTTTTCAAAAGCAGATTTTTTTTACTGTTTTCTACATATCCTTACTCATAGCCGCATTAGGTTGTCCATATATAAAAAAAAACACACACTATTTCTATTTCTTCTCCTTGGTGATGTTTTATGACTTTTTTATGTTTCCATAGTTTGCAAATCGGCTCTTTCAATGATTACTAAGAAATGCAGCACAGTGTTAATTCAGTTTTATTTTTAGTATAACCATTTATCCAGGCTCTCTTGTTTTTTCCATTGTAATATTTACGCCAACCCAAATTCAAATAGTAACTATTTCATTTTAACCAAGTAAGTAAATGTTTGTAGCAAACTAACCGTTAAATTAGCAAACTTATTGGCTGTGTTTACAATTAACATATGTCCTTCTTCTTACTTTTAATTTCTGACAACAGCTGGAGTTTCATAACAATATTTGTTTCCCATGTTAATCTTATGGAGAAATACAAAACTGTAAAGGGCCCCAGGGTCTCACCCTCTAATTATTTTCCTAAAAAGAAAGTTTCCTGCACAACTTCACGGTACGCTCTTTCAAATGACACCAAGAACATGTAAATCGGTTCAGTAGTTTCGGAGGAGTAATTGTCACAAAAATCCTGCTTGCGTATTAAATAAGTATAGATACAGGGTGATTGATATAAGTGTGCCAGCCGTTTTATTCGAAAACTATAAGAGATATCAAAAAAAGTTAAACGGTAAGTGCCTTGGATTTTTTATTTAAAAAATTTTAGTCAAGTCAAAAAAATTATTTTAGCCGACATTTTTCCAGTATGGCCGCCAACTTTGATTTTTCTTACGGAACACCCTGTATTTTATGATGTATTCTGGTAGAAAAAGTAATTTTAAGACGATTTTATTCTTGTGATTTTTTTTATAAACCTAACCGTTTCAAAGATAATAATGGTTAAAGTTTTGAAATTTCTGCATGAGAAAGAGTTTCGATAAAGGCCTAAGCAAGCATGCCAGCTGTTTTGTTCGAAAACCATTCAAAATTTCACAACTTAAACCATTATTATCTTTGAAACGGTTAGGTTTATAAAAAAAGTCACAAGAATAAAATCGTCTTAAAATTAATTTTTCTACTAGAATACATCATAAAATACAGGGTGTTCCATAAGAAAAATCAAAGTTGGCGGCCATATTGGAAAAATGGCGGCTAAAATAATTTTTTTCGACTTGACTATAATTTTTTAAATGAAAAATCCAAGGCACTTACCATTTAACTTTTTTTGATATCTCTTAATATAGTTTTCGAATAAAACGGCTGGCACACTTATATCAATCACCCTGTATATGTATACTCTGACATAAAACAGGGTTTAGGTTATATTTATATTTTGTTGTTTGGCCTGGAATTCAAAAAATAAGGGATGTAGACTTGAGAAATAGTTCCGTATGTTTTTGTGATTCGAAGTGGTTTCCGCGCCTAAAAAAATCCTTTAAGGGTATTTCTTGTTTATTAAGATCGTAGGAATGTTTTAAAAACATTTAAAAGAAAAGTCCAGAAAGTTCAGAAATACCGAAACTGTAAACACGAAATGACAGGTTAAATCGTAGTTATAATAGTCGATCAGCTGCTCATAGTATTATTTATCTTTAAGTGTTGCCAACCTATTTCCAAGCGTACACGGATTACGTGCATGATAGAACCACGCTGTTTTGTGTTGTTTCGTTGGAATCCTGATGTGCGCCAAAGTATAAACCGTACGACAAAGTATAAATATTATGCAGCAATATTAGCAGCTTTCTGTACTATAAACAGTACATGAAACCAACTTTGTCGGTTGACTGTAGGAAAAAGTCTTTAATTCCCTTACGTAAATACTCATAAGGTAATCATGGGAAACTTTTGAGCCACTGGGGCAGAGCCCGAAAGGATTTTTGGGAGAAGAATTTGCTTATATGTAAATCGGGAATGTGAGCTATCATCATACCAAATATCAAACCAATACGACCATAGCAGTTAATGCGTGATTGAACACCAAACAAAGAAAAAAAAAACACACAAACTTTCACATTTATAATAAGATCAGATAATATTAGTATGATTATCAGTGGTGATGTCTATTGAATATGCTTGGTGAAAAAAAATTTTATTTCATCTATTCACTCCTTGTCCTTCTCCTTATTGTTGTGCAACTCAAAACTGCCATGACCGTTAGAAATTAACTTTAACATTAACATAGTGTTTTATTTTCATACTCAACAGATATATTGAAAAATAGAGCCCATATAATTTTACAACAGTCCTTTCGGATTCTACAGTAAAATAAAACTAATACGTACTATTGAATGTATACGCTTACATTTCTTTGAGAAATTGCATTTCTATTGTTGGCATTAGTTTTAGTTTATAAACCAGCTGAGAAAAAAGAACAGTGATGCCGATGCCATCCGCCATCTCCTTTCTTCTTCACTCCACTCCCACTCCCACTCCCACTGTTTTTAGAAGAAGATTGCTGACGACAATTTGAGTCGAATAACGATCAAATGGATTGAGGTTATTTGATTAGTTCTGTGTAAACATAAGTGGATATTATGATTTGACCAAGATATATTAGTAGTCATGGCAGCGATCTAGCAGAAATTTGACCTTGAGATGATCTAGGTGTACTCTCAGCTGATTAGTTGACCACAGCTGACCACGTGACGTCAGTAGGTGTTTGTATTAAATATTAAATAATGGATAAAAAGTGTTGGCCTGACCGGGTTTCGAACCCCGGTCTTTTTGTTGGTAGTTGTATGCGTTAGCTGGTTGAGCTACAGCAATGTTATGGGTATGGAGTTTTATATCGGTAAATGACACCTTGTATCTTATATATACAGGGTGTGTATTGGAGGTTTGATTTTAATATGGTTCACGGGTTCGAATCTAACCTATGTTAGAGGTTCACGGGTTCGAATCTAACTAATGGTAACTGAGGTTTACTGGTTCAATCCTAACCTATGTTAGAGGTTCACGGGTTCGAATCTAACCAACCACTAATGGTATTGTATTATAGTGAGAGGTTCATGGGTTCAACTCTTACCAATCACAAAACATGCTATTAGAGGTTTAATACCGGATGTAATCTAACCACAGCTGTTTATTTCAGCTGATCATGTGACTTAGTTTAGAGGTTTACGGGTTCAATCCTAACCTATCATTTAGAGGTCTATGGGTTCAAACCTAACACACAGCTGTTTATTTTAGCTGATCACGTGATTTGTTTTAGAGGTCTATGGGTTCAATCCTATCCTAGTAGGATTTGTAAAAAAACCATTTTATATAGTGTATAATGCTTAAGCGGAACTTTACTGTTGAGCATGTTATGTTGACATTATAATTTGTATATGTGTATCTCTGTAACTTACATATACAGGGTGTGTAAATATTGGTTGGAGGTTCACGGGTTCGAATCTAACCAATCACAAAACATGTTATTAGAGGTTCACGGGTTCAATGCCGGATGTAATCTAACCACAGCTGTTTATTTCACCTGATTACGTCATCTGGTTTAGAGGTTCACGGGTTTAATCCTATCTCAGTAGGTTTTATAAAAAACACTTTATATAGTATATAATGTTTAAGTGGAACCTTACCGTTGATCATAATTGGTAAATGTTGGATGTTATTTGATATATGTTGTAGTGTATAATAAACGTGAAACAAATGATAATTTATCCATCTGATATTAAAAACAGCTGAAAGAGGGCTTAAGTGGAATTTATCATTGAGTATAAAAATGGCCTTTGTAAAGGCCACCAAATATTATATGTTAAACTTATATCTAATCTATGTTAAATGAGTTCTTTGGGTTGGATTGTATTGTAGTGTGAGTCCTGGAGGTTCATGGGTTTGATTTTTACCAATCACCATTCATTTCTGGTTGGGGTGTTTTTTTTGTATAGTTAACTGTTTGTATATGAGTTCTGAAGGTTTGATCTCTTGTATATGTAACATAACCTCACTTTTTACCTAAACCACTCTGTTAATTCACCACTGGAGTGTCAGTGTTGATGGTATAATTATAATAATGATTAACTTGATATAAGATTCATCATAACAGATTACTCTGAGTTGAGGTATTAGTTTACAAATTCCCTACTAGATTGCAGTACTAGTGCTACCAACTACTGATTATATTGTATATGTAACATAACATAACCACACTTTTTATTTTTTAATTTATTACTAAGTGTTGACAGTATGTTACTCTGAGCTGATGGTATTAGTTTATAAATTTTCTACTAGGTTGCAGCACTAGTGCTACCAACTACTGATTATATTGTATATGTAACATAACCTCACTTTATGTATTGTATTGTATTATCAGCTTTCCCGCCAATTTTCCCGCTGGCTGTTTTAGCGCGGAACTTTAGCGTTGAGCATAAAACTTAATCTAAATGTGTAGTTGGTTTATGGGTTTGACTTTAACTAACCACAAATGGTACTGTATTATAGCGGGAGGTTTATGGGTTTAATACTTTGTAAAAAAACATTTTATTTTATATATGCTATAGTGTATAATAATAAATGTGAAACAAATAGACGTTAAAAGTGGGCTTAAGCAGAACTTTACTATTGAGTATAAAACTTAATCTAAATGTGTAGTAGGTTTTTAAGGGTTTGATCCATACTAAATGTTATAAGGTGTGTATATTATGTTGTAGTGTATAATGTTTAAGCGGAACTTTACTGTTGAGCATAAATGGTAAATACTGTTAAATGCTGAATGTTATGTGTTTTGAGGTGTGAAAAAAAATGTGTTCTTGGTATAGTGGGAGTTTTAGAGGTTTATGAGTTTAATCCTAATCAAATGTGTTATTTTTGATATTGTATTGTAGTGGGAGGTTTATGGGTTTGATCTCTAGCTGATTATGTGATTTTGTATATGTAACATAACCTCGAGCCAAATAAATCTATCACTAAGTGTTAATGGTGTTTTATTTTAAGTTGTTATAGTTTACAAATTCTCTATTAGGTAGCAGTGTCTTATTTGACTATATGATCTTTTGTAAATGTAATATAACCTCACTTTTTACCTAAAAAGGTTTATTAATTTATCACTGGAGCGCTAGTATTGATGGTATGGTAATAAGATTATAGTAATGATTAATTTGATATAGGATTCACTATAATGGATTACACCAATGTATTATTTGTACCACTTAAATCTCTTTAGTTTACAAATTTTCCACTAGGTTGTAGCACTAGATCTCTTTAGTTGTCATAGTTTACAAACTCTCTATTAGGTTGCAGCACTAGCATCTAGAAAGCTACTGTTACCCTAGAGGTTCATGGTTTGATTCCTAGTTGACCATGTGATCTCTTGTATATGTAACATAACCTTACTTTTTACCTAAACACGTTTGTTTATCTATATTTGTGACACTAGGGCGCTAGTGTTGATGAAACCTATTTTGAGCTATTTCTATTTAATTTAATGATGTATTCAATAATAAGAAACAAACCATCTACAGAATGCCTGGTAAGAATGATTTTATAGTAATGATAACCTTACTTAAATGATTTAATTAACAGTATTTTCCCCTCTAAATGATATATTCTTATTTTATGTACTGCATACATATCTGTAACATAACCTCACTTTTACCCAAACAAGTCTGTTAATTTATATTTGTGATACTGGAGCGCTAGTGTTGATGGTATTTGTCTAGGGCTGTCTCTACTTGATTTAAAATGACTGAATAATAAGAAACAAGTTTATAGTAATGAGTGTATAAAACATACCTGTTTTTTTTTGTAATTTATCTGTTAACTTGAGACTAATGAAGATTTACTATAGTGGATTATACCATACTTTCACTATTACTTATATCCTATTAATTATATCTACCATCATATTTGTAGAGTGTTGTATAGCTGATGTGTGAGTGACGTCATCTTTCTGGCATAATTTTTTGTTGACAACTACTTTTTTATAGATTAAAAACATATTTATGTACACTACCTCAACTTAGAGGTACTGGGTTCAAAACCCTACTAGTTATTGATTGTTTTTATATCTGGTTGGGGTAATAATTGAATAATGACTGCCAAATTAATCAGTTGTGATGTAATCTCATTTTCCCGCTAAAGTATTAACCTTACTGTAACCTAATGTATGTAGTTTAAAACAAAATGTATTAAACATAACTTAATTTTTAGTGATTGTAATGCTATGTATTAGAACAAGTTTATTGTAAAACATGAACATTGGAATACTAGTGTCTATGATATTTTATTTCTATGGTTTGTAGCCTTTTTATTGTGATTGGATGAATAACTGAAATGAAAATAAACATAACATGACCTCTATAAAACATTTGAAAGATGAATAACTTACTAAGTTTATTTTATACCTTACTTAACTAGTTTAATCAATGGTAATTTTAAAGACTTACCTCTTGACTTTGGAATACTATTTACTTGAAACTAACTAATTGATACTTGGAATTTACTTAATGTTTTACTACAATAAATTACACTAATATAAAAAACACTATAAAATATCTTTACTTAATGTTATAGAAACACAAAACTATCACTCTAATATACTGTATAGAGGCAACTGAGACTTTTTAGGCTCTTATCAGAGTGTGGTTTCCTCTCTGACGTAACAGGAAATAATATTTTGTTGAATTATTTAACTTACAGTTATTTTTCAAAGGATTAATAAACACATTTATGCACTACCTCACTTTGTACTCTGTATATATTGCTAACCCACCTATTATCTTGTATATCTAGACTGTTTATTTATTCCGTTAGCTTGTTGAGATATCTGTTGCATATGTTAAAACCTGTTATAATCAACGCTTTTGCAGGTGAATTATCTACCAACCATATTTAACTAGGAATAATCCTGTTTTTTTACTTTGTCTATGATGATGGGTAACCTGTAAATTAGCCTTTACTGTAGATATCTAACCAGGACTTATTTTTTTCTTTAAAATCTAAAGGCTTTATGCCTCTGAAATTACAGCCAATGTAAACACACAGACAGTTGATGTGTTTGTGAGCTATTTTTGGGGACATTATTTAAAGTCAATAGTATGTTTACAGTACAGTATATGTTTCTATAGTCAGAGGTGTATTTTAATGATCAAGAAATAGGAAAAGTAATCACTGACAACCCCTAGTTGGTAAAGCCTAATAAACTTATGGCATATATGTGATAGACAATATAGCTAAAGCATGTATTAAAAAGGTTCAGGGCAAACTCAAATAAATAACGGTGTAATAAAACAATCGTTAAATTACCTATTCCTGCTAGTTGACTACCCCTTTATAGGAGAGTGATGAATTATATCAATAGTCCTTGAACTTATGGGTGTGTCTTGATAGATATGTATACAAATGTGTTAGAATTGACGAAAATAACTGTGTGGTAGGTCTATTTATGGGATATGTAGATGTGTGTTGGTTGTATGTAGTGTATAATAGAGGTTGGAATGTTTTGATAGAGCTTTAAACCCAACTTATTGTAATATGATAACCACTATAATGTTATTACAAACTTAATAGCTGTTTTGTTTGCAATTATTTCTGTGGTGTATATCACATCCCCTATGATTATAATGGAGAGCATAGTACCTGTTTATGTTGTCACATCTCGTCTCTTTGTGTAGAAGAGAAAATGGTGGTATATTTTGCTGTTATTGTAGCTGCCTTCTAAAAATTATTGTATATGAGAGACAAACTTGTAAATCAATTTAGTGCAGGGGAGCAAAAATTATATTCCTAACTAAACGTAAATCGGCTTATTTGTGTGGAGAAGTGCCTAGAGAAAAATGGTTTGTATTATAGTGGACAATTGAAATAGTTATTATAGAGGATTAATCCTAATAATTCTGCTTCTTGATGGGGTGATATATTTGAAAACGTATGAGAAGGGGAGTTCAAACTCCTACTTAAATCTATTCCCTATAAGAGCCTTAGTTATGGAGGATGATTATAGCACTAATTTGTAAATAATAAAAGTTTGCTATAAAGGTTTTACACTTGAGGTGTTGTATATTTACAAGGCCCTAAAACAGGAAACTAGTGTTGTATTGAGTGAGAAATTAAATTCTAGTTCACATTTAATACTTAATAAACATACTAGGTTATAAAAGTAACTTTATTACTGTTACCCTTGATGTTATTCTGTGATGGTAGTATTAAACAATATAGATGTCTATGAGAACACCCTATCAGAGATTTATGAGTGTAATCTTTAGGTATAAAGCCCTATGATTGACTCTCAAGTGACTAACTTTTGTTAAAAAACTGATATTCCTGACAAAGGTATATCTTGATGTAACAGGTGTTGAAACCTTGGTTGTAGTAAATAACAATTAGATTGGCCTAGGGAAAGGTAAATTTACCCACTATCAAGGTGCAAGCCACAACAGTGAGTAAAATATTGACATTTGTTGAAAGGCATACAAATTTTAGTTCTGATAAAAATACTAATTATGCTCTACTCTCATACTGCAAAATCTATGTCATTGATACAGTAGAACCTTTGTAACTCTATAATTTGAACATGCACTAGTCTGTACGACCACTTGTTATACCTAATACAGTAGTTCTTTTCATACTGTATGTATTGATATATGTACCAATTGTCAATTAACCTAAACAAACAGGCAAATATTTAAAAATACAAAATATTAGAGTGTGATTTCTACCATATACTACAATTTAAATCAACCCATAAACATACTACACAGAGAGCTAAAGCACTTGTTTGAAGGTGAGAAATTTTACTGTAAAGGATTGTAGACATAGATAGTTTGAGAATTATATGTGTTTGGAGGTTATTTTGATAGTGGTTAACCTTATTTCCTGTATATATTTGCTACTGTTGTATAGTCTTTAAACTACATCACTTTCTTATTGTGTAATCGAACATGTTTTCTATACGTTAAGTCAAATTGATATATGCTTTGATAGTTGATTTATAAACCTACATTTAAATTACTGATCACCAATAACATATTATTGTAGTAGATTAACATGAAATAGGTATATTTGAAGCCCTATGTAAAGTTCCTTTTACTGTTATCGAGGTTTTAATGTACTTTGAATAAACAAAAAAGCCTCTTTTACAACACAAAAACTACTGATATTTAATGTATACTCTAAAGATGTAAAAAGAACTGCTAATTAAATGATAACTTTCAACTATTATCTGATGTGAATAAAAAATTGTGTATTTACCTCTATTGTTAGCCATATGGTATCTAGTCATGCTAAATCTTATCTTTTTATAAAGGTACCTATTACTATTGAGGACTATAGCTATACTCCTTCAAATTGAAATGTATACTATATGTCAGATGTACTTTCCAGTTTAGTGTTTCTGGTTTGTACTTATGTTTGTTATGACTAATAGTTTAATTACTGTGTAGGCTTACTTTGTTACACATTTACAGACATATGATCTTTTTTATACTCTTAATTCCAAAAACAAAAGTGTAAATGTTTACCAATACTTGAGCGTAGTTATGATAGTATAACGACTATTATTGTTTTAATTTATACTGCAGCTAAGACTCATCCTACACTCATCTCCAAAGGCTTAAAATACCTATGTTTGTATGGTCGCTATCTCAACATAATGTCACTAGAAAAGTAACTATGAATTACTACACTTTACAGCAATTCTAGTTTAACCTCTAGAAGTGGAGGAGAGTACCATAATTGAGACCGTCAAAGGTATCATATGTATGTTGGTTTTATAAATTTATTTATGAATGAACTGGGATATGTTGGAGCATTACGCTATATTATACTTATAACATCTGGCTGGTATGTTTGCTGAGGTGACAAGAGTGTTGTGCTAACTTATGAGGCTTTGAAATTGTTTTGTGTTGGTTTTATTCCTGTATGTTTGTATATCAAGCTTATTAATGTAGAGCTTACCCGATGGTGTTCACCTTATCTGGTTGGGGTGGAAGGTGATGGTATTAGTGAATTAAACAAAAACTATGTATATTGTGGTGATGTGCTGTTTTATCCTCTTTGGATTGTGTCTCAATGTAAAAAAACAACCTGATGCCTGTATTTTCGTAATGTGATAAGCTCAAAAGGTTGTTTGTATACAAGAGCTAACACCTGGGGATGATATGTAAAATTATCAGTATTTGATGGATGTATATTTACTGTTTGTAGTTTTTTTGAACAAGTTACTACAAAAACGGTAAGAAAACTGCTGGTTTTGCAATATATCAATCACGATATATATATTTCGTTGTCATACTGCAGCAAAAACAGTCAATTTGAACGGTTATTTGTGTTTTTTAGGTTATTGAAATGTTGTCTAAACATACATTTAATCATCTGTTTGTATGGGAACAGTCTAACACTAGGCCTTATTACTATGTAAAGTTATTCTTTTGTAGGATAGCGAAATTAACCAACAACCCAACGACAAGGGGTACTTAGGTCCAGAAATTAACCCTCACTAGAAAATAAACCAAGGATTATAACAACCACCTACCTATGTTTGTTAAAAGCTACCTGTTTAATTTACATCGCGTTGCAGCCATAACTAATTTGCTGCACGAGTATTAAGTTAAATATGGCTTAATAATCAAGAATACCCATTTTTTCCTACATACTCTTTTGTATGGTCCGGAGACTATCCTAGTTGGTAAATGTATTTGTTTTAATGTGTTGGAGCATGGTGTTAATAGTCAAAAGCAGATTTAAAATAGTAATTGGCGGGGATTGACCCCAGGGCTGGAGTTACATGGTTTTCATATAAGGAATTACAGGCGACAGTGCTGCCTCTGGTGACAAAGCATCGAACTACAACCGGAGACGCTGAAACAGTGACTCTAGTGGTGAAACTTGGAACTATGATGACAACATCCAATGGTGGAAAACCCAGACAGTGGTAGCAGACGACGTTATAGCTATTGACACCGGTGGCAGGTATTATAGCTTTAATGGTACCTGTAGTGTAACATATTTACAAGGCTGAGGTGAGTCTTTTTACATGTGTATGACTAGTTTAGAAGACGATCGTATGAATGACAGCTGCGAGGAACGTGTCTACCGGTAGATATAGTAGATTATTACTACACACAACTATGGAAATATCATTAAGATATGAGAGAATAGTCCGAGATCTCAGTAATTCATGCCAAGCTACTGCAGGCGATGGTGGCGCCTCAGGTGGAAAAACATCAAACTACAACGCAACTCAAACTAGCGACTCTAGTGGTAAAACATGGAACTATGTTGACAACACTAGCTGATAACAAACTAAAATAATAAAATCAAACAATGGTGGTGTAGTTAGGGCCGGCACTTGAGGTCTAACATGGGCTTTTATGGAATTGATCATTGTAATATGTATAACTTTTTAGCTATCATTTAACTAAAAACAAATAAGGCATTAAATCTATTCCCCATAAGAGCCCATGTTAGACCTCAAGTGCCGGCCCTAACTACACCACCATTGTTTGATTTTATTATTTTAGTTTGTTATCAGCTAGTGTTGTCAACATAGTTCCATGTTTTACCACTAGAGTCGCTAGTTTGAGTTGCGTTGTAGTTTGATGTTTTTCCACCTGAGGCGCCACCATCGCCTGCAGTAGCTTGGCATGAATTACTGAGATCTCGGACTATTCTCTCATATCTTAATGATATTTCCATAGTTGTGTGTAGTAATAATCTACTATATCTACCGGTAGACACGTTCCTCGCAGCTGTCATTCATACGATCGTCTTCTAAACTAGTCATACACATGTAAAAAGACTCACCTCAGCCTTGTAAATATGTTACACTACAGGTACCATTAAAGCTATAATACCTGCCACCGGTGTCAATAGCTATAACGTCGTCTGCTACCACTGTCTGGGTTTTCCACCATTGGATGTTGTCATCATAGTTCCAAGTTTCACCACTAGAGTCACTGTTTCAGCGTCTCCGGTTGTAGTTCGATGCTTTGTCACCAGAGGCAGCACTGTCGCCTGTAATTCCTTATATGAAAACCATGTAACTCCAGCCCTGGGGTCAATCCCCGCCAATTACTATTTTAAATCTGCTTTTGACTATTAACACCATGCTCCAACACATTAAAACAAATACATTTACCAACTAGGATAGTCTCCGGACCATACAAAAGAGTATGTAGGAAAAAATGGGTATTCTTGATTATTAAGCCATATTTAACTTAATACTCGTGCAGCAAATTAGTTATGGCTGCAACGCGATGTAAATTAAACAGGTAGCTTTTAACAAACATAGGTAGGTGGTTGTTATAATCCTTGGTTTATTTTCTAGTGAGGGTTAATTTCTGGACCTAAGTACCCCTTGTCGTTGGGTTGTTGGTTAATTTCGCTATCCTACAAAAGAATAACTTTACATAGTAATAAGGCCTAGTGTTAGACTGTTCCCATACAAACAGATGATTAAATGTATGTTTAGACAACATTTCAATAACCTAAAAAACACAAATAACCGTTCAAATTGACTGTTTTTGCTGCAGTATGACAACGAAATATATATATCGTGATTGATATATTGCAAAACCAGCAGTTTTCTTACCGTTTTTGTAGTAACTTGTTCAAAAAAACTACAAACAGTAAATATACATCCATCAAATACTGATAATTTTACATATCATCCCCAGGTGTTAGCTCTTGTATACAAACAACCTTTTGAGCTTATCACATTACGAAAATACAGGCATCAGGTTGTTTTTTTACATTGAGACACAATCCAAAGAGGATAAAACAGCACATCACCACAATATACATAGTTTTTGTTTAATTCACTAATACCATCACCTTCCACCCCAACCAGATAAGGTGAACACCATCGGGTAAGCTCTACATTAATAAGCTTGATATACAAACATACAGGAATAAAACCAACACAAAACAATTTCAAAGCCTCATAAGTTAGCACAACACTCTTGTCACCTCAGCAAACATACCAGCCAGATGTTATAAGTATAATATAGCGTAATGCTCCAACATATCCCAGTTCATTCATAAATAAATTTATAAAACCAACATACATATGATACCTTTGACGGTCTCAATTATGGTACTCTCCTCCACTTCTAGAGGTTAAACTAGAATTGCTGTAAAGTGTAGTAATTCATAGTTACTTTTCTAGTGACATTATGTTGAGATAGCGACCATACAAACATAGGTATTTTAAGCCTTTGGAGATGAGTGTAGGATGAGTCTTAGCTGCAGTATAAATTAAAACAATAATAGTCGTTATACTATCATAACTACGCTCAAGTATTGGTAAACATTTACACTTTTGTTTTTGGAATTAAGAGTATAAAAAAGATCATATGTCTGTAAATGTGTAACAAAGTAAGCCTACACAGTAATTAAACTATTAGTCATAACAAACATAAGTACAAACCAGAAACACTAAACTGGAAAGTACATCTGACATATAGTATACATTTCAATTTGAAGGAGTATAGCTATAGTCCTCAATAGTAATAGGTACCTTTATAAAAAGATAAGATTTAGCATGACTAGATACCATATGGCTAACAATAGAGGTAAATACACAATTTTTTATTCACATCAGATAATAGTTGAAAGTTATCATTTAATTAGCAGTTCTTTTTACATCTTTAGAGTATACATTAAATATCAGTAGTTTTTGTGTTGTAAAAGAGGCTTTTTTGTTTATTCAAAGTACATTAAAACCTCGATAACAGTAAAAGGAACTTTACATAGGGCTTCAAATATACCTATTTCATGTTAATCTACTACAATAATATGTTATTGGTGATCAGTAATTTAAATGTAGGTTTATAAATCAACTATCAAAGCATATATCAATTTGACTTAACGTATAGAAAACATGTTCGATTACACAATAAGAAAGTGATGTAGTTTAAAGACTATACAACAGTAGCAAATATATACAGGAAATAAGGTTAACCACTATCAAAATAACCTCCAAACACATATAATTCTCAAACTATCTATGTCTACAATCCTTTACAGTAAAATTTCTCACCTTCAAACAAGTGCTTTAGCTCTCTGTGTAGTATGTTTATGGGTTGATTTAAATTGTAGTATATGGTAGAAATCACACTCTAATATTTTGTATTTTTAAATATTTGCCTGTTTGTTTAGGTTAATTGACAATTGGTACATATATCAATACATACAGTATGAAAAGAACTACTGTATTAGGTATAACAAGTGGTCGTACAGACTAGTGCATGTTCAAATTATAGAGTTACAAAGGTTCTACTGTATCAATGACATAGATTTTGCAGTATGAGAGTAGAGCATAATTAGTATTTTTATCAGAACTAAAATTTGTATGCCTTTCAACAAATGTCAATATTTTACTCACTGTTGTGGCTTGCACCTTGATAGTGGGTAAATTTACCTTTCCCTAGGCCAATCTAATTGTTATTTACTACAACCAAGGTTTCAACACCTGTTACATCAAGATATACCTTTGTCAGGAATATCAGTTTTTTAACAAAAGTTAGTCACTTGAGAGTCAATCATAGGGCTTTATACCTAAAGATTACACTCATAAATCTCTGATAGGGTGTTCTCATAGACATCTATATTGTTTAATACTACCATCACAGAATAACATCAAGGGTAACAGTAATAAAGTTACTTTTATAACCTAGTATGTTTATTAAGTATTAAATGTGAACTAGAATTTAATTTCTCACTCAATACAACACTAGTTTCCTGTTTTAGGGCCTTGTAAATATACAACACCTCAAGTGTAAAACCTTTATAGCAAACTTTTATTATTTACAAATTAGTGCTATAATCATCCTCCATAACTAAGGCTCTTATAGGGAATAGATTTAAGTAGGAGTTTGAACTCCCCTTCTCATACGTTTTCAAATATATCACCCCATCAAGAAGCAGAATTATTAGGATTAATCCTCTATAATAACTATTTCAATTGTCCACTATAATACAAACCATTTTTCTCTAGGCACTTCTCCACACAAATAAGCCGATTTACGTTTAGTTAGGAATATAATTTTTGCTCCCCTGCACTAAATTGATTTACAAGTTTGTCTCTCATATACAATAATTTTTAGAAGGCAGCTACAATAACAGCAAAATATACCACCATTTTCTCTTCTACACAAAGAGACGAGATGTGACAACATAAACAGGTACTATGCTCTCCATTATAATCATAGGGGATGTGATATACACCACAGAAATAATTGCAAACAAAACAGCTATTAAGTTTGTAATAACATTATAGTGGTTATCATATTACAATAAGTTGGGTTTAAAGCTCTATCAAAACATTCCAACCTCTATTATACACTACATACAACCAACACACATCTACATATCCCATAAATAGACCTACCACACAGTTATTTTCGTCAATTCTAACACATTTGTATACATATCTATCAAGACACACCCATAAGTTCAAGGACTATTGATATAATTCATCACTCTCCTATAAAGGGGTAGTCAACTAGCAGGAATAGGTAATTTAACGATTGTTTTATTACACCGTTATTTATTTGAGTTTGCCCTGAACCTTTTTAATACATGCTTTAGCTATATTGTCTATCACATATATGCCATAAGTTTATTAGGCTTTACCAACTAGGGGTTGTCAGTGATTACTTTTCCTATTTCTTGATCATTAAAATACACCTCTGACTATAGAAACATATACTGTACTGTAAACATACTATTGACTTTAAATAATGTCCCCAAAAATAGCTCACAAACACATCAACTGTCTGTGTGTTTACATTGGCTGTAATTTCAGAGGCATAAAGCCTTTAGATTTTAAAGAAAAAAATAAGTCCTGGTTAGATATCTACAGTAAAGGCTAATTTACAGGTTACCCATCATCATAGACAAAGTAAAAAAACAGGATTATTCCTAGTTAAATATGGTTGGTAGATAATTCACCTGCAAAAGCGTTGATTATAACAGGTTTTAACATATGCAACAGATATCTCAACAAGCTAACGGAATAAATAAACAGTCTAGATATACAAGATAATAGGTGGGTTAGCAATATATACAGAGTACAAAGTGAGGTAGTGCATAAATGTGTTTATTAATCCTTTGAAAAATAACTGTAAGTTAAATAATTCAACAAAATATTATTTCCTGTTACGTCAGAGAGGAAACCACACTCTGATAAGAGCCTAAAAAGTCTCAGTTGCCTCTATACAGTATATTAGAGTGATAGTTTTGTGTTTCTATAACATTAAGTAAAGATATTTTATAGTGTTTTTTATATTAGTGTAATTTATTGTAGTAAAACATTAAGTAAATTCCAAGTATCAATTAGTTAGTTTCAAGTAAATAGTATTCCAAAGTCAAGAGGTAAGTCTTTAAAATTACCATTGATTAAACTAGTTAAGTAAGGTATAAAATAAACTTAGTAAGTTATTCATCTTTCAAATGTTTTATAGAGGTCATGTTATGTTTATTTTCATTTCAGTTATTCATCCAATCACAATAAAAAGGCTACAAACCATAGAAATAAAATATCATAGACACTAGTATTCCAATGTTCATGTTTTACAATAAACTTGTTCTAATACATAGCATTACAATCACTAAAAATTAAGTTATGTTTAATACATTTTGTTTTAAACTACATACATTAGGTTACAGTAAGGTTAATACTTTAGCGGGAAAATGAGATTACATCACAACTGATTAATTTGGCAGTCATTATTCAATTATTACCCCAACCAGATATAAAAACAATCAATAACTAGTAGGGTTTTGAACCCAGTACCTCTAAGTTGAGGTAGTGTACATAAATATGTTTTTAATCTATAAAAAAGTAGTTGTCAACAAAAAATTATGCCAGAAAGATGACGTCACTCACACATCAGCTATACAACACTCTACAAATATGATGGTAGATATAATTAATAGGATATAAGTAATAGTGAAAGTATGGTATAATCCACTATAGTAAATCTTCATTAGTCTCAAGTTAACAGATAAATTACAAAAAAAAACAGGTATGTTTTATACACTCATTACTATAAACTTGTTTCTTATTATTCAGTCATTTTAAATCAAGTAGAGACAGCCCTAGACAAATACCATCAACACTAGCGCTCCAGTATCACAAATATAAATTAACAGACTTGTTTGGGTAAAAGTGAGGTTATGTTACAGATATGTATGCAGTACATAAAATAAGAATATATCATTTAGAGGGGAAAATACTGTTAATTAAATCATTTAAGTAAGGTTATCATTACTATAAAATCATTCTTACCAGGCATTCTGTAGATGGTTTGTTTCTTATTATTGAATACATCATTAAATTAAATAGAAATAGCTCAAAATAGGTTTCATCAACACTAGCGCCCTAGTGTCACAAATATAGATAAACAAACGTGTTTAGGTAAAAAGTAAGGTTATGTTACATATACAAGAGATCACATGGTCAACTAGGAATCAAACCATGAACCTCTAGGGTAACAGTAGCTTTCTAGATGCTAGTGCTGCAACCTAATAGAGAGTTTGTAAACTATGACAACTAAAGAGATCTAGTGCTACAACCTAGTGGAAAATTTGTAAACTAAAGAGATTTAAGTGGTACAAATAATACATTGGTGTAATCCATTATAGTGAATCCTATATCAAATTAATCATTACTATAATCTTATTACCATACCATCAATACTAGCGCTCCAGTGATAAATTAATAAACCTTTTTAGGTAAAAAGTGAGGTTATATTACATTTACAAAAGATCATATAGTCAAATAAGACACTGCTACCTAATAGAGAATTTGTAAACTATAACAACTTAAAATAAAACACCATTAACACTTAGTGATAGATTTATTTGGCTCGAGGTTATGTTACATATACAAAATCACATAATCAGCTAGAGATCAAACCCATAAACCTCCCACTACAATACAATATCAAAAATAACACATTTGATTAGGATTAAACTCATAAACCTCTAAAACTCCCACTATACCAAGAACACATTTTTTTTCACACCTCAAAACACATAACATTCAGCATTTAACAGTATTTACCATTTATGCTCAACAGTAAAGTTCCGCTTAAACATTATACACTACAACATAATATACACACCTTATAACATTTAGTATGGATCAAACCCTTAAAAACCTACTACACATTTAGATTAAGTTTTATACTCAATAGTAAAGTTCTGCTTAAGCCCACTTTTAACGTCTATTTGTTTCACATTTATTATTATACACTATAGCATATATAAAATAAAATGTTTTTTTACAAAGTATTAAACCCATAAACCTCCCGCTATAATACAGTACCATTTGTGGTTAGTTAAAGTCAAACCCATAAACCAACTACACATTTAGATTAAGTTTTATGCTCAACGCTAAAGTTCCGCGCTAAAACAGCCAGCGGGAAAATTGGCGGGAAAGCTGATAATACAATACAATACATAAAGTGAGGTTATGTTACATATACAATATAATCAGTAGTTGGTAGCACTAGTGCTGCAACCTAGTAGAAAATTTATAAACTAATACCATCAGCTCAGAGTAACATACTGTCAACACTTAGTAATAAATTAAAAAATAAAAAGTGTGGTTATGTTATGTTACATATACAATATAATCAGTAGTTGGTAGCACTAGTACTGCAATCTAGTAGGGAATTTGTAAACTAATACCTCAACTCAGAGTAATCTGTTATGATGAATCTTATATCAAGTTAATCATTATTATAATTATACCATCAACACTGACACTCCAGTGGTGAATTAACAGAGTGGTTTAGGTAAAAAGTGAGGTTATGTTACATATACAAGAGATCAAACCTTCAGAACTCATATACAAACAGTTAACTATACAAAAAAAACACCCCAACCAGAAATGAATGGTGATTGGTAAAAATCAAACCCATGAACCTCCAGGACTCACACTACAATACAATCCAACCCAAAGAACTCATTTAACATAGATTAGATATAAGTTTAACATATAATATTTGGTGGCCTTTACAAAGGCCATTTTTATACTCAATGATAAATTCCACTTAAGCCCTCTTTCAGCTGTTTTTAATATCAGATGGATAAATTATCATTTGTTTCACGTTTATTATACACTACAACATATATCAAATAACATCCAACATTTACCAATTATGATCAACGGTAAGGTTCCACTTAAACATTATATACTATATAAAGTGTTTTTTATAAAACCTACTGAGATAGGATTAAACCCGTGAACCTCTAAACCAGATGACGTAATCAGGTGAAATAAACAGCTGTGGTTAGATTACATCCGGCATTGAACCCGTGAACCTCTAATAACATGTTTTGTGATTGGTTAGATTCGAACCCGTGAACCTCCAACCAATATTTACACACCCTGTATATGTAAGTTACAGAGATACACATATACAAATTATAATGTCAACATAACATGCTCAACAGTAAAGTTCCGCTTAAGCATTATACACTATATAAAATGGTTTTTTTACAAATCCTACTAGGATAGGATTGAACCCATAGACCTCTAAAACAAATCACGTGATCAGCTAAAATAAACAGCTGTGTGTTAGGTTTGAACCCATAGACCTCTAAATGATAGGTTAGGATTGAACCCGTAAACCTCTAAACTAAGTCACATGATCAGCTGAAATAAACAGCTGTGGTTAGATTACATCCGGTATTAAACCTCTAATAGCATGTTTTGTGATTGGTAAGAGTTGAACCCATGAACCTCTCACTATAATACAATACCATTAGTGGTTGGTTAGATTCGAACCCGTGAACCTCTAACATAGGTTAGGATTGAACCAGTAAACCTCAGTTACCATTAGTTAGATTCGAACCCGTGAACCTCTAACATAGGTTAGATTCGAACCCGTGAACCATATTAAAATCAAACCTCCAATACACACCCTGTATATATAAGATACAAGGTGTCATTTACCGATATAAAACTCCATACCCATAACATTGCTGTAGCTCAACCAGCTAACGCATACAACTACCAACAAAAAGACCGGGGTTCGAAACCCGGTCAGGCCAACACTTTTTATCCATTATTTAATATTTAATACAAACACCTACTGACGTCACGTGGTCAGCTGTGGTCAACTAATCAGCTGAGAGTACACCTAGATCATCTCAAGGTCAAATTTCTGCTAGATCGCTGCCATGACTACTTATATTGGTTTGTTCTTAAGTTTTTTTACGTTAGTTTGATAGAATCAGTGATTATGTATTGTCTACAATGGCTCATTCCAGTGCTACTCATACCAAAGCCTGTCAACCCAGCACTTCTTCAAACCCATGTTGTGTTTATGGTTTTATATTTGACAGGATTCTTCTTGGAAAGGAAACCTTGCACAATTTGCAGTTTAGTGTTTTTAGCAGCAGTGTTTTTAATATGCTACAGTGGTGTGGGAAATTGTCTGTTTTGGAGTTCCAACTGCGACACAGTTCGATGTGAAAATGGTTGAGTCATCACTGTGTAGTGTGTACACAAGATATCACCTCTCATAACAAAATTAACAGTAAACTCATTCACATTTCATATTTATAAAACTGTTAAATTTATTAAAATGTGGCAAATAAGTTATTACTAGCCTATGTATTTTTCTCCGTGTTTAATAATAAATTAGCGGATGTCATGATTTTGATTTTTCACTGGGCAGTAAATTACAGTTTCATTAGTCAAGAACACAAAATGTAGTTGGTCAGTAATTTATTCCCCCAATTGAATAGTCTTGGGTCCGAATGATTGATTTTTTAGTTTAGACTGTCTTTATTTTGTTTAGTCTGCCAATTGTTTTTTGTTACCGTACCGGTACCTATGGAACATCAAACTAGGTACTCCTCTATATTCTGATATGGGTAAATTTCCATTTCTTTCAACCAACAATATTATTATGCATTTTATCAAGTAGGCCTATAGTAGTGTAGTGTTTCAAAGAAATGGTGCGTAAGCCTCCAGTTCTGCAGAGAACCTGCAATAAGTTATATTAAACTTATACGATGAATAAGTCAACATCCATAATTTTGTTTAAATTTTTAACCTTACAATTTTAAAATTAACAAAAAAACACCATAAAATAGATCGATAATTACTTGATTGCAATATTATTAGCCATATGCATGATTTGGTCGCCTCGCTTGAACCTTCCGTGAACTTGATTGAGAACTTACTCATGCCATGCCCCTGTTTAACGTTTTAATGTAACACTAACCCCAGTAAGTAGAATGTTCAAGAAGTCAAAGCTATTACCTAACTTATAGAAAGTTTGCTTTTAACTTCGTTGTGTTAGGAATGGCTTAGCGAACAGTCAAACATTTTAAGCTTCTCGTAGCCTTCTCAAGTAACTTAATATACCAACCACCAGTCTACTATACAGGCACCAGTCTTCCACATTCAGTGTGGGGGTCTAGGCTACATTAAATTAGTACTTACATTTGAATTTGGAAGTTAATAGGCTACTTTTTTTAAATGGCCCTCTTTAAATATTATGAGTGTTATGGTTAGCCATGCTTTGTCCTACTCCATTTCATGTTTGCTCTTTTTTAAAAAAAGATTGGAATATTGTTTAAATTTCCATCCTTTAATCTAGAAAGTAAATTTGGATGTGATATTTTTTAAGATGTGATAAGCATAAAACTGTAAATAATCATACGTAGGGTAGACCTAGTAAATAAATACTTAGGACTGAAGTTTTGTAATTTAGATTTAAAAAATCAGTAATACAATAATATTAAGCTCCTGTGTATTGAGGCCAGTCAAAAAACAATAACGTTTGATTTTTAGTTGAATTCAAAGTAGGCTACTAGTTATGTTAGTCACAACACATTGGGTTTTTTTTTTAAATAAACACTTATGATGGCTAACTTATTTCTATAAATTTTTTTTTTCTGAAGGAATTTTTAAAAGATTTACAAATTTGCTCTATCTGTGTAGGCTAATTTGATTATCTGGCCATGACATATTCTTGCCACTCTGCGATTTTTGAAGTTATGTTTGTATAAAGTCGAAATACAAGTTTTGACCATTACGTTCACTGATAAGTTAGGCCTAACTCACTAATTCATATAGGCCTAGGCTAATTAAAGTTTCTTCATGGAGAATAATAGATTTACTATTGGTAATTGATTTTTAGACCAAAAAGGGTTAACATTACCCTAAGTTAGGTATGTCGATTTGAACTTTTGGTGAATTCATTTCATTATGATTTTTTATGACTTTATTTTCCGATTTTTCTAGTAGGCCTATAGCCTAGCCTACGGCTTAGTTAAGGTATGCTTTGATTAGGAATATTAAAACTAATTTTTATAAAGATAAAGAAATGATGATCTTTAATGTGATTTATTGAATTGAAACGATTCTAACCTTTCGAACATAAACTGACGACCTTTGGTGATATGATTATCTCTGTTGTGCCTTGGATTTGAATACTGGCTACATCTGACAAGTTCAAGCTGAATTTATCAGAGGCATAGAATCATTTCTCCATAAACCATGAAATAACCAAAAAGCAAGTTAGACTGTAAGGAATATATTCTTATAAAGAAGCAATTCTACAAAATAAAGCTACTTTCATTAAGGTTTAGGCCTAATTAAAATATGTCATAGCTAGATATTCATTTGAATCGGATGCTTCCATTTACAAAATTAGTAAAAATGTACTAAACTTATATTGTGTATGAAGAAAAAAGAATGTTAACAAAACCAATTTACCATTTGTATTGTAATTATTCCTATTTTACAAATTACATTTTTGTCACTCTACAGTACTCATTTTTATATCCTGTACATGAACCATGTGAGATTACATTTCACATATATTGTTCCTTGTACTGTACTGTAAATATGTAGAAATGCTGTTTTCTATTTATTTTCAATGTTTTATAGGGCACTGTATAAATGCAATCAAACCAATATTTGTTACCCTTTTTAATATTGTTTGTGGAATATTCTATTGTTAATAAAATATTTGCATCAAAGTTTGTTGTAATTGTTTTATTTCCAACAATGTTAAAAGCACGTTAGAAATGTTTAAATTGGCAAATATTTTATTTTGTGGAAAATATAAAAATTATTCTGAGCTACTTAAAGCCTTATAGGGGATAAGGCATATTTTAATACAAATCAATAATAAACACATAGCCTAAAATAGATATAATGTTTAAATTTGAGAAAATCTTCAAGTAGTGTAAGCTGAATGAAATAACTTCTATGATGTACTACTAGGCTATCATATTAAAAGTAGTACAGTAATTTACTTATCCAATGCTGATTTTAAATGCAATTATTCTTCTCTTTTTAGTATCCAACTTAAAAACTACAATCAGCTGATTAAATATATTAAAACAAACTATAACAAAAAAGTAATGTCAAAAATTTTAACAACAAATAAACAAGTTGTTGAAATAGGGTGAATAATTGTGTTAAGTGATAATGTTCTCACTTCAGAAGTTGAATTTCATGCTAAGGTGAGAATTCATATTTAAATCATTCTGAGGAAACTTAGGAAACCTATTTTTAGATTGACCTGGGTCAGGTGAATCATTGTCCTAAAATTGTGATTTCTGCTAGCTCATATCAATTCTTTGAGTACCAAAGGTCAATATAAACCTTTACTTATCTATGTAGCTTACACATTGTACTAGACATGAGCTGCTACCTGAGAGTAAGATAGAACTTCAGTACTCTAGTTTTTGGTTTACTAGTATTAATAGATTATTCCTCTTCCCTACCAGGGGATTGGATGCTGGCATAGACAAATAGAATTAGACCAACAGCAGTGCTGCGGAACGGTTTGGCATAAGTTCTTGCGTCCACCGCTAGGAGTGCCGTGTAGTTATGTAGTGTGTGCAACTTAACTACACGGCGCTCCTATCGGTGGACGTCAGAACTTATGCTAACCGCAGCACTGCTGATGGTCTGTATTTAATTCTATTTGTCTATGATTGAGGGTTCGAATCCTGTAGGTCAGGTCTGGTGTTTAAATGTGACGAGTTCACCTGTGAAGAAGCCTGGTGGAGGCCCAACTAACAAAACACTTTTCCTTAGCAAATTCATTTGAAATAAATGACAATAGAGATTTAAATAAAATAAAAAGTTTTTAAAACCAAAAGTGTGTTTACAAACAGATTTATGTTTATTATTGTTTAAATTCATACACACACAAATTATTGATAAGCCTTTAGCCTAGTTTGTAACATATGCTGTTGTAATATGTACTTACCAAATTTTTTTTTGCTTCTTGTAATACAGGGTTTCTAAATCTGTCGCTCAAGATTTTTCAAGTTTATTAGTCAAGGGTAAATCTTACTCAAAACCACTTGTACGTCCCAAAAATGTTTTCATGCAAGAAATTACTCGCAGGTAAGTAAAACTAAACATTTTGTTTTTTTAAACTGTCAACGATATAACCCCTTTTCAGTAAATATGACCCTTTAAAAGTGTAAGTGTAAAATTAATAATTTAAAACTGCATCTGTTATTTTCTTCGGTTTCAGTAGATACAATAATATCAATAATTTTCCCTTTAGAGAAGTAGGTATATTATTGCCGTAGTTTTTGTGACCTAAATTATTGTAGTTTTTAGTTTTTTAAGATATTCTTATCCAGAACTGTTCGATAACCTTAATTGGTTGTGTGGGTTCAACTTGTATTGCGATATCCTTCTCTTCTGTAAGCAAAATTAACTGTCTACATAAGAGTTAAATATCATCCATACCAAGATAACTTGTCTTTGAACTGCTGACAAATATTTAAAAATTAGCTTAAAGTAACCGGTGGAATATGGTGTAAAATTGTACACTGAATGATTGGAAATCACTGACCCGACCACAGAGCATGTGTTTATATTATATTTTATCACATTACATAAGTTTAACACAATGATAAGATTGATAGGCGTAGTCATTATTGAAAACTAGGCTACAAAAATCTCTTTAAAATTGTATTTACCATAGTGAAGCATTGTATTCTAATAAATATAATTTAGTATAGGTACTTTTAAAAGAACCTGTACAAGGAGAATATGACACAACCAAATAGCTGAATACCTATTGACTTTTTTCTCTAAATAGATTTTTCACAGTTATTAACAATTTTTCAGGATTTGCATCTAGCGGGGAGTTGTAATAATAACAGTTTAATAAATACAAGTTCAAACGGGTTGATGATGAAAGATTAAGTACAGTACAAAGAATTGTTGTGAGGTATCTCTTTAGTCTTTATCCCCTCAGATCTTCGTTGGTCTAATTCTGTCAGTAACAGTATATTTACCAATGTTTTTGTAAAGTGTAAAGTTTTGTGTTAGACTCTTTCCTATTTAAGCTTGCTTTACTCACAAAAATTCTAATCTGTTGAAAGAGTTACATAATTATTTATTTGTTATGAAATAAAGGTTTGCCGACCCTGTTTGTAAGTTTCCGACCTTCCCACTCCAAATGGATCCCAGCTGTCGAGTCGCAATCATCACTGGAGGGGAGTCAGGCATTGGTCTAGCGGCTGCTAAGGACTTGCTAAAAAATGGAGCTCAAGTAATGTTTAGTGTATAGGTAGATTACCGTTACAGCTTGTGACACGTAAGCTGGCATTTGGGCCTAGCTTCGGCTGTTATAGGTGGGGGGTGGAGGTAAGGAAAAAACCGGACTGCAAACATTTTCGCTGACTTCCGGCGTTGACTCTCCGTGTATCATGTACTTGAGCGCCTTCACTTGGATCCCAAGGACATGACGGCTTAAGTGTCACGATCTGTAATGTAGTTACTTTACATTTCACTGTTAGTGTTCTGCTTGGGATAACCTCATAGAACTTAAATGAGCATAAACAAATTGACTCGTACCCTGTGCAGGGTGTTTCAACATGGTTATATATTGGAGTTTACATTTTGCTCTTATTACGTCAACTATGAATAAAATGAATGAACGAATCAAAAAAGTTTTATTGTCACTATCAAAAGTTATATTTTAATTTCACTTTAACCATCTGTCTAAACATTTATTAGTGGCCTCCATAATCACCCAATTTGACGCCATTGTGATTTGTCCCTTTGAGGGATGTTAAATAATTGCTGAATTTCCTGAATTGAGAAACAGGATTCATACAGCTGTTGTAACAATTAGTTATCCTAGAGACAAATTTCAATATTTGGGAAGAATTTACTTACCGTTTGAATGAATCGGTTGTTTGCAACTACAGTATTGACAGAACCAGCTGTTTTTTATCGTTAATGGACATAAGTAGAGAAACTGCTGGCCTTATTCAGTACAAAATCTCCAAAAGGCATCTAACTCCATTCATAAAAAAAGATGATGGTGTGGATAAATGCAAACAAACAAATTTTACACTCACTTTCACCCATATTCAGATTACAATATGCCAAATTGTCTTCCTGCCTCAATATAATGTTAATTATATCAGTGGATATAGTGTTAGCCCAGAAGGTCAGAATCTGATGGTATAGTTCAGCCGCTTAGAAAGCGACCTCCTCCAGCATTGGTTTAGCATTAGCGCACAGGTCGTTTTCTAAGCGGCCGAACTATAGCTGGTTCGATCATAAGAAAGTCTGTAACTTTTCGATGTTTCAAAACTGGACTCGTTATTCTTGATCATTGGCTTTGATTAAACAGTTCTTTAGTCAATAAGAAAACTACACAATTCAGCTCACTTCATTTTACACTCATCTTGAACTTGAATCCTTTTCCAGGTTAAAATATGCACCTATGTGTGTCACTGTATCAAAGTAAAAAAATAACAATACATAACTATGATGGTGGTGGTGTTGGTAGAAGGTGGTGAGGAAAAGTCATCCGATGATGATGACTATGATGACCATGACGTAATGATATGTGCAGGTGGTAGTGTTGGCGGGGGTTGGAGACGGAGAGCCTGTCGTCAAACAGCTCAATGAAGAACACGGTGCGGATCGAGTCTGCTTTATGCACATGGACGTCAATGATCCCCGTGACTTTGAAGGTAGTCAAGGCAGTTTACTAGGTATATGTTTGAATGTTTTTTTTTTTTAACATGGCTGCAGCCCTCTTCAATCTTACTTTGTCCACCAACCCAACCCTACAGGGCTTCCAGGATTTATCAAGTTGTACAAGAGATACAACTGAAAAAATAGTAATAGCTCTTGGTATGATATCGGTATGAGCTTTTGAATTTATTTGAATCTTCTCGTTCATTATTCATGTAAAACTCATATGTACGACCTTTGATCTTTGGTCAGAACTAGAAATTCCATCATCGATATGTCCTTATTTTAACTCTTTATTCCCACTCCAAAATATACCAAGTTAAGTCATATATCATGTAGGCTAGTGTTGATTCCATACCCACTACATTTTGTGGTTCTGGGTTGGACAGAAGCAATTCTTCCCTAGAATGGGATTCAATGGTGAAACGAGCAATAAATCACTTTGTTTAATGTTTACAATCATAACTCTGTTCACAGAACTTTTCTACAGAGTAGACTTAGTCTTTGGTGGAGTAGACATTGTGTTCAACAATGCTGGGATAATGAGAGATGACGTTTGGGAGTACGCGATCGACGTTAACTTGGTGAGAAAATACAAAATGTTTTGTTGTATCCTACCCAGTAGATTTTAGTGAAGAGCTGGTTAAACTTTCATGAATTACCATTGACTATTCTTACTGAAGCTAGTAGACATCTCATAGACAGAGTTTTTTGCTCAAAGAGAACATGGTAAGTTGGCAACTGACCATTCAGATTGGTTTAATGGAAACATTTGTTGATAATAAAGGAAAATTACAACTCAATACGATGGGTGCTCAACAAAACTAATCTATTTTAAATCTAAAACATATGACTCATCTTTGACGTGTGGTACGTAATTAGTTATCATTCTTTTTCTAGAAAGTCCATCTTACTCCCACTCCCCGAACTTAATTCTATTCACAGTCCAAATGAAATTTCATTAATTTTGATACCCAAACAGTTAAGTGTGTGTTTATTTTGCTGTCTTAGATAATCAATTGATTGGCTGTCGTAGTTTATTTGAGCCTAGAGGACTGTCTAGGTCTAGAACATCAACAATGTATGTAACCAAGACATCACAGCCAAACAGGAAACCACACAGTTTGAGTTAATTCTTAATAATTAAAATTCACTTACATTAATAAAATAATATCAGCTCTTGATTATACAAAGCTATGTTTAGAGTAAAAATGTGGGGGCATATTTCCAGAAATCTGTTATCAGAGGAACAATCCTTGGGGTGAATTACATGGGAAGAAACGGAAAAGGAAAGCGTAACGGCCAAGGACTTATCATCAACCATGCCGACATAGCTGCTCTTGAAGGTTTTCCATACACTCCGGGCTATGTAGCCTCCAAGGCAGGCGTCGTAGGTGCTACGCTCAGTTTTGGCGTAAGTTGGTATGAGTCAAGCTACTCATATTTCTTTTTAATTTTCCATCATTGCAAAATTTTGCTTAAGTATAAGGTGAACAGTTCAGATGGAAGTTGAGGGAATTAGATAACTTAATGTGAGTCGCACAAGGCATTTTGTTTGTTTGTGATTATCCTTACTGTGTGTGTCCACCAAACACTTGTTTTGAAAACTTTTTATTTTCATAACTTGCAGAAAAACATGAAAATAGGCATAAAAAATCTATAAATCCACAGAGATCAAAAGGTTGTGTAATGGTCAAATTTTATTAGGGGGGCTAGTTTTAATTATTTTAAGGCCGCGAAGGTTTGAGCGCGCTCGACAACAATGTCAAACATGTCCACGGCAAGTCAAGTCTCCTAGTTCGTGACTGGGGCGCTGACGTAGACGTGGTGGGGAGAAGCCGAGACGCCGGACAGTGGACTTTTCTTGAGACAGTCGATGGCGAGCGCTTGTTCGCCAAACACCCTCCCTCAAGAGCGTACAGTCGGCGGCGAGCGATAGGTTCGCGCACACCAACCCTCCTTAGGCTGTGCGAGTGAACCTAATAAAGTATCCGGACGAAGGCGTGCGAAACCTCGATGCGAATCTGGAAGTATCGTGTTACGTAAGTACACTGTATATAGCTAGCGTATACGTTGTATCCCTCCTCGTATCCACTTTGGCGAGGGAAATTACGTTATTTATTAGGCTATTCTAGGCCGTTTATCGTAGTTTTTAATAGAACATCGTAGTTTATCGACCGACGCTGCGAGTGTAGTGTCGCAGTAGCCTACGCCTTCTTTTAGGCATCTAAAGCGGTTTTGTTTTATTTCTGATCAAGAGTTTTATTTATTTACTTAAAGCCAAGAAGAATTGGTATATAAGCCTTCTACGTTCTATTTTATTTCATTATTTACTTATCGCGAGTTAGCTTCGTTTTCTTTTAATTACGAGAAGATAATTTTAGTTTTATTTTGAGAAGTGAGTGTTAAGCCTAGGAGCTGGCTCTCTATTTTATTTCCTAATCTTCGCCTATCGGCCCCTAGTAGTTAGCTTCGACTTGGCCTTTGTCTGTGCGTCGCTGTGCTGACACCAAGTTATAGTAGTAACTATAGATTGTGTATTCATTGATATTAATTCGGGTTCATTGCGTTGACGTGCCGATGTACACAGTGTGTACTTGTGTACTAGCAGATCGACGCAACAGTAAATTTACGAGGACCGAGGAGCAGTGAGCGAGCGACGAAGACCGTAAGCGAGACCCTGGACATCTCGAGCTGTCCAAGCAAATCGGAGGTAAGTTTAGGATAGGTGCCCCTACCCGACATAAACACCTCACAGTTATTTGTAGTAAATATATACCATCGTTTCTTCTACTTTAATGTTAGTTTGTTCTGTGTTTCAGGCGGAGTACCACTACAAAAACACAGGCGTGAGAGTTGTTGGGTTGTTGAGTGGCCCAACCGAGACCGACATGATTACCAACACGACAGAGAAACAACTCAGTCCGGACATGGGACGAGCGGCAGTCGCAGCCTTGCGTGAAGCCTCTCTGCAGAGGTAGGTCTGTAAAAAATACTAAGAGCAACGTTCTAAGAGGTTAAGAGGTTCTAAATTAAGAGCAAGTGAATAGCTAATTAAACATCGCAATATAGCTGGGTAGCGGAGTGCTTAAATTGCTCTCCTAGTATCAAAAGTTGCTGGTTTGATCCTGAGAAGAGTGATTGTGCACAATAAGAACCAGCTGATATTAGTCAGTAGCAAAGTTGTAATCTCATCCAATCATTCAACACCCATCGTTCAATCATCCACACCTTCCGTAAAAATCTAATCCAATCTAACACTGGTTTCAGTTCGACCGTCGTAGGAAAAGCTGTAACTCATATTGTCAAGTACGCTCCAACGGGAAGCTTCTGGGCCGTGCAGAAAGGAGAATTATTCTTGACGGAGTTTCCGAACTGGAAGTCTTTCAGCCGCAAAGTAACTCAACTATGATTGATTGTAAAAAACGTCTTGTGTGTATGTGTTGTGTGTTGGAGTAAGTTTTCTCACTTTGTTATAATTATTTTTTTAATTTAATACACGTTAAATTATGAAATTGTGTATTTGTTACCAAAATTGTCAATTTACTAACCATGAATTATCGAATGCAATTAGAACAGGTGATCGATTTATTGAGTCAGGGTGAGAGCCCACTTTATCTCTAAGCCTCCATATGTGGGCCTTTTGGGCTTATTCAGGGTAGGTTTTACTAGCAGCTGAATTTGGCTGTAGGATACAGCAGCAAAATTGTGAAGTGTCATTCAAGTATTTAGTTGCCATTAATTTTCAGGGTATAGCCCCTGCCAGATTCAGCAGCTATGGAAAATTTCCTTACCTGATCCGCGTGTGAAGGGTTGAAAAACACAGCCGTATTCGGCAGCTAAAAAATCCCGCCCTCAGCTCCTATCAAACTTAATTTGCTTAGTAAACTTCAATATCCTGTCTACAAGCTATTACTGAGTCAGATTCAACCCCTTGTCATAGATCATGACACGTGTTCAGTAACTTTAATCTCATGGACTGTCTATGTTGTCTTTTCATGGGTATTGGTCGCGTTACTTCTACCTTAAAACATTTTCTCAAAACTCTCCTATTCCCTTTACCTTCGCCTGAGCCTTCTCAAACTAGTTTAGAGTAAACTATTGACTTGTACCTTTAAATTTAGTACTCTTCCCTCGCCTGAGTCTTCTCTAACTAGTCTAAAGTAAACCGTTGACTTGTACCTTTAAATTTAATATTCTTCGCGTTTTATCATTGCTTATAAATTAAATATGTTAACTTCTAAACGCTCCATCCTTCTATATATGAGGATACTCATCGTATCTTGAATCTGTGGAATAATGTATGTTGGCTGTTTAAGTCAGTAATCCATAAGTTTCATGTAATCGCTCACAAAGATTTGATAAAAATGTTCCACATCGGTTATTTTTCTGTTACTGTAACATACCACAGCAAAATAGTGTTTTCCTTAATACGCAAAACATGGGAGGAATTTAAATAAACTATTTTGAAAATTACAAGAATGGTTTACAAAATATTACATCAAGTGGTGGGAAAATAAAAACAATGCTTGAACGTAAAGTTTATTTTCATAAACTATAAAACTCTTGATAGCTCTCTAACAAACTGGCCTAATAATATGTCAACAGTGTGTGGTAAAAATACAAGCCAAATCTTCTGAGGAACTACAATGGTAGTAAGGTTTTTACATCAGAACGGATACTTGCAAGACCAAATTAAAGGGGTTTTTTCAAAATATTATTTTTTTTATGTCAATGTTAAAAATAACTTGGTTTAAACATAGTTCTATCTGTAAAGCTGTGTTTACACAAGGCCAATTGGCAGGCAGGTTAACTGCCTCAGGTAACTTGAAATACACTGTTGCAGGTAACCTGCCCTGTAATCTGCCTGCCTATGGCCTCGTCCAAACGCAGCTTAACAGATTTGGAGTGCACACAAATAAAACTTATTTACAATAATTGTATATGGTTTGTAAGTAACCTCTAACTAATAGTTACTGGTCTAAGTAACTATAGCCATGTAGACTGTCAAAGGAAGGTTCCGGCGCCCTCCGCTAGGAGTGCCGTGTAGTTACGGCGCACACCGCTGCAGGTGAGGAGCGCAGGAGCCGTATGCGACCAGCAGGGACGCTGCACGCTGCAGCGGTGTGCGCCGTAACTACATGGCAAACCTAGCAGTGGACGCCAGAACTTATGCTAACTGCAGCACAGCTGACGGTCTATATCTATTCTATTTGTCTATGCTCTAGCCCAAGTTACCTCAGCTGTTAATGTTTGTTACAAAATTACTAATTCAATACATTTATTTTTTGTATTACATTTAGTTATTTTTTTTAAGTGAAAAATAGTTCTTAAACCATAAAGATTTTAATTTTTTTAAATGTTCGTAAAACTCAGTCAATCTATGGTAAATTTGTGCATACACTATTCAATCAATGTAATTCATACAAAATTTTTCAAATTAAAGCGAACAATTTCAATCTTTTTGGTCTCACAAGTATTAGTTCACACTAAAACACATTATTTACACTCCAAAAATATAACGATGTAAACCACATTTTATAACTTTTCCATCTAGAAAAATTGTAAAATTTTGTATACATCCCATAAAACTTCTAACCCAGATCCAGCCCAGGCTCGCCAACCTAACACGAGTTTCTAGTAACAGCTGTGTAAAAATATAAAACCACGACACAAAATAGTCCACTAACAGTAACTCTAGCTATGCTAATATGCACCCTTATTAGTGTGTGGCTATTGGCAACGTGCTGATCCTGCTCAAAGCTTAGAACTAAGTTATCCATACGCTGGATTAACCAGGATTAAGCGAGGTTATTTATTTCCACGTATTTTGCACCAATGGTATTTGGTGTAGGGTTGTGTGTAGAAAATTGTGGATTTGAGTGATTTGACAGATCTCGCCTTTTAAAGTGAAAGTGGGCAAAGATTGTGTGAAGTAAGATATATTAATTTTAGGTGGAAAAAGTAACTACAAAAAAGGAGATTAAACTGATGAAACATGCTGAATTGGTAGACTGATAAGTTAAACACAATTTCTTGTCAATTTAAGTGTGATGTAACTAGCTTAGATCCGTTACTGAAAAATAAATAAAACTAATAACTGCTAGAAAATAAATTGGTCATATAAGCTCAGAGATGGCAACAATTAATGCCAATTATTATCATTGACTAAATGTACTGCACTCCGTTAGGAATATAACATGTTTATTCATTGACTTGAGATCATTGCATTTTACAAGTGAAGTGTCCGCTAAAGACAAAAGCCACCTAACAACGGGAGAAAGTGACGATGAGTGGTTTGTTTTTTGGGTGGTGTTCTCGACTTACATTGCAGGATTTTGCAGCGCCTTATTACATATATACATCGAATAAAGCCTCATTCATCTGTAGAAAACTAACTACTAGTAGAGGTATTGATTTGATTTCAGTAATCATTATGCCTAGAGTTTACGAGAAATTATTCTGAATTACGATTTAAATAACCTTATGTGGAGGTTTAATGGAAAAAGCACTTTAGGAAGAACTTTACCATTGTGCTCTGTTGGCCAGAAGTATTGGTCACAGTGTTGAAATAAAGATCATAGAATTGTTTCGATCAGCTGCTTTTAATACTTATGTGGCAAGTACCACTGGTTACCTTTGTTCTGCGTAATAGCTTGGCAGCCATAATAGTGGCTTTTTCACACTACATTGGAATTATTTTATATTTTAAGTTGCTGGTTAGGAATTACCACTAAGCAGAAATTAAAATAATAATTTTTTGTAAAAAACATGTTTCAACTTATGTCGATGGGCCTTTAAGCATTTGAGGTTTCAATGTTGTACAGTATCACCGACCAAGCAACATAACAAACTGACGTGAAATCTTATCCTCACTCTTGCAAAAGAACAGACTAGCCATCCTAGTGATTAAGATAACCTATAGTCTTACTGATTGCAAAGGTTATGGAAAATGTAATGAAACAAATATCTCACCTAAGAAAAGAGTTTAAGGCAGTTGATAACACCCAAAAAGTGTAGAACACAATTAACTCCCCATACAAAAATTAATGCTTCTGAAGAAGTCCCTTTAGAGGGATGAAATATAAATTGTGCTTTAAACGTTTTGTGTAAATGCTAGGAAATCTTTACTTAGATGAGTTAGTTTCTTCCTTAATTTACTAATCTTTATGTCTTTTTTTCCTGATTCTCTATTTTAATTGATGGCCTTTTAAAAAGTTAGTACGAATGTTAAAACGACAATCATCAAAATTTGTATTTTATACGATTTTGCTTTGTAATTTACTCAACAGTCCTTTAAAATTCAGTTACCTTTTTTCAAATCAATATCAACAATGTGATAGCTCCGAATTCAGAGAACAAAAAGTAACAAACCTGCCTCGCTTTGTAAGCCGATTTAATATCAATCAACGACGTTATTGCAACAAATTTTCTTTGGCAATTATATCAGCACAATTACTGAAACCAATTCAATATTTGATGCTCACAAACACTTAAGCATCTCTTACGACTAACTACAAGCTAAGGAACAATGTACAATATACAATATACTATCTAAACAAATTTAACATATTTTGTGCAATAACATTACTGAAGACTTTCTTTCATCCTTGCAAAATTTAGTGTCTATACATTACATAAGGTCACATTCTCTACTAATATTAGTATTGTCCTCATAAATTTCACTGTATCCGTTTTCCAGATGGTATCTTTTAAAAATTTAACATTAAAACGTGTTATAAATAATGCTTTTAAGCATGTAGATATTTTAAAAAACAACAATAACAATCATAATCAGGCAAATCCAACAAGAACTTATGAATTACTTAACAGCTCAATATCACAACTTGAGGCTCAGGCAAATTAGAAAATAATTGTAACAATGTTGTATTGTGTTTTATTTTAGCCTTTAATTTTCTGCTTCCAATCAACGATTTCATTAGTATTTTTGTAAGCTGCAAAATTGCCCCTTGGAAAAGGAAGCTTGAATCTACTATGAATCAAATTATTCTCCAGATAATTTTTTTAGCCCTAAAAGGTATCGAGCATATTAAAATGGAATCATTTAAAACTTTTAACTTTAAAACCTATTTTTTAAAATTTTAAATGTTTTTTATTTACAAAAGTTGACTATTGTTTACCTACGATTGTTTACCTCTAAATTGCCTAAGCCCCACCCTGCTCACATCAAATCACATTCAAGGCACATCAAATACATATCTATCTTCCCTTAATTTATTGCTTTCTTTATGTTTTCAATTTTAAACTACATAATAATCCAGGTTCTTATGTAAACAATATTTACTAAGAATTATTATACAGCACATAGTATTCTTTGAATAAACTTTTATTAGTTTATTTCTAAAGTGTAATTACTTTTTAAAGTTCATGTATGATCTCAAACGTTTATATTTTGTCACAGTCCACTTAGTTATAAATTTCAACCGATTTGACGGTTTAACTATTATTCAAAAGGACAAATTTTCTTTCACTGTTATATTACTGTTCTTTTACTGTCATAACAATGATATTTACAAAGAGAACAAAAATGCTGAAGAGTCTTTGCATTTATGTCATACCTCATGGATTTTATTTTATCCTGTGCAGGAAACACACATGCACACACTTATACATCTTATTTAAGAAAATTTATAGTGATTGTACTATTATGATTTTTTATTTCTTTTATTGCTAACCATACATTTGCTTTTAAATACAGTTCAAACTTATTTTACCATTGAAAGACAAGACAGTTAAATATGCCTAGTGTGATATTTCAATTGAAAATAGCCTAGCCCATTTTACATTATAGGGATGCATTATACATAATATTAAAATTTATTCTTTAAAAGTGGTTAGGTAAAATTATTTTACGTTTGTTTAAAAAACGTTAAAACGCTCGGTTTCTGATTTTAAACTCAGTTTCCCTATTTTTAACAAACATTTTCACCCAATGACCAGCAAATTGGAAGAATATTGGTAGTTCAAGTATAATTTTTAGTGGAATATATCATCATTGAGTTTTTAAACATATATTTTTTCTGTTTCCTACCTTTATCAGAATGAGTTTGTTTTGTGTGATTTATGTCTAACTTCAGTAGAAAAATTATCTCCAAAAATTAGATACAAGTTTGTAACAGACTAGATAAAAATCAATTTGATTCGGACAGATTGAATTTTGGTATTGTCTTGTTTCGTTAACACTAAAACTTGATGGACGGAAAAGTACCAAATAGATTTAGTGTATTGTCCAGTATAAAAAATTAATTTTTCTTTTCAATTCCTTCATTCCGTAATCTCTTAACTCTGATGGTTATTCTGAATATGTTTATTTAATATTCCGTTATAACATTAATTATTAGTCAACTGACAATTTTTAACAACAGATTTAACAACGTTTACCATACTGTGTATTAATACTAAATAAATTGTAGTTGTATACTAAAGGCGTTGGCTACATACAAACAGAATTTGGCAGTTGGTGTTTAACAAAAATAGTCTTTAACATTTTTAATAACAAATGCTTGATGGTTTTTCAATCAATTATGTTTGATTGTAGAATGGTATAGCCAATGTAAATATTGTACTGTATTTATACATATTTACAATATCCTAAATATGTAGAGCTGATAGTGATCAGCTCTTTAGAAATTTGTTTCCAACCTAAAGAGCAAAAATAAAGAATATTAAGATTGAAATTTCAGGACTTGACTAAAATAAAGAATTTTTCATATACGTTACAGTATTTTAGTCCCAAAAAATAACATGTTTACCAAAGCATTGATATATACTCTAAAACGTTACCTAGACCAATGCATATTAAACTGTTATAAAAATAGATATCCGATTATTTCAAATTCAATTTTCAACACTATGATTGTATAAAAACATAACTAAAACAACTTCAATTTTATGTGCAACTACTTCTAACAAATCCTATAGGTAAATTCATAATACAATATTTTATCTCACAGTGTTTTCAGTATAATTACTAGTAAATGCTTCAATTGGATACATGTGACCAAGTTTAATTTTCATAAATTTAACATTCCGAAAATCTTCGTCACTCCTTACTCTTAACATATTTAACCTTATAAATATGTTGAGCACTACTGTAATATAATTCACCTAAAATGTCTTGTACTCTTAAAATGAATCCAAGATATGTTTTAATCACCTAATGTGGATTATCACTGCAAGAAATCTAAATAAAGTTGTACTTGTAGCATTCACAAAACCTAATGGAAGATGCTGAACTCTCTGCTAGCAGTCACAAGCCATTTTATAATGGAATTATATTACTATTATATTTTCTATGCATGGTTGTAATACTTTTAAATTTTTTTAGAATAAAAAGACAACAGACTTTTTACTTATTTAAAGGTTATTTTCAGTTATATCAGTAATTTCGTTCCGATGGCTTTCAAACTTAAAATAGGATGTGTTTGCAATGGAGCCTGAGTCATTTTATGATAAAACAGTAAAATTAAAATTTAGAATAGGTTTCCCACAAATTTGGTCTTATGTCCCTTTGTGTTTGGTAAGTACAAAATGTTGATATTCATCTGATTTCACTTGTACTATTCCACAACTGTAATTAATCACCTAAAAATGTTACTACACTGTTTTTCTATTAAAACTGATTTCAAATGTAAAAAAAGATAGTAAATTCTTGGTCTTCAAATCAACTAAAGAGGATTCTTTGAATTAGAATAACTACTTTAAAATAGTTTTAGCTATGGTTTTAGCTATTTTACTGCTTTGACCACCAGAGAGGATTCAGCATCGACCAATCTAACCTAAGCAGATTGTCAAAACAAAGTGTACAAATGCGAGTACCGACATAGTTCATGAGTCAAGTTCATGTAGAGGGACTATGGGAGCGCGACGAGGAAAGTTCTGAGGACTCGAAGGAGCGCTCTGAGGTACGAAGTCACGTCTGGACGTGACAGAAGTGACGCTAGACGAGATAGGCGGGTCACGTTCCCGTGAGGATGATCCAGCGACTGCGGTGAGGTCGTAACGAGACCCTGAGCGAGACGAAGGAGCGGATGAGTTAGCCGCGTAGGAAGACAACCCACCCGGGCCGCTGCGGGGTCGCCGCCCAGTGGAGGGGCCGCTCATGTTGTTCAGGCTCATGGACGACCGTGAGTGGGCGGTCGGCGTGGGCGGCAGCATGCGAGGAGACTGGGGCGGCGTTGTCGAAGACTTCCTTCGCAATATTCTGTAAAAGAAAAGATTGTGGTTTCAACTCAATCAAAGTATTCTAATTTCATAGATGATTGTAAATCGATTGTGCATTTGTTTCAAACTTTCTGTAAGCTCAGAGATACCTTTTGCTGTGCATTTATTTTTGTGCCAACTTATTGTTTATCATTATTAGACGTAATGTAATTAAAGTGCTTTTCAGTAAACAAGGTTTTTTTAAACAGGCTATGAATTAAAAATATATTTTACTCTTGGGGATGAGTAAGATTACAATCTGTAAAAGTAACCACTTAGTTATTTTCACCAACTACTATCATCATACAACGTTTACAAGTCTCTAAGATCTTAGGAAATATTGGAATGTGGTGTTACTTTGCAAAAAATCCTAAATCATACAAAAATAATAGTTTTATATCTATAGGTACAGTTTAGTTCATACTTTTAAAATTAAATGTTTTTGAAATTTCAAATTACATAAGAAGTTTTTGTTTCTACCCTCGTACAAACATAATGTCTTTTTCAGACAAAAAAACTAGAAATAATATCTCGTCTAGATAATTTGTATCACAAAATACCAACTAAAATCCATTCAGACGGATAACTTACCTCTTGCTAGGAGAGCGACATAAGCCTGTTGGACAAACCTCGCCGAACGCACACTTTCCTTCGCATAGATCCTTACTCAGCAAGAGTCCTTGATAAGAGTTGAGCAATATTCTGCACTCCTTCTCGTCTCTCTCAGCGAGCGCCCGCGAAGGAAACCTCTCCTTCAGTCTTCTTCTCTCCTGTGACAGGAAAATAATGATCCAGTCTTTATATGTAACCAGGAATTTAATATCTGCGGTTCAAAGTCTTTTTACATTATTTTCTGCAAATACAAAGTTCAGTTTGATCACCAATGGCAACCAAGGCCACTGTGGATAAAAACCGTCTAAAAACCGTTATTTTGTCTTTTAAATGATTTATTGTTTAATGGGACCAGTAAGCCCAAGCTCAGGGGTGTAAGAGGTTTCATATCTGTTGGGGGTGCAAGGAACAAAATTCCCACGCAAGGAAGAGGGGAGGGAAATATCCATAGCTATGCAAATATCCAGATTCAATTAAGATTCTTTATTTCCAATAATGTACAATAAATAAAAAAGTGACATATTTTATAAAAGGAAAAATATTCCTCACAAGACTACACGTCTGTGTGTGAGGAAGAGCAAGAACAGCAAGTCACATACAAACTACAGGCCTTATTGTAACACTACAGCAAAATTGCAACATATCTTTTTTGTGTCAACACTTAAAATATGCCTAAGATGAGAAATTTCAAGCCCTTCTAAGGGAAAGTGTTTCAAACCCATTAAATTTTGTGGATATGCTGGGGGTTAAGCCTGTCACTCTCGCAATTTTTACATGACTATTTATATGGTGATTTGTTTGTTGGTAAAATAAATAACATGTTTTCAGAGGAAGGTGAGGAAGTTCTGTTCATCATACTGAAGGGGTTTTAATCTATCAAACTGGTTTATTTGAAAAACTAAACAAAACCTAGCCCCAAATTAAAAAAAAACTCCTTACTACAAAGGTGATGATGGCACAGATTTTTGTCAACAAGGGTTGCTTCTAAATGCACATACCTCAGAAAGTCGGTATATCTCAAACTCTTGCAGCTGTTTCTGAAAACCGAAATTTGGATTTGCCACAGACCGCCCGACCCGGACAACTTTGAGGGCTTCCTTCCAGTTGAGAGACGTCACGCTCATGATGTACGCTACTGCCACGGTCACGCTGCGAGACATGCCTGCCAAACTGCAACAGAATCATGTGGTTACAATGTTTACATCCTGAGAAATTCGCGGATTTCTGATAGTTGGAATCTTAAACCCAGCTGTTCAGATTAGGCTTTAAAAACAAGCCCTGGCTAATAAACAGCTGATCTTAATCAGTAGCGAAGCTACACATGTCATCTATTCTATACCCATACTTCATCCAGCTTAAAATAAGCACCAATGCGTTTATTTGTCTTAAAGAATTGAAATCCAAGGATGACAGGTCCGAGAGGAGTCATGTGACTCAAACCTGTTAACAGATGGAACTAGATACTTCATTCCCTGTTAAGGGTCGATTCACACATAATTTCCGGCACGTCACAGTTCAGTCTCATCAGTCATGTCACAGTCGAAAATTTATTCTTTATTTTTGTTTTGTTTTTTTAGCTATCTACACTCATCTGCCACAGTTCCAACAAAGGTCCATCCAATCAAAAAACAACCCACCATTTGAGTTGAGTCATTTTTGAGTTGCCGGCGTCCATCAGTCAATTTCAGATTCCGTGTTTGACATAAACAGTATTTTTTTTTTTTATTTAAGTAATTGTGTTTATATTTTAAGTGCTGTTTGTGACAATGTTTTATCTATGCAATCACCAAGCTGGACAGTAAAAGATTGATAGAATATTGTCTTTTGATAAAAAAAATTCTTGACTTTAACCTCATACTGTAAATAAAGTGACCAACTGACGGACAGAGTTGACTTGGTTGCGGATGCAACTGAGACAGAACTGTGACCGGTGTCTGGACTAGACTGTGATAGAACATCACGATGACTGGACTGGTGTATTTGGGTGTGACTCGACCTTAATAGTTAAGTTAAAAAACTTTCAAAGTTGAATTATGAGTCACAGAAAGAGTGTACATTTAAATTACTGATTTCTGTTGAATTTAATAAAATGTTAACCATATATGTCAAGCTTTATTGTGAGCTGTAGCATATTTTGTCTCTTCAACAAACACAGTACCAAAAACTATAGTCTGTTCACAAAATGAAGGCGGTTTGGGTTTGAGAAGTTCCCCCACCACTTTTACAAATCACATTTTATCAACATTTTGACAAATTGAAATGTAAAGCAATTCAGCAATCAGTCAAAATGTTGATAATATATTGAATTGTTGTATATGTTGTATATATGTTGTTGTAATATATTGCATCTAAATGACAGTAACGCCAGTTCACATGATAGAAAACAAGAAATCAATCATTTTAGGAGCCGATGTATGAAATTAAATTAACGAAATTCACGTTTTCTGCAGTATGAAAACATAGTACATCACATCGGCCCAAAGGAACCCACCGGGAGTTTAAATTGAGTTCGTGTCCAAAAAAAGGCTACATTCACCCTAGAGATGAAACATATTTAAAGGTGTGGCCAATTCCTTTAATCTAGTGTACCCCGGTGACAACATTTGACATATTAGGCGGGTCGTGTCCAATATTGGGGATGATCAACTACAGCTGGCTCACGGCCAACCCCTTTGTTTGTAGAGTTCCATTAGTTTTGTTTTCGCTCCGAGCGAGCGCCAAAACGTTGTTTGTTTATTGACGGAAATCCTGAAACCGCCAATAAAACTAGATCAGGTAGCATGTTTCCATAAGGGTCTCAAGTTTCATTATGACTGATGGGAAAACTCAATTTAGTACATAAAGGAAACTATGGTATAAAAACGTAGTTGATTGTGCTGATTAACATTAAATGTATGACTGGTATCCTTTCTTTATTCGTGTTTTGGAATGGGGTAAAATCATTTACTTTGAATATAGAATAATCTCAATCTATGGTAGAACACAGTAGAAGAGAATAACGTATGTTAATTGTTAATCTACTGTACCAAGAGGAAACATATTTCAGAAACAAACTCCTCATCAAAGGTTTTAAATTAACAATTAACCATGAAAAGTGAATTCGAAGTTAACAATCATTGAGTCGCTATTTACTGAATTATAACCTATTAAATGTGCGTACCTTAAATTACTTTATTTTTCATTTATCGTTGATATTAAATTATACAAAAAGATTGAATATTACAGTATAAATAGCAATTTAAAAAGTAACTCGAGCACCGTTTATATATGGAGACCGACTTTGATGAAGATGACTATCTTCCACGCCCACACATGAAATAAAATATTAGCACTGCAAAAACGTACGTTTTTTTTATATAAGCACTGTAAGCAATGTTATTATATCCATACAATCTGCCACACCAAAGTCAAACAAAAATTAAAATAAAGAAGTCAAAATAAAACATTTCAGTGCATTTTAAAACTCCATATGTTTACGGTTTCTTTGCAATTTTGTACAGACATGTAATTCTTACAATATTTAAAATGCTGTTAAAACGATTATATTACGTGTAACTTCTAGGATAAAAATTCAGAAGGCAAACCTGTGTTGTGGCTTTTCCCACTGGGCGAGTGGGATTTATGAATATTTAAACAGCTGTTTTAACGGAGGCAAAAGCTTTTGCACTCAAACTTTATATTAAAACTCAAAAATTAAGAAAAAATGTGGGATGGAAACGAGTAATAAAAAATTAAGAATAGAGTATGCTAAGAATTATTGTGATTGGGGTAAAATCCCAATTATTGGTTTCTGGACAAAGAGTAAAATAGTTTACCTTTTGTTTTACCGACATTTTTAATATAGCTGTTTACTTTCAACTACACTCAGATGATTGACATAGTTTGAAATGAAAAATATATGCAACATGAATAACAACTTAACTTTGTAAAATAAGTTTAAGTTCGTTTGAGCTTTGACTTCAATAATCTTTGAGGCATTCATGCCGATATAAGCCTATGAAAATGTGTCTATAGATTGGTTTCCGTGGAAACAGAAAAATAGTTACAATGTATACATTTGTTTTTCTAACATTTTTCAACGTCCTATTTACTTTTAACTACATTCAGATGATTGACAAAATCAGATATAAAAAATTGTGCATAGTTTATTTGACAAGTATATGCTATTCGAAATAGAAAATTAAAGTTCTGTTAACATTGCTAATAGATGTTTTTCTGTAATTAACCACGTTTTGTAAAACTATGTGGAAAGTTGTTTTAATATTTGATTACCCTACAATTCATTATAGAAAACACAAAAACACATTGTCATTTGTGATAACAACCTGTTTATACAACATACTGGTTTCCATAGGAGTAGACTTGTAAATTAAAATGTGTAAAAAACGCATTAAACAATAATTAAAACTGTTTTGCAACAGCTTCGTTTCCAAGGAAACAGAACTTACTAATTTTTAATTATTTGATTGATTCAATATTATTATTTTTCACTGGAAATATTGTACATTTTGTAAAACTGCGTACTAAGTGTATTTAATGACATACGACGCTATTATACATTATAGAATGTGTAAAATTTTATTTTTTTATTTGGTACAATAGCTGTTTTACACCAGGTTGGTTTCCATAGAAACAGTTAAAAATTCAAATTTTCTTCATTTCAATTTCACAAAATACTTTGAAAAAATATTCTTTATTGTCTAAATAAACTCTGTTGTAAGTCAACATTCTTAAATGATACATTCCAGCTATAAAATACGAAGAATTCAATTATCATTAGTAATTTGAGCTCTAGGCCTATTGTACTGAATTTAAAGAATTTTCTTTACCGTACTATTTTAAGATTTACCCGGTCGAAAAGCTTGGATAAAGGTAACTTACCTACTACATAATTTAATAGTCTTCTCTTACCATCAATATTTTTAAAATTTTATTTACAGCATTCGCGTGTTTAACATTTTTTGCAAGGGAACGGTCCAAAACCTGGTTTAGTTAGCATACCATATAACGTCAACCTTTAGTTAGATATAATCATTAATTTTCCCATTGACATATACAACACCTAGGTCCAGAAATTATCTTGCTTGGATTCAAAACAGTGATCTTCAGATTCGATTGCGATCGTTACAACCACCAGCTTTCAATTAAATTCCATTGTATCATTGTATATACATATTTGGTTTATTGTTAGATGTATTTCTACTAATACCCCCGCCAAAGCAAACCTGCCGACTAAGCGAATTTCCATCTGTCTGAATTGATTTTCAACACAATTTAAATAACATTAGGTTTAACGCGTACCTAGGTTTGCTGCTACAAGGAAACTATTAAAGCATATTTTTGAATAAAATATTAATACCTTAGTGTAAGATAAATAAATTTTCCCAAGTATGGTCAAAATATATCCATAAACAAGCAAACTACATTTTACAATATTCTCCATATAATATTTTAATAACATGGGAATTTTAAATTTGAAATTCTAAAATTTTCTCCGTTACCAATAACAATACAAAAACACTTTGATACTTAATTATTCGTTTTTATAATCTCTTTTTAAGATCTGGAGATAAATGGAAAATTTTATGTGTTGGGGGTCAAAAATGAGAACACCCTATTTTTACGCGTGTGCTCGATTTGATCCGCGGTCAGAGGGTAGTTTTGGGTCATTCAAACTGACCCGGGGGTCTGGTAGGTAGATAATAGGGTCGCTTGAAACCTGTGATCTGACCCGCGAGTCGTTGAGGGAGGACGGGAAATTCTCCAGGCTTCTACGGGAAAAATAAGTTGAGTAATAGACTTAGTATTTTCTTATACAGTATACCCACATGATTTACCCTATTAGCTAATTTTGGCAATTTAATTGATTTGCCTCAATATAGCTAGCCTAGTTTGGTCTTTTACTTAGTTTATTGTGTGTATTCAATTCCGTCCAAATATTCTATAAGTTTCGATATCAAACGGTTTATACAATTGGCAAAATGTTAACATAATAATTTTGTATTAAGGTTGTCAATTAATTGTTTTGTATTCAATGAGGATAGCATTTCGGAATTCAATTAATTTACGTATTTGCAATTTGGTTTGCATTAAAAAAGTAAACCGTTTTCTACCACGTATAATCTTATAACCATAAAATAAAATAAATATAAATAAATCGTAAAATAAAATATAAAATAAATCGTATGCATATTAGTTTGTCTGTCAGCATCTCGTATACACATTACTAAACCATCCTTGCAATCGTACGCACCTTTAAGAGAGTAGTTGATCTGTGGCTACGAATATTCAATTTTACTGCAAATATTTACTGAGAGTTGCCATGAAATTCTTCAAGTCTTAGTGCTATGACTATGAGCGTTCAATACGGTTAAGAGTACAAGTAAGTATATCAATGATTAAAATATAAAACTAATACTATTATATCCTAATAATCTCACTCAAGTCAACATCTTACAGCAATATCACGTTTATTTCAAACTGCATACTTAGTCTCGACCGGGTCGAGTTTTTGGAATTCTTCATCCAAATAGACATCTTTACGCAAGAAATTTTTACATAGAAAACGTTAGTCAAATTCTTTATAGGGTGAGTGTACACTGTACCTGTGTATACCACCTCCCTGTGGATGACCTCTTCCTATATAAACATCCTATATCGCATGGTTTGGATGCTGAAAATAAATGGTTTTGGACAAGGCAGCGACAGCGTAGTTTATTCAAATTTAAAATAAAACATTCAAAATTTGTTTAAAACATAGGGTGAGTTATAATCACTCAATATAACCCTATAGCAATGTAAATTATCATTGATGTATTTCTGTTGGTTTGTATTAAATAACAATTAGTTTTTACTACGTGGACGATTTTAAAATACGATAGCGATATTTGAGCCAAATAAACTAAATTGCTAAAATAAGCTACTAGGCTAAATCATATTAGTTGCTGTATAAGTAAACACTAGTCTGTTGCTCCCGTAAAAAAAAAACTGATATATTTGGGAAATATTTATCCCGTAATATTTCCATAAGCCTGGAGAATTTCCCGTCCTCCCTCAACGACTCGCGGGTCAGATCACAGGTTTCAAGCGACCCTATTATCTACCTGTCAGACCCCCGGGTCAGTTTGAATGATCCAAAACTACCCTCTGGCCGCGGATCAGTCTGTATGCAGCCATTTTTACCCCATAAAACCCCGTTCCCATGCTGGTTCGCGAACTCATTCAAGTTTATCCCGCCTAACACCGTTAAACCAAATTTCATCAAAATCAGACGAAAATTACTCAAGTTATCGTGTTTACGGACACAATATGCTGTTCTAGTTATATTATATATAGGTACATATTTTAAAAATTGTGTTTTTGGCCTCTGGGGACATCAAAATGAAAAAGTAATTTGGTTTCAGGCATAGTTCTTACCGTGCCACCTACGGTAATAGCTACTTCCCCATGGGGAAATTCGCTTATAAAACATATCAAATATTACCCACCTCTAATCAATTATTATGGAAGGTACAAAAGAGCATGAACGTAAGTGCCCTGTCTTGGCTGCCAGGGTCGGGGGGGGGAGGGGTTGATGTAGGGGGTGTAAGGAAGGTTAGGGCTCCGACAATCAATAAAAGCCGACCCACGTGCACTCGCAGTAGCCCCCCGGCACCGGCTACCAAAAATCACTAACTCACTCTCGATAGCATTAATTATTTATTTAATTAATTTGTGTGTCTTTGGAATTTTTTACGTTTTCTCTAAGGGGTCCATACCCTTATTTACAGAGCTGGTCTAGGTGATTTACAAATGTCCTGAAAACGCAAATCCTTTTACGGTAGGGGAAAACTACATTTATGGTTATCAAAATATACCGAGGATCAGTATTTTGTAAACAAATTAAAACTGAAACATTTCAGTCGCCGTTTGCATAGTGAAAATCAGCTGTTCGTTAAACTAAATATTGCACTGAAGCAAACTTATGTTAGCGTCGGCTGCTAGACTTTTTCAAAATTAAAATTCAATTAAAAAAAACATATATGAAATTTTAATTTAGATAATTTTGTGAGAAAGTGAACAGTTACATTATAATTCTCTTCCTATCAATGTTATCTTTCATTCAACAGAAGAATTATAAACATCCGTCACGTAATTGATCCAGAGTCTTTGATAAAAAAAAAAAATAAAAAGGTCCCACGTTTTAGTGTATAGATTATGTGTGTAGGTTATATTACTGTTGAGGCTTTTACTTGTTTCAAATACTACGTTCTGCGGTTTTTACAGATATAAAACCATTGTCGAAGATGTATATTTTGTTAAGTAAATTGCAATTTAGTTTACGATGATAAACCTACGATAGTAAAAAATGTTGTAATATACAAGCAAAAGCTACAACAATCACTGAAACCCTCGATATTATCAAATATATTTTTGTTAATGCAGTACAGTATGTCTATCAGAATTAAACTATAAAGTACATAGTTGACTTAGATCTTCATAATTGACTATATTTCTTGTGAATGACATGAAAAAGTCTTTATAAAAATATAAAACCAGTGTTATCTATAATTTTACTTAATTGCCTAAAGGGATTCCTGTTTCTTGGCTACAGTGGCTGTCAGTTGACAGATATGAAGGGTTGAACGTAGCTTCGGGCCTGTCTTTGTACAGGGAAGCATAAAGGAATTCCAGCTGTCATCAATAGTGAGGTGATTAGCTCGGAAATATTTCATGAAAAACAATTTATTTAGGCTACATTTTTTACTTTCCCCCCCTGGACTATACAGTATACATAGTATATGGAGATAGTAATGTGTTTGTAAAGATTTGTTTATGTAAATATTTTCGAGTTTGAATTTTGGGTGGGAATATCTATTTTAGGGGTCAACCTGAACCAATAACAGTGGTTTTTGAATTAATGTCTGTATGTTTGAATGTGTACAGACCACATATGTCGTACGATTTTGATGAGATTTGGTGTTTGGGTACTAATATATGGTATCACCAGGTCTTTTTTCATATTTTGACATGTTGATTTCAATGGTGAGTATAAAATGCCAAAACGGAAAAATCTGATTTTCATAAAAAAAGGCTTGTACAATTTAGGTAGAAATTTGTTATGTTATAGTTATTTTAAATCCCACTGTAGAACCCCACTGTAACAATTTTTTGCAACTTTTGTGATTTTCCCAATAAAATATGTAATTACTCGCACCGCTTGCCCATTGAAAAGGGTTGTAGACAAGATTATGGGAGTTATGTGCCAGATTGGTGATACCGTTTATCTAAATTCGAACTAAAATCTATCAGAAATTAATTTCCGTGTAAGATACAATATTCTATTAATCAAATGAATGGGAATAATGGTACATTTTGAACAAAGTGTTAACCTTTTTTGAGCTCGGATTCAAGTAGAACAAGATTCGGCAACAGTAATAGCGTACGTGCCTCAATGTAACCACAGTTTATTCCGGAAACGCTACCCTGTGAAATAAGCCACCCCTGACTGAATGGTAACCGATTGTGAATTGTACGTACACAAATGAACTTGAGTTTCTACTACATCTATTTAATGTTAAAAAAACTGTATCATGTTGTAGGCCTAATATCAAAAGCATTTTCTTTGTTTCATTATTCCAAAAAAGTTAATTTCAGTACTCGTAAACTTGTATCGGCATAAAATATTAACCATTAATATGTCCTCTGTGCGTCCAAGAACTAAGCGCATTATGCAAGATTAGCACTTTCAGTGGTTTTGTGTTTTTGAGGCGCTTATTTCAGCTTAATGTTTCCCTCTAGTTTTAGGGTAAAATTTACATGTCGCTCTCAGATGACAGAATGGAATAAGTAGTGTACAAAACTCATTCAATTGGGTAGTAGTTATTTTGAATTTAGTAGAAAAAACAAGTAAATGATATACAAAAATTTCCTCTTTATAGTGTTTTTTTTTTTTTTTTAGTTTCCATGTTTTGTTATTTTTTTTATACATAGAATAAAAGTGTTATTTGATGTATTTTTAAACTTTCGGGTAATTTAATAACACGTACGATGATGATCAAGAAGTTGTGTTATTTTATGAACTTTAAAAAGTATATTTAAACCAAATACAATAAATTTATCTTTGAAATATCTGCTATCACAATCAAAGAGAACACATTGTAATATTTATCTTAGAAATTACAAAATCATTTAATCAACATCAACACAATCCATGCTTATAGAGCATGAAATGCATATCATTATTTTAGGTTTGTATTGGGATGGTAATTTTAATTGTTGCATCTTAAGTCAAATTGCTCTGACTTTGTATTTACTACTCTGTGTATAATCAATGCTTATAGTCAGTCTAACTACAGTAATATCTATAATCCTGTCTCTCACAAAGCAGCATACAAATTTGTCTATATGGATAGAACAATATCTAATATAACAATATCTGAAGGTTTCACATGTATAGGCCTTCTTACTGATTCTTAACAATTTCCATATTAAGGCAAAGACATCTAAGAATCTTCGCATATGAAACACTTAAAGAATCTTACAATAAACAAAGACGATTCTTCGTTACTATTACGTTTTACGATTTCTGCAGCAATTAAAACACAACTGAGAACTACTCGACCGTATTCTCGAGCAAATAAAAATGAACTGCTGAATGAGTTGGAACTCATTCAGCTCAGTGCGGTAGTTAAATAAATGAGGAATTATCTGATCGATGGACATAATGAGTCACGATTTTCCCTCTCATTACCCTGACATTCGACCCCTGTGCTGTTTAAAAATCGCACCCTCACCTCCCCAGGCTAGCGGATACATGTTGACAGTGTCGTGTAAATCGCAACATGCTGGAACATGTAGCTGATGTTATCTAAGTGTATTATCATGTGACTTTTGATTGGGAGATATTCAAATTGACATACATGATCGCTGTTTCCCCTTGATTGTTTGATATAGTTGAGAACGTTAAAAATTATTTAGAGATTGAATGAATAATTTAGCAGAGAAATTTTAGTGCTCACTTAAAATAAAGACGAGTAGTGAGTCATTTTCTTCATTTAAAGTTAAATTTAAATAGTACAAAGTGCGTAACGGAATCGCATAATTCTAATAACTGTGGGACTTACTAACCGATCTGGGGGTTCTAAATAGGTGGGGCGATTCGAACATCGGTGCAGCTTTGAAATTTTTAAGAGAACGAAACTTCGAAGAGAAAATTTTCATGAAAGAAATTGAGGTACATGTTTCATTGTAATATTATTTAAATGTATATATTTCACAACACATTATAACAAATATCAACTTACCAATGAATAAGGACGTTGCCACCACGGAGTCGAGCCGCGTGGATAAAGTCGTTACATAGAGGAAAGTATTGTGTAAGGTTCTGGTCCGGGGTGTCCGCTGCCATCACACACAGGTAGTGTTTGTCCTGCAACATACATAGAGTAATGAAGTGTTACATAGAGGAAGTATTGTGTAAGGTTCTGGTCCGGGGTGTCCGCCGCCATCACACACAGGTAGTGTTTGTCCTGCAACATACATAGAGTAATGAAGTGTTACATAGAGGAAGTATTGTGTAAGGTTCTGGTCCGGGGTGTCCGCCGCCATCACACACAGGTCATGGTGGAAGGAAAAAACATAGGTGTGCTATTCCCACATATTCTGACGTCACTCGGATTGCAAACAAAAGATCACCTGATTGTAACTGTCAAATTAGTATATTATTTGTTTTGATTTGGTTGTTATTGTTTTCATAATAATAAAAACAAAAACAATAAAATCAAAACAAATACATACTAATTTGACAGTTACAATCAGGTGATATTTTGTTTGCAATCCGAGTGACGTCAGAATACGTGGGAATAGCACACCTATGTTTTTTCCTTCCACCATGCACACAGGTAGTGTTTGTCCTGCAACATACATAGAGTAATGAAGTGTTACATAGAGGAAGTATTGTGTAAGGTTCTGGTCCGGGGTGTCCGCCGCCATCACACACAGGTAGTTGTCCTGCAACACACATAGAGTAATGAAGTGTTACATAGAGGAAGTATTGTGTAAGGTTCTGGTCCGGGGTGTCCGCCGCCATCACACACAGGTAGTGTTTGTCCTGCAACATACATAGAGTAATGAAGTGTTACATAGAGGAAGTATTGTGTAAGGTTCTGGTCCGGGGTGTCCGCCGCCATCACACACAGGTAGTGTTTGTCCTGCAACATACATAGAGTAATGAAGTGTTACATAGAGGAAGTATTGTGTAAGGTTCTGGTCCGGGGTGTCCGCCGCCATCACACACAGGTAGTTGTCCTGCAACACACATAGAGTAATGAAGTGTTACATAGAGGAAGTATTGTGTAAGGTTCTGGTCCGGGGTGTCCGCCGCCATCACACACAGGTAGTGTTTGTCCTGCAACATACATAGAGTAATGAAGTGTTACATAGAGGAAGTATTGTGTAAGGTTCTGGTCCGGGGTGTCCGCCGCCATCACACACAGGTAGTGTTTGTCCTGCAACATACATAGAGTAATGAAGTGTTACATAGAGGAAGTATTGTGTAAGGTTCTGGTCCGGGGTGTCCGCCGCCATCACACACAGGTAGTGTTTGTCCTGCAACACACATAGAGTAATGAAGTGTTACATAGAGGAAAGTATTGTGTAAGGTTCTGGTCCTGGCCTTAATCAATGACCCTGATTAAAGAACAAGCTTTATTCAGTGACTAAGTCATCTCTAACTCTCATCCTATCTTTACTCAACGTCACCTTCCCCCTCGTGTCTTGGTGCTAGAGAGATGGATCTAATTTAATCCTAAAATAATTATGGCTCATCCTCAGAAAAAGTTTGCTAACAAGATAAATGCAGTATAGAATGTTGGTAATCCTGTAGATTTCCGTAGCTCATCATAATGTTATTGAGGTGAGCCACTGCTTTGGCTACAGTGTAATAGCATTATACTATTAGATACTGGAGAAGATAGTTACTCGTGTCTTAGGAGGCCACAACAGTTAAAACAAAAGGGTAGATTAAGCCAGGCCACTTGTATATCCAGTATACAGAGTCAATGGTAATAGTCTGTACCTGATTATCTGTGCTCAAATCTACTTGATGTTGAATTTAATAAGTTTTAATGTTCACTGTGTTTTACGGCGTTCTGTTGCAGACAAGAATCGTTCCTGTTTAAATAAAGCTTCGAACTAACATTAAGAAGACTGTGATTACCGTTTACCTTTGACTGAAATGCAATTCTTCATCTTCAAAATTGTCGATAAAATAGTACTTTTGAATAAACCAACAAAATAAATAGGTAAGAAACATATCGCTGAGAATAAAATGCTAATCAAACATTTAACATTAGAGAGAATTAATTTTTTGACAATTGATTATTTAATTTAGTTTGTTTTTTCGCATACTTAATGTAAAAAATATATTTTATAACAAGCAGCACCAACTTGGCCCAGATACAAACGCAAACTTGTCAATTTTATAAGTATACAAATAAAACTACCAAATACAGGATTTGTATTCATTCCTATGAATTCAGTGAAACCATAGATTTGGGCTTTTTGCAAGTAAATTTCTTGTTCAATAGAACAACATGAATACTGTTATAATGTGCGTTTCAGGTCCGGTAAGTGTAAAGTGCGTTAATGCAGAAAACGTGTTTTCCACTTATTCAAGGGTATACTTTACAGCTTACACAATAGACTGGTTGTTATGCCATTAGATAAGTTAAAGTTAACAAATATTAGGCAAAACAGCAAGAAATGAATAGTAAATATGAAAATACATTCTAAGCCTACTAGACAGAGATATACAATAAAAAATGTCTTCCGCTAATAATAAAGATGCCAAAACTACAAAGGAGTAATTTATGGTGAAACCTTGAATGCATTTTCATTCACGCGCTCATTCTCCTTATCATTCTATAGGTACTCAAGGTGTAAGTGAGGGAAGCGAGCTGGTCTAGTGGATATAGTGCGGAACTTCGGTGCCCGAGGTCCTCGGTTCAAATCCCGCCAAATCACCAATGGATTTTATCTAAGTGATAATGCCACAACCCCTAGGTCTAGCCTAATGTGAAAGTAATGTGAAAAACAATCCCTATAGCGTCCTAGGACAAATAAAAATTAGTAAGTTAAACACAATTTTGAAACCTCCAATTACTTCTGAATAGGTTGATCAAATATTTTTACTACGAACTAGACGAACCAAAAATATCAATATTCAAAGTAAATAAATTAAAAAAATAACTACATCTCAAAATATTCATCCCGAAATCAGGTACGGAATCTATATAATTAATACGCTACATGAAACTTTGTCGGTTGAACTCCTCCGCCATTTCTTAACCGATTTTATCCATTGACGTCTCATTGGAAAGAGCGTGTCGCGTAGATTTGCAAACTGGCCTTACATTTTTGAAAAAGTCCCTTGGGCTCTGCCCCATTGGCTTTGAAAGTTCCCATGTTATCCTTATGAAGAACATAATTGTTTACATTTTGATCAGCTGTATAATTTAACTGCTGTTATTTATTTTTCAATTCAATGTAACACATTGAGTACGTTTATTTATTATTTGAGTTTGTTTAAACATAACCCCCAAGACGGATCGTGTTAGTATGGTTGTATCTTAAATTTGTGTATTTATCGTTGTTTTGTGTCGCTATGACGGATCGTGTTAGCATGATTGTAACTTAAATTTGTGCATTTATCGTTGTTTTGTGTAGCTATAATTTGTTTATTTTTTTTCTTCTTTTAAATGCCTCCGACGCGACGACAACGAAACATAGACAGGAGGCGTAATCGTGATAACGACCGCAGCTACAGAACAGTGGCGGGTAATAGGTTTAACTCATCACAGTCAGCACCTGACCCTGGACAATCTCAACTATTGGCTACAAATGCACCCTAACACTACCCCAAAACGACTTTTCGTTCTCAATTGGCCCTCTATCAACGATCTGTGTTGCCTGTACAGCGAGGCATTTTGAGAAGGAGAAAACCGGCCGGAATGATTTAGGTTTATCAATAACAAAGATAAACATGGTCTGAGTTACACACCGGTAATCTTGAGTTGACTCTTTAAAATTAATTGTAAATATGCCTGTTATTCGTTTTAAAATAAATCCTGTAACACTTTGCAATTGCTCGAATTCGAGCAACATGTACACTAGTAGAATACAAATACAAAAACTGTAAATAACAGATGTGTGCCTTGTATTCCATTTTATTGTTTCGAATAAAAAAAACTCATAGTTTGATCGTGTTTAATAAATAAATATTCCATCGCAGTTTTAATGTTTTATCATTCCGTCTGTAATCAATAAATTCACGGTCTTCACCTTTTCACACAACATAGGTATTAGATTTTCTGCACCTAATCATATCCTTATTCTATTTTAACTTCCAGTAACCTCCCACACATTTCAGTAAGTTCAAAATTGTAATTTTAAATCAAGTACAATAACAATTTCACTGACAGATTTTACTAAAGAATTATTTTATTTCACATGTATTAATGGTATTACCAAACACACGACATTGCCAATAAAGAGATCCAACTGTCGTCGCGTGCGTCAAAGCGACAAACATATAAAAGAGAAATCAGCTGTTCCAATGGGTTAACGACCAAATGATTGTTGTTTGGTCGCGTGATTTTGTACACGACATCTGATAGGTCGATGAACCAACTTACGTGGACAAAGTTAGCAAAGTTATAAGTTTTACACATTAATTATAAGTGACCTGCATTTCTATCGGGAACTCCTCATGTCACGGGAAAAGTTGCTTGTTGCATGAAGTAGGGGCTTGAACATGCAAGTGATAAATAGGTTACTCAGAAACGAAATGGTGTTTAAACTTTTAACTTGAATCGTGGTTAGGTTTGTATAAGAGTTGATAATATATTATAGTATCATGGTACTATAACAAATTAAACATATAGATTTTACATCCTTAGGAATTAGTTAAAACCAATTTTAAGTGGGGTGTTTTGCTGTCTTCTCATTGTTATTTTGGAAGTTAATTTAATTTTGAAACTAATTTAAATAAACGAAACGTTATAAAACTAGAGCTAGTACTGTGGCATTATTACCAAACAGAAAAGCACAAATTGTAAAACCTACAGATTGAATGGTTTCCTATAAAATAAAAGAGAAACTAGACCACATGGGCACACTCTAAACATTACCAATACAAAACACATTAAAATGACCTTTGGATTTTACTAAGATGAGCACTGAGCAGTCTAATTGTACCGAAGTCTATGACAAGATAAGATCTATTATTAAAGTTTAGAGAACCTTGTTATTACAGGATGAAAAACATAATGAAACCTTTTTCCAACTTTAATTGTTAATGATTATTATATTATGAAAATTTAAATTTATTTAAAATTGTTTGCCAAGAACAAGAAATAAAACTGGTGAACATCTCCAGAATAACTAAGATAACTATTTATCGGTCAATTAATCCTAGTTGTATGGATCAGGAACATTATAACTAACCAAAAAAAGTTGATAGTGTTAAAAATATATTTAGGAAAATGTTTGGTCTAGAAGGCCAGTATGAATATAAAACCAGGAACAACCAATAAGAGCGTGTATAAAACCCCAATCATTGTGAAAAAAGTAAAAAAACCATGATTTAGGTCTGCGGATCACGTTAGGGGAAAAGAACATTGTGTGCTCATCAAATTTATGATAGGAAAAATGTTTCTTCTAATCGTATGCATATAATTTCCACAAATAAATGTTTATAGCACGAAAGTAATATAATAAATCTACAGAGACAAATAGAAAAGTCGACAGTTTGGTGTCACACCTATTTAAATCAATACTGGTACAAAACTTAATCAAGAGAAGAAGAAAATGAGAATAAAGGAGAAGAAGAAGACGGCAAATGACGGAGACGAAGAGGCTCTTCTAGTGAGGGCTCATTAACAGCGGTTCCTGACTCCTAGGCTTAGAGGTCCTTAGTCTGAGCAGAGGTCTTCCTCTGCCTTTAAATGTTTACTAATTACTTTACCATGGTATTAAATTATATTAAATTAGTAACAGTATAGCTGGAGTGGTTATAGAACGCCTAGTAATCAAAAGGTCACCGGTTCGATCACGAGAAAAGTAAAAAAAAGTGTAACGTTTTGAAATTGGACACAGCTGTCCTTGTGAATCGGAATTTTAACAAATGGATATTGCTGAAACAGCTGATAGTAGTATAACAAAGCTATATCATCTCACTTCATTCTGCACTCTCTTTAATTCTCCTTTACCTTCAATAGAACAGTTCTTGTTGTAATCTATTTAAATATTGTCATCCTTATTTTTGATGTTGTTTCAATACTGACATCACAGAAGACGGACATTTTTCCCTAGTTATAATTTTGTACTATGAATTACTCTTGCAAACATTATTTATGCATGCTCAATGCTAAAATGTACTTGGCATATGCTGTTTTGTAGTATTATAGAATTAAATAAATAAAACTATTATAGGCATCGTACATATCCAATCTATTTTTCATCATTCCACTACAGACTACAGTGGACTTGAATCTGAAAATGAAGATCAGGACTGACAATAAGGAAGAAATGGAAATGTAACAAATATGTAATATCTAGTTTTCGATACATTTTGATACATACATAAACTAGCTCTGGTTGATTTAATTAAAGGTTTGATTTTATTTTATCCTTCCCAAACGCTTATTTAGGTTTACTATATTAGGTTTATTGTCGAAAGCTTTATAATGGAACAATTTAAACTCTCTTTACTATACGCTTATGAATCATAAAACCCCAATAAAAACTTAATAACTCAGCTTATAGAGCTTACAGGATTTATAATATCCGAAATCAAATAAACTCCGGTATGTGAAGGCGAGCACTATTACCACTTGGACGTTCTTTTACATTCCAAAACAAAGAAGAAATTGTGGTTCCACTGTATCTAACATTTCTACGTCACGGCATGTAGCGTGGTTAAGGGAGGTCCAAGTTGTATCATCGGTGATAAATAGAGGGTGGGCCCTAAATATCACCTATGATTGCAATAAGCTGCAAGGAGCTAGAGACTGAAAGTCTACACCCGTTGAAATGACATTTCGAATCTAATTTCAACATTTATTATTACAATAACCTCATGTAATGAGAGTGAAGGTGAATGTAGAATGGAGGAAGATAACATTTGCAACTTTGTTACTGACTAATATCAGCTGTTTTAATAGCCAGAAATAATTACGTAATAATATAATGTGTTACTGAATGTTTTGAACAACATTATTGTATTATCTGCAATGTAGCCTATACAAATACTTAAGGATAATTGGAAAACTATAAACCTGGAAGAGAGTATACAATTTTATATAGGTATAGAAAAAGTATAACGCATAAATGGGTTTTATGGCTAGCAATATTAAAACGTCTGCAATCCATAGAGCACTTACTAGTACTGAATAACTATACTATGCTTTAAGTTAAAATCAATTTTACTGGTGTACTGGATTAAAAATTAGACATCTATATCTATAAAAGAGGAACTATGTATGTATGTATGAACCTCATGGACTCCGAAACCACTCGACAGATTGTAATGAAACTCTCAGTCATTATTAAGCATTATAAAAGGATGGTTTGTGTGAAGTTTGGTGCAGACCTGTCAAAAGGGACCCCAGAGGGTGTTAAGGAGTCCAATGTCAGACTTTTGGAACTACAATGTTTTTAAATAAATATAATTTAAAAGCAGATGTTTACTTTCACCAACCGGTTTGTAGGTTTTTTGTTGTTTTTGGTATACATTTTTATTATTTATCGTACAGAACAAATTATTATTTCAAATAATAGTTGTTAAGCGCAACAACGCGCTCCGGGTAACTGCTAGTTGTATAATATTCGTATATCGCATTTCATGTGAGTACATCAAGCAGCCAAGCAACCAGTGGGCTGATGGTGACGTGATGACGTCAGCTTAACTTTATTGGTTCCTCCTTACTTATCGATGCTCACCTGATATTGTATCTGAACATTACATAAATAAACGTTCTTTATTCTTATATGGTAAACATTAGGTCATCCCTTTGTACTATTGGGTTTTGTATACCTAAGTAGGCATCCCTATGGATCTACAGCTATTTTTAAACAAGAGCATATTTGAATGGGAAACTTATAGTGTGCTACTTCAACGTTGTATTTTCCCTTTTAGTTTTTAGTAATAGGATGTGACATAAGATAAACAAATTCTCTCTTAATGGCCTTAATACATTCACATTATTTATAAGGGAAATCAGAATGTTAACTGTAAAAATTCAATTCAGCTCTAGACATATTGTAGAACATTTAGTTTCTTTAATTAGAAAAGTGTAAACTCTATTTATAATCAAGAAAACACTGGTTGTATGTAATAAAACACAATAGTGACATCGAGCTTGAATTTTACTCCAGTTCAAATATACAAAATTACTCTCGGCAGCGTTGAATGTAACTTTATTTTAGGTAATTTCTTGTTACAAATAACCAGACATGTTAAGTAAGAATTATATCATTGCAGTCGGCCAAGGAACAGTTTAGGTTTACACACGTGGGGTTTTTTATAAACAGACACAATAGTATATTTTGTAACTAGGACCGAAAATGAGGTTTTGCTGGCTCGAGATAATTTTTAAGTTCGAGACGAAGCCGCTGCAAAACCCTTTCGGCCCGTGGCAAGAACACTATTTTTCACCACACTATACAATTGAGAAAATGTATACAATGAATGTACACTTAATAGTCAACACAAATAAAACTTTAAAGGTTATGTGAAGAAATATTAAATCTAATCAGCAGAAATAATAACAAACAGTTGGTAGGCAGCGCAAGAACACAAATCTATTGCAATGCCACTGCGTGCGTATTTAATATACACTAGAGGTCGTCCAGTGGTCGAAACTCGACCAAAAATATGTAATGTACTCACTTAACTATTTTCACCCCACACTGTAAATAAAACATGTGATTGGAGTTTCCTCCATTTGTTTTGATTTTCTGTTTATATTTCGTTGTTATTTCGTAACCAGCATAGCAACGCATAAGATCCATGTTAATTTGTTACAACTTTTAAACTTATTTTTTGTGCTTATCTTTGAGCCTATTTAAATTTATAAAGGGATTCTGCACACCTACAGGAAAATAGCTTTCCAACGGTATGCGTAGATTTTCCCTACGATGCACACGAGCTGAGAAAAAAGGTTTTAAAGAAACATGCTTGCCTATTAATATATAGATAGATAGAAGATAGATAGAAAGATTAATGATTTAAGTAAATAAGCGAACAGCTGATTTTTGAACCTATGGATGTAAAACCCTACTTGGTCGCCAGATGACGATGACAGCTGGTATGGACAGCAAAACGTAGCTTTCAGCCTCCAATATTAACATTTTTGTAAAACAGCTAAAACATATATAGCTAAAATATATAGGCGTGTATAGATAGTGTGGTCGCACCTGAATACAGAACTGAAGTATTATAAGGTGTGTCCTTGATTTAGGAACAATGAGGCAAAATCCAACATTCTGTTGTTGCTGTATATTTATGGCTGGTGTTCATAAGATGCAGCGTCATACTTTTGTATTTTACACTTTTGACGTTGAATACTAATATTGTTTGAACGTGTTGATTTGTCGTTTGACTCTTCGTTTCCTATCGGGATTTATTGCATGCAAAGAATGCATAAATCTAAGAGACTCTTCTTTTATATTGCTTTAGATATGGGTTGACTCGCGTATGAAACGTGGGTTACGTATAATAAATCGTAGTATTATCAAAATAGCAAAAGTATGCACTAGTACTATCCATTCCATCCAGTGAAAAAATATAGCCTGTTCAAGATTTTTGTAATTTGCGTTGTTAAAATTAGCTACTCGCATGGTAAATTATTTATTTGTGTTCAATACGCCAAATGATGACCAAGCCACACCAAAAAGGTTATTGTGAAATATATCATTACATATAATATATCATACTTGTTTCTCGTAGCATCAAAAACTAAGGAAGAATGCTGGATCTGTATTGTTGAACGTTGTCGGCGGCTCAGTCTACTTTCTATGTACATAAAAATTGGCTTCACTTAGTTTTCTTTGGTATCTGTAATCTATCAGTGATTGGGATTGAAACCCGGACAATGAAGTTTTAAGGACTTCTGAAATTTAAAACTCCTAGAGTGGTCTTCCCTGCTTTGGATTATGAATGCTAATTTCTATCGATTGCTGACTACTTACTAATGACTAAGCACCAAGTAAATATAATCCAATCTACTGTTAATACTAGTCTAATAATATAGTCATTGATTTTGATTATTAACCATCAAATTACTCCCAACTGACTTTCTCTTTACATTTTGTATCATGACTTGACTGCTACTCTCTGTAGTGTATTCCAACTTAGGTTGGGCGTTTGTGTATTGTTAGTTGTAATGTGTCGGTAAAGTTGTTTCACCTGAGGACGGGATCAGATTCCAGATCCCAAAACGATGTGTATTGTTTTTTACTATTGTGATGGAAAATGTCCGCAATAATCAAAGATTCAAAAATAACTTGCAAACCTAATCATGCTTAAAAATGCATATAATATACTGATTCCTGACTATTACTACTCAGTGACTACGCTTTGAATACGAAAAAAATAACTTCATTCTATTGCCGTTTCTTAAGCAAGGGAAGAATTCTCTGCAATACACACACCATGTGAAAAGCTTTACAATAGTTTCAAGTTGTCAATCAGCATATGAATTCAAAGTCAAACTACCGTCAAAAATTTTGAAAGGTGAATCTGCTACGATGATATAGTAACAAAATAACGCTATCCATAAATAAAACTGCATTCTACAGAATGTTATATTTCGCCTCATTGGTTCTACATCATGACCTAAGCAACCTCAAAACTTCAGTTGAGAATATAAATAAGTTTATGTTCAGGTCACTGATGATTTGCTATTGTTTATAACACTCAGGCTAAGCTGTTTCTTGGCCGACGCCCTATTGAATGATCGATTAGTTGAATAATTTACCCCTACTTGTAGTTGCCGCATAACATTGCTGATTTTGTCAGGTGTTATGCGGCAAAAGTTGCGTGTAATCGTTGGTTTGGCGTGACATTTTTCACGAATCTTGTATTTCATGCGGTGATTTCTAAATGTATAGATTTCTCGTTTATGTGTTAAAATCAAATAATGTGCAACTGATTTTGGTGGAGATTACTTTTCATTCCAAGCCTCCTCACACATTTTAGAAGAAACAATTGAGACTTTATCAAACATTAAAAACAAATCCCTAATAGATTTAACTTCATTTAAACACCCTAATTATATTTAACTTCTCTTTTAAAAGCTAAGGACAATGTTAAGGTATTTCATCTGATAACCTTTGAGTTCTTTCATGTCTTCTTTTGAGTTATAGATTATTTTATATGTTAACATTACGATCAAATAGAACAAGCTATTTGTAAACCAAATCTCTCTATTTTTTATTACACACAACCAGGGGAAAAGCACAGAATAAAATTGACCCGAACACGTTTAGTCAAATCAGAGTAATAAACCACAAACGAAGAAATTCACACCAAAGCAGTGTTCTGACTTTCAATAGAATGAGAAGAACACATTCAGAAGAAGGATTTGAAAATAATTATTTACAAAATTTATTGAATGAATTTCTAAACTTTGATTTCTATATTTCCTTCTAGAAAGCTAATCCTATTGAAAATTTTGTTTAATCATTTTTATTTTGAAAATTTAGTAGCTGTCAAAGGGTATAAACTGAAAAGTTAGGAAACATTACTTAATGAATTACTTCAGTTTATTTTTCTTAATTCTAAGGTAGTATAATAATTATTGTAATTTTCTAATTGCAAATTCAATTTGAACTTATTAGACATGGGTATGTGATGTCTTGCATGCCTGATTGTTTAAAGTATGTACCTAATATTGGATAATTAGTGTCTCTCTACTAGCTCCTGACCCATTAATTTACTGGCATGATTGTAGCAATCAACAGTGAGCCGAAACAGGAGAACATAAGTCGTTGAAAAGGGACCGCGTCTCGTTGTCCCTCCGTCTCGTTGTCCCTCCGTCTACTTGTACCTCGAGGCCTAGGGACAACTAGTCGTAGGTACAACTAGACGGAGGGACAAGTAGACGGTGGCTCACCCGACTAGTTGTACCTGCAGATTTTTAGGAGGTACAACTAGACGTAGGTACAAGTAGACGTAGGTACAACTAGACGTGTATCCCACCGACAAGTAGTATCACCTAGCTTGTACGGATGCGACCAATTGTCCCTACGACTAGTAGTCCCTACGACTAGTAGTCTCTACGACTAGTGGTCCCTCCGTCTAGTAGTCCCTACGTCTAGTTGTACCTACGCGTATTTTGCGTCCTTATAGTCTAGTTGTATCTATCCTTCAATTCGTTACCCTGTTTAATTGATTATTGCACGAGTACTTTTTAATAATACCCTTAATTAAATCAGGAACTGCAGTGTTCCGAGTCGATTGAGTATGATTGGCAAATATTTTTCACCGCAATACGTTGTTTTAGTAGTTTTACAGACGTTAATTGGAGGCTGAAAGCTACGCATTGCTGTCCAGGGTCGAAATGGCAGCTATAGTTGTGATTAAAATTTCCCAGCCCTAGTACCGAAAATCGCTTATTTAATTAAAACATTTATATATATATCATTAAATATACAAGCAGTATATCCCTAATGAATTGCAATAGACCGCTGCCCAGCAATTATGTATTACTATTTTTGCTGATTCCTTTAAATATTTTTTCACATAACCTTAAAGTATTTGCATTGATTAGTGTGCATATCTTATAGTTTACAATGGATTTCCCAGTGATCAATGAACAATGAAGTGTACAATGAAGTTGAGGTCCAGCGGTTGAAAACTCGACAAAAACTATGCAATGTACTACACATACTTCTCCATTTAACATACACTGTAAATAATAAATGTGATTGGAATATGTTCCACTTGTTTTGATTTTATTTTCATAATTAGTTGTTATTTCGTCACCAGCATAGCAACCCGTTAAACCCATGTTAGTTTTAAACATTTGTAATTCTTTTTTTATGTCTTTTTAGCCTATTTTAATTTATAAAGGCATTCTGTAGATCGACAGGAAAATACATTTCCACCGATATGCGGATATTTTCTGTGTGATGTTCACGAGCTGATAAAAAGGTTGTAAAGAAACATGCTTGCCTACATTATTGATATATTTTCTCAGTTTTGTATAGTTTAGTGAAATACAGCAATCGTACCACGGACCGATTTCATCTTCGTCTCGAACTTAAAAATGATCCCGAGCTGAAAAAAAGTCATTTTCGGCCCCAGGTACGAAATATACTCTTAAACTATCGTAGGATCGTTGAATACTAAACTCTATCTTGGAATTGCATACACTCGCTCCTATCTTTAAGTTTACGTTGTTGCCATACAATAAATGTATAAATAAACACAAAAATTCACAAGTTTTGTTGTAAGTACCTATATCATGTATAAATAAAAACATACAATAGCATCATGTGTAAGTGTATTCTGTAAAACTTTAAACAAATATTAGTAAAATAGTTTTCAGGTAAACTATTGTTGAATTAATTAGTTTTAAGTTGTTAAATTAACCTCGACCCGTGCTATGTTTTTAATGGAGTTTGTCCGGAAAAATACCATGGTAAAATTAAATAAAATAAATAAAATCAAAAGCAATTCATAACAAAAGAATAGTAGATACAGAATGAACGTAATTTCTGAAAATCGACAGAGCCTACATATGCGAAGCCTGTGCGTGGGGACCAAGTTGACTCAATAATTGGCAATTTGTCATAATCTTGTAACATAATTAACTACCACTACTATAATTATCAATACATTTTCAAAGGAGAAACAAACGTCCGATTATTTCTAGGCAGCCACAACAGATAACTTTAGAAAACTACGTTATAAGAATTAGAACAACTCAAAAATTAAATTGTTAACATGATTTGTTTAGCCTAACGAAGAAAATCCAAATTTAACTCCCATAAGAAAAACATGGGGAGCAATTTCGTTTACGTATAAGCCGAGTGAGATAATAGAAAAATATACGCCGATGCTTGATGGCAAATCTGTGCGTGCATACCTTTAATTTGAGACCTCAATAATAAAAATGGTCGAGTAGCAGAGCCAAACGAATAACCCATTTTCTTAAATTTACAAGATTATTTAATTATTTATTTATTTTAATTATTTATTTATTTTACTTGACTGTTAATACCAAAGCAAAAGCTTCAACTTCGTATGCGTCCGGATTACGAATAAACCTAAAACAATCTTACACCAATTTACCAATAAGTTTAATAAACCAAAATTGCACATACTCCGGACAGATTTCTTATAAAGAGATGCTATGACAATATGATCAAATCTCTATTTAATATAGTTTAGGTTGTGTATTGATTAGTCAGGACATTGATTGAATAAATAAATATTTAAACAGTATATATATATATATACTAAAACATAAATACAGCACAAAACAAACATATAAAACATAAATGTAAAACATAAAACATAAATGTACAGTACATAAATAGCCTAATTGTTACAATAAACTAACAATGATCATTTGTTAAATTAATCAGTTCAATGTTATTTATATAATTCGACCATAAAGATAGGCGAATGTCTCTCGTGTTTATTAGGACAATAACACAATATACCTTATTGTTGATTCAGGAACACGCCATGAACAGCTATTTCTGAGAAAGGTGAACGAAATACCTGTTGTAAAATGCAGCTAAAGACATCTGCTACAACGTATTTGACCTATTGTTTAATATAAGCAAAACCATATAGATTCAGTACTTGGAAAGGCAAAGGAAATATTTTGTAAACAGCGTACAGAATGTCCCGTTAATCCCCACACGTTACTCAGAATGGACTTCATTTGCAAATTCTTAGAGTTTCCTTTTACAACAATCCATTCCAGTTATTGGGGTGTTGGGTCAGCCCTCTATCGCGTAGTTGCGAGAAAGTGATCCAATCAACCTAAATATTGTTTTGATTTTACGTAGTACTGTGGTAGTTGCTAAAAAAAAACTCTTTCACTCACAGTATTAAACATTTTCAAAAAAATGTTGATTATATCAAACTGTTATGAACAGTGTGATTTTTTTATTAATACTGTAACATAAGCTTTTAGTTGAGTATTTTAAACTCCTTGAATGACAAAAGTTTTAATGTAAAACAGATCTATAATCTGATGTACGCTGCCCAACAAAGACGTTATTTATTTATTAGTTTTGAAATAATTCCTGGTAATACACATAGCTTAAAAATTAGTCGATTTCGAGAAACAGGTACACTACATTATAGTGCAAACAAAACGTAAATAACACTTAGATTTTCAATCCATTACTGATTTTATACTGATTTTAAGTCTAAATCTACACAGGCAACGTAACTTATGAAATACTCTTAGTTTATGAAGGCTTGGTATAAAAAGTCTTGTAAAGTGCCATTCTTGTGTGTTCTCTGGTTAGGAAACTAGCCTTAATATTTAGTTGTTTATGATATAAGCGGTCTGATTCATACCTACAGTGTATTCAGGTTTTGGACTGGCTAGGCCTATATACAAATATGCATGAGTGTTCGATGTCATCATGAGCGTTGGAATGTTTACCTAAAAAAAATGTCGTAGTAGAGGGTGATAGTGTAAATCATAGCTGTTCCCTGGTCCATCGGCCGGTGCCTCGAGGGATAATGACCGACGGACTAGGGATAGAGCTGATGACTCATCCGGTCATGTGAACATTGATATATTAACTAATACTATTTAATAGTAACTAGGTGAAACTTGTCGAAAACCGACGGTTACTTTCAAGGATTACGTTAATTCACCTAACTGCGTTAAATTGGATAAAATATAGGCTACATATTTTGAGCATTTAGCATTGTTTAAAGAATAATAAGTGTAAAAACAATATTGATATTAATTGCGTTAGTCGCCAAATTCGGTTGATCATTCAATGAATAAAATATTCCCCTTACCGTACGTCATCGGAGTTATTATTAGTATGTCATCTGGTATCTCTTCCTTTTGAAGAACCTTTAAATAGTATTAAAATCGTATTGGTGGATCTTTTGTAGTTAAACACTTCCGTGATTTCATCAGTATAATATGATTTTATTTGAAAAGAAAACTTTTTTTGGGAAGACATATTCAAAGGGAGGTATATCCGTTACAGTGTAAGTTTGATTTTTCCTTCGTCACGTCGCGTCAGTTCATATCTTACTTCTGTGCCAACGAATGCACCCTCTAGCTTACTTTTGAGAAATTTATTTTGAGGTTACTGTTGAAGCTGGAATTTCTTGACATGGGGGATGTCAGTTAGTTGTCTCAGCCTTATCAATAACATAAAGTTGTCAATATAATCTCTCTACGGAATGTTAGGTGTAGTGTAATACTTTAAGTGAAGTTGGATTTTATTCTTGAACTGTTAGGGGCCTCCTATTTCATACGGCCTTTTGACTTTATTGGCAGCAAATAATGCAAATGACATAGCAATGGGACATTTCCAAAAACAAAAAATACTGTAAATTGGCTGTTACGTATACATTGACGTTTAAATATTGTTAATCGACGTATTTTATAAAGGATTATGTGATCTAGTTTAAATGGAATATGACCTTTCTGTCATGACAGTAGCTGCATAAATAGCATTTTCTCTCTGTACCATATCTTACAGCCAACATGTCGTGTTATTTTCAATAATATTACCAACCCAGTGCGCCAAAGTTCGTAATATAGGCAGGTGCAAATAATATGTCAAGATAGGTACCATTTTAGGCAATGTTTCTATGTTTGGATTTTATTGGACATGATAAGAGCAGATATTTGTACATAAATATTTGATATGTGTAGAATAATATGATAAAATGTAGGCAAAAGTGGTGAAAAAGGCAGACACCATCCAGTACAATAGATATAAGATAGTTCAATAAGAAATAATTTATGAATTGCTGTGATAAAAGGATTTTGCACTGATTTCGTAATGGAATGTTACATTGCAAAATATGGCTGAAAAATAAGAAACACAATTTTAAAATAAGAAAATAACATTAACTCCGTTGTTTGAAATACAATTTAAAAATAAACAGCTGTTTCATTAAAAAGTATGATTCACATGGCCAAAATGTAAACAACTCTGTGGAGGGATCTTTAAAGGCTTCTAGGGCAGAGTCCTAAGGGATTTTGCTTAGTTTTTCTTTTGATAACTCATCTACAGACCAATACATACCTTTCTTTGGACACCTCTACCAAGTGGTGTCGCGAAGTTTGCGTACAGCGAAATTTGCGTACAGCTGGAATTTAGCGAAGACAGCGTACGACCCGCCAGGTTGATGTTTGACGAGGGTGAGACAAGGCCTGACCCTTGTGTCAGTGGAATTTGACAAGCGAAGTTTGCGTACACCAACAAGAACCACGGCTAGGTGTTGACTATTTGACTAACATTTGACTAAAGCAACCAATCAGTTCTCACTGATTAAATAAAACTTACTAACTATATTAAGTAGTAATAAAAATATACCGCTTTTAAATTACTATCTAGATAAATAAATGTATATGTAACTTGGTCTTATGTGATTGTTGGATGTAACAGCCGCTCATACACTAGACAGAATTGTCACGTATGGAAATGTATAAGCGGTCTTTCGGCCTTGACGGTTTTATTCATATTTACAGTTCTGATTATGTAAATACTTAGCGGCTACTATTACAATTAACGTTATTAGTAATCTACAATAGTACAGTTTCTAAATTAAAACTATTTACATTAGTCAGTTCTTTTGGTCTTAACAAACTTAGTTAAATATAGTTACTACCCAAGTTTGTGGAGGTATAATATCGCTTTAAACACGGAGCTATGTCTCTATTGTAATGATACCGGTATTGTTTGCGTATTCTTTCGATCCTTTGGTCCAGCATAAGATAGCGACCAGAAATCATAACGTAGCCAAAATAAAGTGTCTCCTAAAACTAATAATGTTTAATGGTAGCTCAACGTTATTATCTGAAGCAACATTGATTGAAACCCAGATTTGTGTATGTTAAAAATAGTATTTATATGTTACTATAACTTTTACAGTTAAAGATATTTAACAAGGGATTGCGACGTTGTATTCCGCGTTGGCTGGTTACTACATTTAGCTATGTAAAACAGGTTAGTTAAACCTTCAAACCTAACAGAATTGAGCGATAAATAATTAATTGTAATTAAGAAACTGTAAATATTGTACATTACTAATAACGTTGATGTAAATAGTGGCCGCTAAGAATGTACATGGTAAGAACAGCATATAGGAATACAACTGAAAAGACCAAAAGGCCGCTTCATACATTTCCAGACTTGAATTTGGCTTAAGTAAAATTTGTCTAGTAATGTATGAGCGACTGTTACATCTACACTCTATGTATTCTATCTATATATTAATTACGTAAGCCGATTCTTTGCGTCAAAATTGTGGTGAGAGACTGGGAAATCGTAGAACGACGGGAGAGGGCTCAAATTAAAGGTCTTGACCCCGTGACGGCGGGGAAAATAGTGAAATGTTAACACAAAATCAGATATAACGTAAAATATTCTCCATAAGAATAGCATTGGAAGTCGTTTGCTGCTGATTTTTGTTTACTTCAATACAGCTGATTGTGATTTATCATCAAGCCAGTAAGCAATATGTTACTTCATTTTTGTTGTTTTTTCCTCCCACAATATCTAAATTATTACTAGAGGTTAAAATACCTTATAATACGTCAGTGTGACTTTTTGATCACACTAACGGATTATAAGGTACTAGCTGTACCCGCGGGCTTTGCCCCGTTTAAATTCTTAATTTTCAAGATGAGCTCGTTCGCATGGCTCAATCACGTCCTGGTTAAAGTTCATTCGCTACGCTCACTCACCTTTAAGTTGGAGCTCGTTCGCTACGCTAACTCGCCTCCAGGTTGAAGTTTGTTTGCTACGCTCACTCACCTTTTGGTTGCAAATTAGCTGTTGTTATGAATAAAAAAAAAATAATAGTGCTGCACCCTGTTGGTAATCCATATTAATGCAAACTTTAATGCTATTGAACATCATAGAACAGAACCAACTTCTTTAATTGAAACAGCTGATAAGATTCATTAATTCCTTTTAAATATGAAAAATCATAAGGTTAACATGGGAAATTCCAGAGCCACTGGGGCGGAGCCCGAGAGTCCGATCAGAATAAAAACAACTTAGTTTTCCTATTTAATGCCTAAGGAATCGGTGTACCAAAATTCAGCCTCCTAGGTAAATGGGAAGTGGGAGAATTAGTGATGAGTGAGTGAGTGAGTGTGTCAGTGAGGGCTTTGCTTTTTATAAGTATAGATTTTAACCTCTAGTAATAATTAAATATATTACCTTTGGACTACTTATTTGCCAGCCAATTCTGCAATGTAGCCTACTGTACACAATATAAAACCACGAATAACCTTACTTATAATAATTCAGACTTTTTAGTTAGTCTTACAATGTTGAAATCATTATTTAACTGTGCAATTTACAAACTTGTGTATTTTTTTGTAAATTAGTTAAACACGTGATAAGTAGTAGAATCATCGGAGATGGCTCAAATCAAAGGAATTTAACTTAGAATAGCTGAAAAAATAATGAAGTTTTTTCTTATAACTTGAAGGTTATTTTTGTGTTGAAGGAATGTTTAACATGAAATAACCACATTGACTAAAAAATAAACGATTCAGGATTAAATGGAAAACTTTTGCTTTGTTTTAATTTCAAAACATATGTTCAAGATTTATTCAATTTTTTATATTTTATTTTACCAATTTTAATTTTAGATTAATTTATTGTGGTGTTTAATCAATTATTGTATAAAGGGATAAACCTCAACGGCCACTCTTGGAAATCAACCTGGGAATAAAGATGAAATAGGTTCGTTCAGGACAGGCAATATATTTGTTCATTAATCATCAAGTAAGTACTATGACAAGTTCCAATGGGCGGAAACACATAATTTTTTAGAGGAGATTTTAACCAGGTACTGCAAAAAAGGTTCAAATAATATAGCCCAGCATGTACGGTGGTAAAGGAAGCATCCATATATAACAGTAAAACCTAGAGGTAGTTTCCGTTTCTTAAAACCAACCAAAAATATGCATGTCGAAGATTCTGATGAAAAGTAATTAATTGTTTTTTAACTGGGTAATGGAAACCTAACCAGTCGCAAAATAGTTAGGAATCAGCCGTTGAATAGACCCCTTTTTGATAGAATATTTAAAATCAATCGCACCTTTAGGAGGAATACCACCACATAATCTTACACTAGGCTAATAGTAGTTTTTATGTTGATCAGAAACAAATCTAGCGATACGTTTGGTCAATGGGATGCTTTTACTTTACACTAATTTTGTTAAACCTTTCCAAAAGGAGCATAAACGTAGAAATAATAACTTCGTAGGGATGCTAATTTAGCGGTTTTGACCAAGAACTAAGCTTATCTCAACACACCTTTATTTGCTCCAGTTTTACAATTGTCTTAGTTTCAATTTTGATGTTTATTTGTTTTCACGTCCAGTGCCTTTGGATGACTGAAATCTGTCATCACTTGCTGATTGGTTCCTGGAATCTGGAACCCAACTTCAGCTGTCTCTAGTAGACATTTCTGAATTTCGATACGACTAATCAAAGTCATTTTAAACTTAATTGAGGTATAATTAATTAATCAATGTATATAGTCTCTGTGAAATCTTGAAAAGTAGGGCACTCTTGACATTGTGGATTGCTAAATTCTTCCACTGTCACACAGAGTTTGTAAAAGCGAGTCGAACGCTCGTACTGCCCAGTGAATGCTGGAATCTCGCAATGAACAAGTTCCACGCAAAACACACTTACTGTTGTCTGGTAGTGGTCTTCGGACTTATCTACCACTGAAGAGACTAAACAAAGTCGAAACAACAGAGCACACTTCTATCCTTAAAGGCGGATAGTCGTATTTGACTTAGCGCAGGCTCAATCAAATTTTGAATCCTCAAACCACACACTACACATGGATCGGTCACACCCGAGACGGTATGTGTGACGATTCCGATGCTCGGAGAGGTCGGGATTTGGTATTGAGATTTAAAAGATACATTCTGAGTGAATGTAATTCTTAAATTGGCAAGGGGTTCGTCCCCATTTACCTTCTAAAATGATAACCTGTAATTGAGCGCTAGTCAGAACGGGAACAATATCACGCGTATCCGGGTTAAGAGACGTAGGGCAACGCTGATCTTAATTGCAGCTATCAACCACATAAAGCTTAACGCTGTGGGAACCCTCACGATCGCCGGTCAGGCAGATGCCGCCATACACGAATTGTGTCCACGAGCCTAAACGTGCTTCTGTTTGATGATACCAGTGATCCTAGAAATTGCAGTCTGATTGAGAAGACTGACCACCATCCAGTGGATTTGCAACTACATCACCTGCTACAAGTACTTTTACCAATTGAAAATTTTGAGTACCTTGTAACATTAGGTGCAAGTGTTCGGCCACGTAACCTTCTAAATCAAATTAATTTTGTAGGTTTGATGTAGATCATTTATGGTCACGTAACTCGTCTTTGGGATATACGTGCGAATGAACGCCCTAGTGGCGGGATCACTCTTGCAACGTAAAAGGTGCGATTAAACGCATAACGGTATCATCTGTTTCGGTCTCAGGGCTAAACAGCCCATACCTCATCAGGTGCACACTTTAGTGCACGACAGATTGGAATAATAATATGTAATATGTTAAGGACGAATTAAATTTTAATTCGTCCTTAACATATTACATATTATTATTCCAATCTGTCGTGCACTAAAGTGTGCACCTGATGAGGTATGGGCTGTTTAGCCCTGAGACCGAAACAGATGATACCGTTATGCGTTTAATCGCACCTTTTACGTTGCAAGAGTGATCCCGCCACTAGGGCGTTCATTCGCACGTATATCCCAAAGACGAGTTACGTGACCATAAATGATCTACATCAAACCTACAAAATTAATTTGATTTAGAAGGTTACGTGGCCGAACACTTGCACCTAATGTTACAAGGTACTCAAAATTTTCAATTGGTAAAAGTACTTGTAGCAGGTGATGTAGTTGCAAATCCACTGGATGGTGGTCAGTCTTCTCAATCAGACTGCAATTTCTAGGATCACTGGTATCATCAAACAGAAGCACGTTTAGGCTCGTGGACACAATTCGTGTATGGCGGCATCTGCCTGACCGGCGATCGTGAGGGTTCCCACAGCGTTAAGCTTTATGTGGTTGATAGCTGCAATTAAGATCAGCGTTGCCCTACGTCTCTTAACCCGGATACGCGTGATATTGTTCCCGTTCTGACTAGCGCTCAATTACAGGTTATCATTTTAGAAGGTAAATGGGGACGAACCCCTTGCCAATTTAAGAATTACATTCACTCAGAATGTATCTTTTAAATCTCAATACCAAATCCCGACCTCTCCGAGCATCGGAATCGTCACACATACCGTCTCGGGTGTGACCGATCCATGTGTAGTGTGTGGTTTGAGGATTCAAAATTTGATTGAGCCTGCGCTAAGTCAAATACGACTATCCGCCTTTAAGGATAGAAGTGTGCTCTGTTGTTTCGACTTTGTTTAGTCTCTTCAGTGGTAGATAGGTCCGAAGACCACTACCAGACAACAGTAAGTGTGTTTTGCGTGGAACTTGTTCATTGCGAGATTCCAGCATTCACTGGGCAGTACGAGCGTTCGACTCGCTTTTACAAACTCTGTGTGACAGTGGAAGAATTTAGCAATCCACAATGTCAAGAGTGCCCTACTTTTCAAGATTTCACAGAGACTATATACATTGATTAATTAATTATACCTCAATTAAGTTTAAAATGACTTTGATTAGTCGTATCGAAATTCAGAAATGTCTACTAGAGACAGCTGAAGTTGGGTTCCAGATTCCAGGAACCAATCAGCAAGTGATGACAGATTTCAGTCATCCAAAGGCACTGGACGTGAAAACAAATAAACATCAAAATTGATGAGTCCGTCCACAATAATTTAAGAACAATGAGTGTCTTAGTTTACTGAAAGGTATATGGAAAAGAAACATATGCCATACACTGCATTCCCGGCGCCGGGGACGTTTCGTGGAAATACATCTCACCCCCATCCCTCCCGTAGGTATAAGTAAATGCCAGATATGCAAGATGTCAGTTCGTCTTGAGCAGTGGTCATAGAAGTTGGCGAATTATCGTGCTGAGCTATGTCTGCTGTGTCTTTTAAATCGAAATTTGGTGGGGTTTGGTGGTCAGATGATAAAAGTTTTGTGTATAAACCTAAGAAGTAGAGTTTAAGTGGAAAAAACAATGATAGCAGATCTTGACAAGAAATAAGGAAAACCAAAGTGTAATATGGAAAAGGACTGACCAAGGGACACAAGTACGTTGTTGTCAAGAACAGGGGTTTCTCAATGAGCTGCAGACAAGCCAAATTTTCCTGGCTTTTGTAGCAAGTTGTTTATAATAAATTGTTGTAAGATTGTATGATTTTTAAAGAAATAAAATTAATCTCTTAAACCGGTGACAAGTTGAAGGGGAGATACAACTAGCCGCAGGTACAACTAGACGTAGGTACAAGTAGGCGTAGGTACAACTAGTCGTAGGTACAAGTAGTCGTAGGTACAAGTAGTCGTAGGTACAAGTAGTCGTAGGTACAAGTAGTCGTAGGTACAAGTAGACGCAGACGTATGAGGTACAAGTAGACGGTGACGTTCCCGACTAGTTGTACCTGTAGATTTTTAAGAGGTACAACTAGACGTAGAGACAACTAGACGTAGAGACAACTAGACGTCCGCACCATCGTCAAGTTGTCTCTACAGCTTTGGACGGGGTACAACTAGACGCCTGTCACCAAAATGCAGCAGGTACAACTAGACGCCGGTACAAGTAGACATCGCCCCGTTGAAAAAAGTCGTCTTCCCCGGGGGCGCACCCCAATTTGAGCACATTTTCCGGACATCTTGATTACTACCACCCATTGACTACCGACTACCGACTATTGACTACAGACTATTCACTATTGAGTGATAACTATTGACTACTGACTACCAACTACCGACTACTGACAGCTATCTATTGACTATTGACTACTGACTAGTTACTACTCACTAATAACTCCTGACTACTGTCTTCTCACTATTGACCACCAACTACTGACTTCTGACACTATCTATTGACTATTGACTACCGACTAGTTACTACTCACTAATAACTCCTGACTACTGTCTTCTCACTATTGACTACCAACTACTGACTGCTGACCACTATCTATTGACTATTGATTACCGAATATTATTTACTGACCGAGTGCAGTTTTCGTGCGGCGTCGTGGATGGCGACGATGTGGGTGATGTTGAATCTGTCCAATTGTTGTGCATCTTTGGAGTCCCTATAGTTGCCCACGTACAGCCCCGGCAACACCTGGAACAGGAGGACGGAAACACTGAAACGTCACATTTAGCATATTTGGTCAATATTGCTCTGTGTAATATTTCCTTAGTACTCCATGTTGGACTATGGTTTATTCTGTCCATACTTGAAGGTATCTAAACAAATTAAGATATACGTCAAAAAACAAGTTATGATTAGTTAAAATTACAGAAAATATGTAGCATGACATTATAGCCTCTAAAAAGCCGTGGCATTGGTGTGGCAACGTCGCACCGGCCTTGTGCAATGTTAATAACAGCAAAATCAAACGTCTAAACATGAACATTGCGTGCATCAGCTGTTTCAGTAGGACGGGAGTGCGGCGTTGCCACTTTTCTCTCACCGCGGCATTGTATTAGAGAAGGCTATGATAAAATACATTTTGCACATGGTGAATAACTCAATGTTAATACTACAATAAAATGTGTACATTGTTAAACATTAAATGAGAAGCCGTATACAAAAGCTCCCTTGTATATCTGATTCTAATGAGATTACATTCAAATCCTTTCTGGTCAATTCCAAACCCCCAACTGTAGCTGCGTTGAGTGTCCTGATTTAATGGAGTTTGTCCTGATTGCCTAGTTACATTGGCCCGAGTAGTGGCTTTGTCTTTCAGGGAGGATCCCTTGAGACCTTACATCCTGACCTACATACAATACCATTCACATTGCTACTATAACCACATTGCTACTAGTGAGTCTATAAATAAAATCATTGCTATCGAATACATGTGGATGAATTTTTTCAGATCACAAACCTTCTCTCCACAGAGATAATTTTTTTCTGGAAATTTTGACCTAAAGCTTACGAGCTTCGAAACACCCGATTACAAAATTATTACACTAAGTGAACATTACACGTAATTGAAACCAGGCTTGTAGCCAGAAGTCCTAGGTTTTAGCCTCTAAATTAGCAGTGCCCCCTATAACACAGGATTTTTTTCATGTCTACGCCACCTGAATTTTACTTCATTAGTTACGGGAGAAAGTTCTTAAACGTGTTTTAGGGAACGCGGTTTAAACCCATGTGTTGGGGATGTACCGGGAATTGAACCCGTTCCTCCCTCACCGAAGTCCGAGACGTCAACCACTAGAGCGCAACACACACAGGACTTTTAAGGATTTCTGACAGTCAGTCGTAAATTTCTGAAAACTGACACGGTTCAAAATCAATAAAAGATAACATCGTGATAACCAATTCAATTTTGGCTAAGAAATTGTTTCACAGCTAAATGGCTTTTATTGTTGTAGTATAAGCCGGCCTCCAAGTCTTGAGCCGTAATCTCTACAACGTCCTATAATATCCGTTCAAAACTATATTCGCACCTTCAACAATAGTCATTCAATGGGCCACTTACATTTTACGACCGAAGAAGATTTGAAGAGTGTAATGGTTTTCTTCAGTATTTTATGATTTTATTGGAGTCGTTCGTCAAAGAGTAATACTATTCACATTATCGCGATGTATGAGAAAATATCAGTTCAAAATTTCATGCTTTCAGGATTGATTATTTATTTTCTAGAAACAGTACATTGTATATTTGGTATATATGGAGTTTGGATTTGAGGTTATGTTTGTAACGAAAAAAGTACAGATAGTTTAGCTACTTATTGGTTTAAACGATTGAATATGTAAATAGTTATGATTATGAATGTAATTATTATTTCTATAACTTAAAAACTGTTCAAAGGAGAATGTTTTTGATAAATTGATTTAATTAAGTTTTGTTAGTGTTGTTTGAAACTACTCACTTTACTTCTGTTCTTCAATCTCCATTGTAATTCTTGTAGTTGTGTTGTTCTTGTTAACATATGTTTCTATTTCTTCTTTGTGTTTGTATACAGTATATTATAAAAGTGTATTGGGATTGATTGGGCCTGCTTGATTATATATATCATTGAATATTGATTGGGCCTTAACAGAGAAATATATGTTGATCACATAAGTTTACTGATTATATAAATTTAAATGTAAAACTAAAAAGAACAACGCTAAAATAAAAAAAAATACTTATCTGCAATTAATAGATCCCTACCAGTCAAAAGAAGTTAAATAAGTTATTTTCTACTTACAATTCTAATGTCATACCAATGGACAGTTATTAAAACCTCGTTGTTGGTTTAAATTGTCCGTAAATTATAGTCTAAAATCATAAAATATGATAACACCAGTTATCAATCATATTTTATGATATAAGACTATAATTTATGAGCACAAAAAAAGTAGATGTCTAACGTATTATTATGTACTTAAACATGAGATATCAGTGTTCAATACTTTTTTAGCGTCAATACCCTATTGTAATACAATAATAATCGATAAAGATTTTTGGTAAAAAAAAAACTCAAAAAACTAATCCAAGGTCAATATTTTTACACTTTTTTACCACAAAACTCGGTAAACTCATTCGTAGATGCCAACCGCTATCTTTGTAGCTTCATGGAAACAGTTCAATGTTGATAAGAGCACTAAAAACAGAAAAGCACTTTCGATTTCACTGGTGCCAAAAGTACAACTGCACATAGACTAGGCAGTTTGACCGGGACGGTCGTTATCGGCGCCATATACAGTTATGGCGGGAACCATAAACAGCTGATGTAGATAAGCGGTGACGTCATCCCAGCAACAGCTGATAGGATGCTGTTTGATACATGACTTATGTATAGGATGTGAGGTATCCGATATGCGTTTTGTGGTATCATTGCCACACTATAGATAAAGCTAAACGTACACATATTTCAGCTGTGTGGTTATTAATCAAAATTAACTTAGTTGAATAAAGCCATCGACAGTGTGCTGATTAAATTGCTATTTTCTGCCTGGATTTGCCTACATACTTTAGACCAAGCCAAACTGAAAGAACGAACTGTAGAATCTTTGATTTCAGATCGGTCATCCCATTAACAAGGGGAGAAGATACAATTTTAGACTTAACACAATCTGTGAATGGTTCATTAATTTATGTTCCATTTTTGATACAAAATTGACCAAGTCAATTTACTACTAATTAAATATACCTGCTGCAGCAAACCTGCAGACCAAATGAATTTCCGTTTGCCTCATTGGACTTTTACTGAAATATTTCCTTAAAAACAGATGTATTAACAATTTAGAATAGGTTTAGTAAGTACTTAGGTTTGCTGCAACGGGAAGGAAACAAGTTTTATTAGTAAAGTGTTAAAAAAATTGTATGGAAATAATAAATTTGAAAATTTTATCATATATGAAAAATAGTACAAAAAACATTACACCTATTAGCAAACCAGTTACTAAGTCTATAGTAATTATCAGAAAATAATTCATAAGTAAATAAAAATGGAATTTTCAAATCAAAAGTTTTCAGAAAAATATTTCTGCAATAAAAACTAAACATAAAGATATAAGAGAGGGGCAAGCGCCAAAACCAACCTCAGGCAAGTCCCTCCTTGTATTAAACTGTCCTTGATTGTTCCGAGAATGTTTCATTGTTTCCTCATTTCAATCTAAAGTGTGCTTAAAAATACTCTTGCAAGATAAAAATGCACTTATTCCAAACTGAATAGAATTAGAAATATAGCGCGTAAAAGGTGCATTTTAGACTAACCCTCTATAAATAGTTTGGTTAGTTTATTACAGCTGTAATTTTAGGATAGTAATACCACAGACAAAAAGAGTTAAATATATACCCTCAGCTGTAGTTACCATGGTTACCATAGGTTCTGGCGCACACCGCTGGGAGTGCCATGTAGTTTCGGTGTACGCGCTACGTAACTACATGGCGCTCCCAGTGGTGTGCGCCAAAACCTATGGTAACCATGGTAACCAGAGCACGGCTGACAGTCTATATTTAATTATTTTTGTCCTGTGTTTTATGTTGGTTGTTCACCTTGCGTTTGCTTGAAACTCGTCCAATTTGAATACCTAATAGCTTAAATGAAAGCCGGTATTTCACTAATGGTTCTTAGACCAAAATATATAGGATTATATAATTATAACTGATGAAATGCATCTTAAATTGAAGTAAGAATTCGAAAATAAATCAAATTTATGTTTTTTGGTAGAGTAATACAGTAGATAAATATATTCCAATGCTTGATGTGAAATCTGTGCGTGCATACCTTCAATTTGAGACCTCAATCATGAAAATCGGTTGGGTAGAAGGGCCAAACGAACTCGGAAAAGAAAAATCAATAGTTTTTAATATACAAGTTTTTAATCATTAAAATATGCTAAGATCGGAACGCACTCTTTATACACCGGAGAAAGTTTGTAATAGTAGTTTACGCAACGATTGCGTTAACACTATTTACGCGAGTTGCGTACACTACTTTATCTACGACGGTGTTTTAATTACAAAATACCCCCGCCGCAGCAAACCTGCCGACTAAGCGAATTTCTATTTGTCTGAATTGATTTTCAGTTAAATATATTTTAATAACATTAGGTTTAACGAGTACCTAGGTTCGCTGCTATAAGGAAACTAATAAAGTGTGTTTTTGAGTAAAATATTGATAGCTTAGTACAAAATAAATAAATTTGCCAAGTTTGATCAAAATATATCCATAAACAAGCAAACTACAACATTTGACAATATTCTCCATAAGCATAACATGGGAATTTTAAATTTACAATTTTTTTAATTTTCTCCGTTACTAATAACCGAACAAAAATACTTTTTCCTACAGTCACCCGACAAAGTTGGCTTCCCTGTACTGTTTATAGTACAGAAAGCTGCTAATTGCTGCATATTTATACTTTGCCGTACGGTTTATACTTTGCCGCACGGTTTATACTTTGCCGCACATCAGGATTCCAACCAAACAACACAAAACAGCGTGGTTTTATTATGCACGTAATCCGTGTACGCTTGGAAATAGGTTGGCAACACTTAAAGATAATAATACTATGAACAGCTGATTGACTATTATAACTACGATTTAACCTGTCATTTCGTGTTTATAGTTTTGGTATTTCTGAACTTTCTGGACTTTTCTTTTAAACGTTTTTAAAACATTCCTACGGTCTTAATAAACAAGAAAATACCTTTAAAGCATTTTTTTAGGCGCGGAAACCACTTCAAATTACAAAAACATACGGAACTATATTCTCAAAAGACGGAGCACATTTCTTGCCGAGGAAAAATAGCGGAGTGATACGGACCACGGGTACTACTTTCTCCAGGGCACCATTTGTGTAATTGTGTTGCTAGCTGAACCTAAAAACGTGTTGTATAGTGTTTGAAAGACTAATTATTTATGTTTTATAGTGACTGTAGGAAAAATATAATGTGTAACACGAGTGAAAAAGGCCTTTGCTGCACTCGAGATCATTCCGCACTCGCCTGCGGCTCGTGCGTAAACATTGCTCTCGTGTGCAGCAAAGTGCCACATTCACCACTAGTTACACAAATAACTATTTTATACTAAATTATTTGTTTTTTTAAGCTCTTTAAAAAGGTCCACAGAGAAATTGGGAAATTTTGTGTTTTGATGGTCAAAAGTGAGAAAAACCAATTTTTACCCCATAAAACCCCCCATAAAGCCTCGTTCCCATGGTCCGATCGTGCTGGTTCGCGAACTCATTCAAGTTTATCCCGCTTTACACCTTTAAACCAAATTTCATCAAAATCGGACAAAAATTACTCAAGTTATCGCGTTCACGGACGTATATATATATATATATATATATATATATATATATACATATATATACATATATAAAAATTTGAACGAATGGTGTTTTTGGCCTCTGGGGACATCAAAATGAAAAAGTAAATCGGTCCCGGGTCTAGGTCTTACCGTGCCACCTACGGTAATAGCTACTTCCCTATAGGGAAATTCGCTAAAAATCACTACTCATAACTTCTAAGAGAGGTTATGTTTTTGTGTATAACCTCTAATTGCCACTGACAGTGATGCAACGAAACATTGTATCAAATACTAATTGCACCAATCAACAATTAAATTGGCCTGAACAGCTGATTAGTTGAATTTCGAATCATTACAATTTTGCTTCTCCTCTCTCAATCCTTGAACCTCATTGGCCCGTTACCCGTGTTGTTATGAGTAAAACTATGCTGTTATGAAAGTAAACAATGCTGTTATGAGATACTTTTCAATTCTAAGAACTGTACTGAAACGGCTACTTTAAAAAATGGTCGTAGGTAAAATTTTTAAAACACTAGTACAACAAATATTTGTTTATTTCAGCCGCATATACACCGCATTATAAAACGTTGTTTTCTGCAAAGAGCGCCTGCCGTTAAAGATATGCAATTCAAATACTGCTTCCATATTGCCTGTCTAGTAAATACGGCGCTCGTCTTCAGTAGTACCAACCAACACAGCACATTTTCCCATACGTAGGCTAGATATTAAATAGCCCTATTTGTGAAAAAAAACTACTTTACTCCTCAATATTTCTTGGTTCCTCTTATGATTCTTGCATTTACATGCCACATGATTCACACCCTTGCAATCTTTTATAGTTGAATTGTTTACTTTGGATACTACAAGTATAATTATTGTCGTCCTTAGTGTATATGAGCCTATTTTGCTCATAAGCCTGTCAAGTATTTTATGATTGTTTACGTTTAAGTGCCTGATTTCTACTTAAAATTTTCCTTCAGTTTTTTTGTGGACGTTACAATGCGTTTTTTACCCTATGTAAGTCACAGTTCACTTATACATTTACGTATTTAATCGATTAAAAACAAGAAATAAACCTACACTAAAGTACCGAACAGAAACATGCTTCGAAACCACACCTAAAGCAACCTTAGGTTTAATTTTCTTTTAAGGATGTATTTTGAACTGTAAACTCAAATCTTCAGTTAATGAATGGTTAGTTTACTTAGTTATTACCAGAGGACTAGCAATAGTTAAAAAATATATTGATACATTTCGTCAAAACATATAATGTATCTATATATTTAATACACAGTTGTAACACTGTTTTCTCAGTAATTACTGGACCGATCCACAAGATCTATGTGTCAAATTAAAGGGGATAATGCATAGATTTGCCGAACTTCATTAGAATTCACGTTTTTTCTAAGGGTTAAGACCTACAGCCCTTCAAAGGTTGAGTCAATACAATTCTTATTGAAGAATATAATTTACAGCTTATTTAATAATTGTAAATCATATGTCAGCTGTTTAATGTTTGTTAGATTTGTTATTATTTTTATAACCTTACTTTCAGTATGTAATTATTAAACTTGGAGTTTATGTTTATAAACACACGATTTTGATCAAGGAAAGTGTATTTGTTAACTTATTTTTGAAATGTTTTAGTTTTCCTGCAAAGTGATCTGAAGGAAAGTGGTAATTGAGTTTAAGTTTGAGTATGGAATGTGAAATAATACCCATCCTAGGGGACGGAAAATTATTGTTTTGATCAATATAATTTATTCTCTACGGCCACCAGAATAATCATGGGGAAATCCGCTTGCAAGTTGTACATATAATTGCTAATGAGTGGGAAACATACAAACATTTTATAGTAGGTGACGAATCTTACTCAAGATCAGTGTTAAGACGTTCAGTGGTACCAAACTTTACCTTCTCGAGATGGCGAGTACGCTGGGATACGTGGAAATACAATTTATCAGTGAATTTTTTTTTTCAAGTACACAGGGAAGTTGCTTGAGAAACTGTGACTTTCCATTTCGGTTCTGGCGAAGTTAAGTGACTTGATGTTTAATGGCAATGTTGACTCGGGTCATTATAGCGTTATAAAACTTTATCATTAACCCCAGGGTGTGAAAAGTACAAAAAAAAGAAAAGGTAATCATTAACCGGGCGTAAAGAGACATACCGAACGAAAAAAAAATGTAGAGAACCATCGAACTAAAAAGGTAAAGAGCAGTGTTGGTGTTAAATGTGCTCTGGAAGTCCCTACAAAAAATACCAACTCTTTTGAATTGGGGTCGTTAGATTGGATTTGTCACTACTTCAAATCTATGAATTTTGAGTCAGAACAGACTAACTGGGACACAAAAATGTTTTAGTTTTCTTGCAAAGTGATCTGAAGGAAAGTGGTACCTAATTGAATTTAAGTTTGAGCATGGAATGTGAAATAATACCCATAGTAGGGGACGGAAACTTATTGTTTTGATCAATATAATTTATTCTCTATAGCCACCAGAACAATCATAAGGAAATCCGCTTGCAAGTTGTACAGATAATTGCTAATGATTGGTAAACATACAGACATTTTATCGTAAGTGATTAATCTTACTCAAAATCAGTGTTCGACGTCCAAATTTTACCTTCTCGAGATGGCGAGTACGCTGGGATATTTGGAACTACAATTTATCAGTGAACTATAACCTAACTATATTTTTCGAGTAGGCCTACACAGGGAAGTTGCTTGAGAAAAAACTGTGACTTACGATTTCGGTTCTGGCGAAGAAGTATCTGACTTGATGTTTAATGGCAATGTTGACACGGGTCATTATAGCGTTATAAAACTTTATCATTAACCCCAGGATGTGAAAAGTACAAAAAGAAAAAGAAAAGGTAATCATTAACCGGGCGTAAAGAGACATAGGTACAGAACGAAAAAAACATGTAGAGAACCATCGAACTAAAAAGGTAAAGAGCAGTGATGGTGTTAAATGTGCTCTGGAAGTCCATACTAAAAAATATACTTGGTTAAATAGCAAATAAACAAAGAGGTTACCTACAAAAAACGGCCTGTTGATAAATAGATAGAAACTTAATTTAAATTGCCATTAGCTGATCCATAAAAATATCAATCAATGTAAGTCCATTATGTTTTAACCTTATAACACGGGGTAATCAAGTAATTGATGCTATTAAAATATAGTCTTATAAATGTTTAAAGTGTAAGAATAGAAATATTGAATATTGTTAAAAGACGTATCTTAACTTATATTCATATAATAGTACCAACCTGCAAAGTGGTACTCAAAAAGTCTGTTTAAATATAGTGTTTAGCCTGTAATATATCGATACGGGTGATGTGAATATGACATTTTGTGGTGGCAGAGGGAGGTTTCGGGGGTAGCAACCCTTAAACAGATGACCACTTGACCAATAACACAAGCAACACTTCAATGGTGATGGGGAAAGGGGTGAAAATGTACAGCGCACACTACAGGAAAGTGCCTTAGTAAGTTCAATAACTATTACAAGACATTGAAAATAAGCTTTAGAGTTGCAGTAAAGTAATATAGCATATACTAATTTTACTTTTACACATTGAAAATTCCATTGTAGCTTAGCCTTAACTGATGTTCTCAACACACTTGTTGCGGAGCTAGTGAGGTTATTTGTATACCTAGGGTAGGGAAGAATTGGCTGTTTGAATATTGATTGAGACATGTTTTCTCCAAGTTAAAGTTAAAGTTTTGGGATCAATATGGAAGTGGTTGACAGTCATCCTATATTTTAAAAGGCAAGCATGTTTCTTAAAAACCTTTTTCTCAGCTAATGTGTATCGCATGGAAAACCCATGCATACCGTTAGAATGATACCATTGACTATGAATGATGATACTTTCCTGTAGATGTGCAGAATCCCATTATGAATTAAAATAGGCATAAAAATAAGCACAAAAATGAATTTATAGGTTTTTTTTATTACATGGGCCTTATGGGTTGACATGCTGGTGACGAAATAACAACGAAATTTAAACAGAAAATCAAAACAAATGGACGAAATTCCAATCACATGTTTTATTTACAGTGTGGGGTGAAAATAGAGAACTCTGTACATTACATATTTTTGGTCGAATTTTCAATTACTGGACGAACTCCAGTTTTATTTTTTATTTTTTTTGTATAGGAAGGTTGTTGACAAGCTAATGGGAGAAAGTATGTGTTAGATTGCTGACACCGATTATTTTAAATAGGCTACAGCTGGCCCATATATTTTTGTTCTGCTACCATTGATTGAGCTCATAAAAACGAAATGTTTCTCTTCTAATTGCAAAGTAAATATTACTATACCTTTTACAATGTTCATGTAAAATGCAAACGATTTTTTCCAAAATGTATTAGGTTTTTGCCATCTTGATCCATTAATTCCTAATTAAATTTTGTGTATTTTTCTGTATGTTTTATTTATATCCGTTTACCGTGGAGAGGCAGGACTTTGCTGATACAACATTGTAAAAATTAAGTATACGAAATTAATCTATAATTCAAGTGAATAAAAATAACTAACTTACTTAAAACCTAATATTATTTATGTTGTTTAACCACAGAAATTTTACTGTTTTCTGTGGTTTAACTGACGTGTGATTTGAAGACTGCAACCTTGCACAGTGAAACTTCGTGTCAAAAACATCCAATCACAATCTCACTTCCCGCGGATTCATCCACTCCCATCAACGTAGCAGTGCTGCCAATCTTGCTAATGTATAAAACAGGTTGGTACAGAAGGGCTGATATGTACGTGCTTTCACTACTTAACATTCGTATTTTTTTTTTTTTTTTTTTACTGTTGTGGGTCATCTACAACTTGTGCAAGATTGATGTGAAGAGGCACAGGATGGGTTAAGTTAGGTTCATCACTTACAAAATGTAAGTAAAACGCCGAATTTCCGTTTAATACATGCACCGGGTGCGCCTCGAAGAGGTCCCTATTTTTGAATTAATATGACAGACGTATTGAGCGCGCTACCTACTTGAAATTCTACAATCGTGACTAACACATATGTAAAGGTGTTGCCCTCGAGTCTCAATTAATTCTGACTGATCCAAACAAAATGGCGAAAAAAAAAACAATAAAATCAGCAATCGTGTTTTTAGGTATCGAAAAGGTACTATTTCCTTGAAAATTAATTTAATCCCAAGTAAACACTGGTTGTGGGGGGGGGGTTTGTAGCAAGATATTGCATGTTGAAGTCCCCAGGATCATCGCACTACCAGGTACAATCGATAGTTCTACGTCTGTCAAACTATTATTAGAATGCTGCATCAAACGTATACAACTATACAATTAGGGTGGTTCGTGTATACTGTGGTGTATTGTAATTTGCAATTCTAAAAGTCTATTTCCTGACAAGTAGAGTTTAGCAATTATTTGAATACTAGCTGTTTGCCCGTTCTACGTACGGGAATCTTGTAGTAAGTTGAAACCTTATATTCAGAACAGGAGTTGGTTTGCATATTTAGTGTGCATTTTTCCAGATATGCTGGCAAAACTATTACTTTATAGGAATACATAATAAACCTTCGCAAACACAATATCTGACAGTTTCAAAGCCTAAACGAATGCTTCGCAAGTGTCAACCGATCGTGTTAGTCCATATTTTATATCTAATGATAAAAGGAACTGCTTTATAGATCTATGAGGCATAGCCCTTACGGAGGCCTGTAATTGAAAGTTACTTTTCACACTGGTTAAAAGTAGTAAAAATACTACCTCAACTTTACTACTGCACACTTTATTCGGGTTGAAATTTGCATTAACAAAGGTGATCTTTTTTCACGAAACACTGAGAAATAAAGTTACCAACAGGCTTACACACACAAATACAGAAATGAATTAGGGGATTTACTACGCTTTAACCAAAGCAAATTACAATTATTTGAAAGTTTTGATAGTGTCATCAAATTTTATAATAATCGTTTTTAGGCCTAATCAAACTGTAAAATTGGTGTAAATCCGTTGGCAAATATATAAATAATTAAATAAATACACAGCCCACAAAACATTTATATGTTAACAACGCCAAGCTTTAAAAATTCATGATGGTTTGCTAAATAAATCGTTCACTAAAGTATTATCATTTTCATAGCATAAAGTAACATATTGGAGTCCAGACAGAAAACGCAATAAAATTATACAGTAAGACATCAATTAAATTTAATAAGAAATAAGGTACAGCACTAACGATAACTATAGTTGTAAATAGTGATGTGTTTGTACGTAAAAATGATTCTTGCTGCTACCACCAGTTCTAAGGAAAAAGTGCAGTACCAAAAACCAACGTTTACATTTAAGAAAAGAACTATAGTACTTACGATTACTACCAATTCAAACTGTCCTTCTAATCAAACTTTATTATAGGTGTTAATCCGTTGGAAAATATATAAATAAATAAATACACAGGCCACAAAACATGTAACGTTAACAACGTAAAGCTTCAAAAACTCACTATGGTTTGCTCAAAAAATCTTTCACTTGATGTGGTGCAGTACCGAAGCTATTAATCTCCCTTGGTTTTAAATTTTTTAAGTTTTCGAAAATTATGTTATTTCCCATTTATTTGTAGGCAACTTTTAATGTTAACATATTAATGACAGTTTGAAGAAACCACCTTTATAAAACAAAGGTTTGTTTTTAAAAAGATTACGTAATCTCTAAACTATAATCGGTACACATATCTAGCAAACATTCGGAGGAAATGTGACAAAAAACGCACAAATCTGGGGTTTTGGACGTTTGTAGTTTTACTTCCTAAGTAGAAAAAGTACCGATGTCGTTGTCGAAATGTAAGTAAGTAGAAACCGAAAGTGACACATTGGAAAAAGCGAGTTGCGATTTTAGCTACATCTGTAAGTTAAACATATGTTACGATCACAGTGAAATTAGAAAGATCTTCCAAGATCACAGCAACACCCACGATCACCCACTGCAGTTGATTTTTTACTTTGCACTTTACACAACTGTCTTTGAAGCGCCGTCAATGAGTGGAAACCTTTTTTGTAAACTATTGGTGACGATGATTAAAAAAATGTAAGTTTCCCAGCACTGATTCACAACACTGATTCTCAGTATTTTCCCCGGTTATAAAAACTCAAGAACAATCGTTGCACTTGCGATTAATTAAACCGGTTAAGTAAGGCACAACGGTTTTAATCTAACTTGGTTTGGATGTGCTTACAAAACTTGATCGGAAATGGTTGCGGTATTAGTAAACAGTATTTAATGTAAACATATCAGTGACAGCTAGAAATAAGAACTAATCCAAACAGCTGATCGTTATTTCATAAAATGTAATAGTAAACATTGGGAGAAAATTTGACAAAAATCGAACAAAATTGGGTTTTTGATGGTTTGTTATATTTTTTCAAAAGAAGTTAGGCCATATTTTAATAGCCAAAGACACTCTCGCCAATCCAGTGAATACAGAAAAATAATTGGAATCTTGATCTGTACTCTAGTTTTCAAGGAGTAGGCCGCGTAAAATGACATTTTGGCGTTACAGACGAAGTCACAGAATGGACAAACAGACAGACATACAGACAGAAATTGAGATAAGACTCGTTTCGGCTTTCTTAGGCTATGAAACGTAAAAATAACCAAAAACTGCATGATTCTAAACAATGTACAGACAAAACTGTAATTTTATTTATATAGACAGTAACTATCAGTGGTAGGCCTGTAAGTAACTGAGTGTAATTGTGTTATGTTATTTTTACATTTTTTTCTTTTAGTTTTTGTAACTGTCATAAAATATACTGTACGATAAGTTATTTCAGTTTAGCTTCGGTCAACAGATGGCTTAGGCTTGTATCCGACGGAACCCAGTAATTTTCATCAGTACGGTAAATCAATTACTTTCATTTTTAGCCTAAACTGGTTACAATTTTAACATAGGAATATAAAGTCTAGTTTTTTTCCATAGTAAAAGGCATATCCTTATATTCGAGAATGAATCGGTCTCTCTGTATTTCATATAGTGTAAAGTCTCGTAGTGACATTTGTCAACGTTGGCAGCACTGACGACGAGGCGTTTGTCACGACGTGAGCTAACACTGTATTATTCAACGTTCCGATGTTGGCAACACTTCCAACGACAGTCCCATGAGGAAGCAGTGTTGCAAACTGAATAATTTCAACCATAATCATCAGACGTGTAACGAGAAAAGTTGCGGAAGCATAATTAGATCCAGCAGTGAATATAAATTGAGATACATTGCCTACACGGAAGAGAACTTGTATCAAAACAGGCTTGGAATAAATTGGCGCTTTAAAGTAGCCACAGATAAACCCACCATAAATCTTTCATTGTTTTAATTTAAAAAAGCATCACCCCTACATCCCTCTAAAAACAAATAAAAAGATTGATAATGCCAAGTGTTCGAGTTATTGCTGTATTGGGGGTTTCTGCAAAGAAAAACCCCGAAATTCCGGGATGTTGAATTTTAACTAATTACAACTACTTTGTTTTGTGGACGTATGGGGCAATAATTATCAAGTTGAGTTTTAAACATTACAATGTAATTACTATGTCATGACAAGTTTAAGTAACTATATCCTTTACTGTACGAATCTTCTGTAAGATTCTTGTCGTATCTGTAGGAGAAATGAGGAGACCTTGATGAAGAATGTACTAAGGGGAGATCCGAGGGAAAGGAGACAGTAGACCAAAGGCTATGTGGTGGGATCAAGTCCTGAAGGATATGGAAAAGATGACACTAGTAGAGGAAGATTCGGAGGACCGAGAGAACTGGCAACAACGTGTTGGCGAGGCTAAGTATCAGCTTGGGTACAAGTGGCTATGGCAGTAAGCAGAAAGTAGCAGTAAGTACTGTAAGATTCTTGTACATTTTTACTATACATTTTACAGGAGTGTATAAAACAAGGCAGTCAAATTTTTAAAAAGTGTCCTTAACTTTTAATTCAACCTAGAAAACCTGTTGACTCGTAGCACCGGTACCGAGACAAAAACTAAAACACAAAAATAGTACTTTATTTTATATGTTTTATAGAGACCAAAAAGATATCAAATTTTTATATAGTCAAATTTTGTTTAGATTTGTACCACCTTTGTTCCATTATCGTCATAAAAATTAAACTTTTCCATCCTTTTTCATTTTTTACACTTAAGTTTGATATAAAGCCATTATATTTGCTACTTTTCTGTCTCTTTTATTCAAGAGTTTATGTTCAAAGAAAATAACTTTAAACCCACAATGTTGGGACAGAGAAATAGGTTTGTGCTCTCCCGGCCCATTTAATATTCCTTAAAACTGGGAGGAGGGCATTTATTTCTTTGGGTAACTACTATTACTATTTTTAATTGTTCGTAACTGGGGCACAAGCGCTATAATAGTAAAAGTTATAAACGAGTTGAAAGAACCTCGTTAGTATAGGCCTACTATGTATACGTTTTATTTGAACTACAAACTAAATTTATTCATCTTATTAAAATATTGCTGATCGGACAATTATATGATGCCTCACCTAGTTTTCCACGCCGTTTTATGTTTAAGTTTTTTTTATGGAACCGCACTATGTCACAATGTCCAGTTTTTTTTTACGAAGATGATGTCATTTTTCAGATGTTAACATTAATTGATATCCTCATAAAAATGGATTTTAAATAGTTCTGTTCATTAATGAATCATTTTAATGTAACAAATGTTGTGTTTGAACATAAATAATGAGAGAGTGTAAAAATGTTAGATGCATGTTGTAGCATTGTTACATTAAATAGTTGTTTCTTCAGTCATGATAATTTTATTCCTCATAAAATGTCAATGATTAACATGAATACTATGATGAAAATGTATGTATGATAATGTATAAATAGTTTCGGGCCATTAAAGCTACTTTTTTGTTTCAGGATACATTACATTGATTCTTTTCCGGTACCGCAATTGACAATGGATAGTGTTTAATATAACATTATTAATATTATTATTATTATAGATGGTTATATAATAGTACCTGGGGACCGAGCCATGGCTTAGTATAGTTTATTTTCATTGTAACCCCATATCGAGTAATCTTCAGTGTAATCGTTGCCCAATAGTAACAGCTGATGTTTTTCCCTTTGTACTGTATTTTGTAATTTGCTAGTATATTGTGGATGGCTTGTTATAAACACATGTTACAAGTCTTTTGTTTACTTTCTCCTTGATATTTTGTTCAACCGACATGGTTACTTGGCAACCCATAAGGCCAATGTTAAAAGATGTTGACTTTCAATTTCATGTTTACGTAATTAGATTTTTTTGGCAACTTTAACTGCAGTAAATACGTTTTTAGGCCAGATATAAATGATATACAACCTTTGATGGAAATCGTTGCAGTCGGTTTAGAGATCTTTGTGCAAGCAAGCAAGAATACAAGCAAACATTGCTCATATAAGAGTATAGTATATAATATAGATATAATATAATAGATTCTCCTTAGTTTCAAAAAATATCGTAGTCCAGTTCTAAGCAAGACAAAATTTATATCCAGACGTGATAACGATTATTTCCAAAAATAATTTTCCCATTCACTAAACAAATTACCCGCAACTCATGTCTACGCACAGGCCCTGCCTATGTAGACCATTTCCATATAAGTTGATAAAGTATTTTTTTCTTTGTGCCATTTAGTTTTAATATTATTTTGTAAGTTATTTTTAAGTCAAGGATTGTGTAATTTATTACTGTATGTAAAATGCCATGAACTGTATTTTTCAGTTGGGAAATAAACATTATTTCATTTCATTATTTCATTTCATTTCATATTAGTTCATCTATGTAGAAGACTATTCTCGGATACGATCTTCACTTATCGACACATATTTGACTTTTGGATACTATTATTGGCCACCTCCAAAGACTTTGTCAAATAATTTTCATAAAGCTCTGTCATTTAAAGTTGAAACACTTTTAAAGCTAAAATTTACCAAATTTCAATTTACTTTCAGTACAAACATGTGGAAGTTTTACCATAGTCTAACCAGTATGTTTATCTATTGTTTACGTTGTTGTTGGACAGTGTAAATTAAACTCTAGGGGGGTGGGTGGGGGTTGTTTTGTAGTGACGCAGAGCACGAGAGACAAATGACTTAATTATCAGCTGTTGGCAGTCGTGATCGGATCATTGGTTGATGGTAAGCTCCAGCTGATCGAACTAATGAAGTATCAAATCACCCGCTTAATTCTACGAGATTATACAAATAGTGGTTGAAAATGCGAAAGTAAGGTTATACTGAATTGTAACGCTGTAAAAGTAGTTACGAATATGTTCATTATTTTTCCTACAGTTACCTAACAATATACATGTTCTCTCACTGATTTGAGAAAGCAAAGTGGCCAATTCGCTCATCAGTAAGACAATGTTAACATTGTCTCACTCTAATTACTTTGTCTCACTCCAGATTTGCAACGTGAAGGCACGAAATAGTGAGCACGTAACATGCAGGCAACGTCGTATGCGCGCGAAATACGTTGGCAGCACTGGCTGTAAATCAGCTGGTCAGCTGATGTACTGTTGTATTTGTCACTTCACATTAAATGTTATATTAAAAGTTCACTGTGCAAAAATAGGTTATGTTTCTTCATAAATTATGGTAATAAATTATGGTTTTATGGTAACTGTAGGAAAAGTATAATGTGCAACTCGAGTTCAAAGTACAATTGCCTCACTCGAGAAACCATTCCTCACTCGCCTACGGCTCGTGAGTAAGGATTTCTCTCGAGTGAGTCAATTGCTCACTTTTCTCACTAGTTGCACAAATAACTATTTAGTTCAATCCATTATAACGTCATATGGCTAGTGGTTAACCTCGGTTAGGTGAGATACCAAACTGTTAAATAACTAGCAAATGCTTGAAAGGCAATGAAAACTCAATGGTGTATTAAATAATATTTAAACGAAATCAACAGTTGGACTTAGTGATGATTTTACTTATTCAATTTTTTTTACCATTGATTTTTATTATATTCTCATTTAAAAAAAAACAATTGTGAAAGAAGATTTTACATAAATCACGTAATTATATTTTCACTCTCTGCCCATAGCCTGTTGCAAACACTGAGCTAGAATACAACTGTATGTAGCCCTGGCACAGTAACTCAACTAGAAAAAACAAGATGTAAACATTTTTAGGTTGGTCAAGTAGGGGAATCAACCACCTCTTTGGCTCGTAAATTACAATCCCCTCAATCTCCTATCCACCCCCTACTTCCAATGTGCTAAGTACAATGTCTACAATGTACTTTACTCCTGGTACATGGCGGCCAACGTCTCCTAATCCTCTAATTCAATGCTACCTCCAGTTCTATCTAGATGGGGTAGAGTAAGGTTAAGCTAGTCAGGTTTGCCCCATTTTACAACTAAAAATCGTAATATTTCAGCTATTTCTTATTCGATATTTTTGAATTTGGTGTCGGTTGATAGGAAATTAAAATTTCAAAATAAAATTGCTCTTAATATTTTCTTCATAAAATCAGCTATATTTTTTTTTAGTTTAAAAATTTTAATGGCCGCCTTTTTGAAACTGAAGTTGAATCAAGATGAATTTTTTTTCTAATACATACCAAGTTTCATAAGATCTTTAAAAATTTGGAAAAAAATGTTATTCACGATTTTCTCTTTATTTTACCCAAGGAATCACTACGTAAATTATGTCCTCACCTTTTTTGCACACCATGTATGATTGTCTTACTGGATCTTCATAGGTGATAATGCTTAAAACAAAACTGTCGATTATTAAAATATGTTATGTTACTAATGAATGTTATATACAAATTTTTTTAACAGAAAATAGCAATTAGGAAGCTACTGCGCGGCAGAATTTTCAATCTATTTACTTATTTAATACGCAAGCAGGTTTTTTGTGACAATTACTCCTCCGAAACTGCTGAACCGATTGACATGTTTTTGGTGTCATTGGAAAGAGCGTAACGTGAAGTTGTGCAGAAAACTTTCTTTTTAGGGAAATAATTAGACAGTGAGGCCCTAGGGCCCTTTAAAGTTTCGTATTTCTCCATAAGATTAACATGGGAAACAAACATTGTTATGAAACTCCAGCTGTTGTCAGAAATGCTGTTCCGCTATTTAATTTAAATTTGTTTACAAGGAGAATTGTTTCTTGCTGCCATGTGGTCAACGAATTATACTTTTGCATATATTTTAAATGCAATACACTATATAAAATTATAGAAATACATTAAGAGATCTTCATTTAAATAATCAATAAGCACGATTGAGCCTTTGCCTATACGTTTCCTGGTAAGTGTGTTATAACTGTTTCTTATAGTATACTATTTTAGTATCTTATAGTAAAACTGAACTATTCTTTTCTGTATCCTCACCCCGTAGCGAAGCACGGGCAGGGCAACTAGTAATTTATAATCTGGCGAGTTAGCAAAAACGTTTCCTCATGTGGGCAGAAACAGGAAACCAAATTAACTTTCAGTGTAGCAAAGTTTGCGGGGATATTAAAACCCAGGGGAAATGAAAGCGCCAATGTTATCAGAACGGTTAGTTTCCACAGATGTATTAGCTTTTCAACAACTTTGACCCTCTCATTATCAAGTCTAACTGCACAGCTTATTGTAGTCATTAAGAACAATGTTCAAAAAGATCAAATAACGTTAATCTGTTTGCACTCGAATATTGGGCATTTGCACTTTTATCCCTATAAATGTAATGAACTAAAATGTTTTGTCATATTTTTTTACACCTGTTTTTCAGAGCAGGATGGTAAAATATTTAGGTCCCTTGATGGTCTTTTCCATTGCTTTCGAGAGTAACGGTTTCCGTTTGTGTAAATGTTATTATTTTTTCACCTTATAATATTACTATTATAAAAATACTGTGTCTGTCATTTTGTTCTCACGTCAGGCAAAATACTTTCTACCAGATAAATAGAAATTTTCCAAAAGAATAATGTACGTACCCAGTTTTTACTACAGGTATTTTTTTGTTTAATATTTAGGGAGTGCTCCAGAAATTCATAAGATTACGGTTGGGTTTGGGTAGAGACTATTTAATAATATTGTACTGAGGGTAGCGATAAGAAAACATAAAATTTTCACATTTGGTTTGTTCTTTCTTTACGTTTCTCGAACGTACTTACTACCACACACAAAAACCCCGATATTTGTAAAACTTAGTTTATTTATTTTATCACGATGCTATTATACTCTAAAGTGTAAATGTTTCATTTCATCATTGTTATAAGCAATGGATATTTTGATGTAACCTAAAAGTAATGTAAGTTTACTACAATAATATGTTTAACATATTAAAATGACGTATGGATACGCACAATTTATTCCAAACAAAGATTTTAAATAAATCGATTTCTCGGTTAAGTTCAATTACACAGCCAACATTCACAACAAAAGTCTAAAAGATTGTCTTCAAAAAAAAAATTATCCCGAATTATTTTCCGATATTTATTGGTGAACAGTTGTGACCTGACCCCGTGACCTTTATGTCATCCTTAAGGTCCTCGAAGAGGGTTAAAAGGGGTTGAAAGGAGGAAGGGGTTAGATATTAAATATTGTCCACGACAGAATACATCAACGACGGGCAGCACTTAACATTGCTTCTTCGGATGCAATAAAATACAACCTCCGACCCGATTCGATATATTTATACAGTACTTGTACTATATATATATTTATACTTGTTCACGTTGTATATAGAGTACCAAAATTTACTAACAAAAAAGATAATTTTATAATCCAAGCGGTACAATACATATGAATAATGTGGTTTTAATTTTATTTCAATAATCAATGGCGGGTGCGTAACCATTTTCTACAGTTGGTGTCATGAACCATATCACAATAGAGTAATAGACAATAGTATTATTACTCTATTGTCTGTGACCGTATTCTCGTCCGCTCGCTCCGTTTAGAAGCGCGTAATAGAATGAGTGTGGAATAAATTATGGCATGTATATATTATAGCGTTTTATAATTAAATCATAAATCTTGTAAATGTATTGATATGTTCACACTGGCCAATAGCTGCACTTGAGTTTACTTTATTAGTAAAATGTAAGTAACGTGTGGTAAGAAGCAGTGGTATAAACTTGATAAAACATGTTTTTCAATAAAAGTGTGTTCTTTTCCCATAAAATTCTGTCTGAATTTCAACGATACTGATTCATTTGACATGACTCTTAATTGATATTGTTGGGGGACTTATCTATGACATTATATTCTCAAATTTATTTCATTCTTTGTGCTAATGATTAACTACGAAATGCTCTCCTAGCTGTATAACTATTTATTATGCCTTTTAGCGAATTTTCCATATAGGGAATAAGCTATTACCGTAGTACTCATGGTAAGACCTGGACGCGGGACCGATTTTTTTTCATTTTGAGGTCCCTAGAGGCCAAAAACACCATCCGTTCAAATTCATATATATATATATATGTGTGTGTGTGTGTGTGTGTGTGTGTGTGTGTGTGTGTGTCCGTTAGCGCGATAACTCGAGCAAAAATGATACGATTTTGATGAAATTTGGTACAAACGTGTAAACCTACGTTTATTCGAACGAGTTCGCGATCCAGCATAATCGGACCATGGGAACAGGGGTTTATGGGGGGTTTTATGGGGTAAAAATGTGTTTTTCCCATTTTTTTACCCTAAAAACAAAATATTTTGCAATTTATTTCGAAACGATTTTGTAGAGCTAAAAAAAGAAATCATTTAGTATATTGAAGCGCTGTTGTATGCCTAACGGTCACGGAGAAAATTCAAAAATAGTTTAATTTAAAATTCCCATGTAATTCTTATGGAGAAAATAAAAATTGTAGTTTACTTGTTTATGGATATATATTGATAAAATTTGGCAAATTTGTTTATTTCATCCAATACTATTCACGTATGGTCAAAAAACACTTTTTACCTTCCCCGTATCAGCAAACCTAAGCACTTGTTAAATTTAATGTTATTTAAATAGGTTTAATGTTATTTAAATCTTACTAATATTATAAATCTGAAAGTTTGTGAGTTTGTGTGTATGTTTGTGTGTATGTTTGTGTGTGTGTTTGTTGCTCAATCACGCATAAACTACTGGACGGATTGGGCTGAAATTTGGCATGATGATAGCTCACATTCCCGATTAACATTAAAGCATATTCTTATCTCAAAGACCCTTTCGGGCTCCGCCCCAGTGGCTCTGTAGTTCCCCATGTTAATCTTATGATTTTTCATATTTAAAAGGAAATGAATCTTAACAGCTGTCTCAATTAAACAAGTTGGTTCTGTTCTATGATGTTCAACAGCATAAAAGTTACAAGGATTACCAACAGGGTGCAGCACTATTAATTTTTTTTTAAATTTATGACAACAGCTAATTTCCAACCAAAAGGTGAGTGAGCGTAGCGAACGAACTTCAACCTTGAGGCGAGTTAGAGTAGCGAACGAGCTAACCTGAAGGCAAGTGAGCGCAGCGAACGAGCTCCAACCTAAAGGTGAGTGAGCGTAGCGAACGAACTTCAACCAGGACGTGAATGAGCCATGCGAATACTTATGAAGCTAAACGGGGCGAAGCCCGCGGGTACAGCTAGTAGGGAATAAATATGTCTTATTTATGGAAATATTTGAGTAAAAATGTAATCAGACAAGTTGAAATTCGCTTAGTCTGCAGGTTTGCTGTGGCGGGGGTATTATGTTATGTGTGCCTTTAATTTAATATATGTGTTCTTTATAGTAAACTTGATCATGTCCGTGATCCCAACTTAGTGCTAATATCATGTGTGCGAGTTTTGGAACATCTCAAACAGGTAAATAATAGATAAATAAAAAACTTGGGGATAGTTATTTTATTAGTTAAATGTGAGTATTATGTAAGTGTATTTTACTTAAACTCTCATGTAAGCTATTTTTAAACACACAATTCAAATTGTACAATAAATCTTGCTGATTTATGACTTTCTGATGTATAATTTAAAATCTAATATGCAAGCTATGTAATAAAATAACGTGTATACAAAGTGTTATAAAAATATAGTTGAAAGATAAGGCGAGACGACTCATCCACTGTTCTTTATTATCGTGTCTTGTTCAAGAAGCCCTAGGACTATTCTTTTCCTTTATTTTGTGTTCAAATGTAACTTAATGAATTTAGTTTTTGTGTTTCAACTTTCTGGTATTATCCTTTATATTTATTATAACTAACTGCACTATTAGTGTTGTTATTGTTGTTTAGTATACAATGTATTTTATAGTGTGTATTGTACAATTTATATCTATCTATTAATGTATTTATTGATTCATTTTTATTGTTTGCATTTTGCTAAATCATGTGAATATATTGTCACATTACATAAATAATTGGTGTACGACAATGACAATTAAGTAATTGACCAATATTTTTTTTAAATCTACATAGCCTATTGTGTTGGTAAATATTCCTTTAAGAAAACAATTCAATTTCTCGAAACTGGCATAACACGATATAATTATTTGTACACTTAGTAATTAATATTTAAACCTGTCTACTAAGGAAATCGTAAAATCCCTAATTGGTTGGAAAATATTTTCTGAAAATGTTTAGGCCTATAAACCAAGAGTTTATCAGTTTAATTGATTTTATGACAGAAAGGCCTCTCGATCATTTAGCAAATTTAAGGCATATTTTTCTTGTGCTTAAGTTAAACTAGCCTTAGCTAAACTAGCATATCATGTATTTTCAGTGTAACAAAAAAAGTCTTAAAATTTCTTAATTGCTTTACTTTTTTTTATTGGTATCAAAACTATAACCATAGGGAAATTTTAAACTATTTCAAATACAAAGTACACGAACATATGGTTGAAAAGTCTTAACGAACCTAGTTACTGTTCACTGGACTGTTTTATGGAAAAAAATCTGTATGAAATATTTTATTTATTTTTAACGGCCAACTTGACAGGCAGCCACGCTATACGAATTTTAACCTTTGTCTCAGGCTTATTGTTATCTTTACTATTGTAGCTGGTGATGCACATCTCGGTGTATATTTTATCTAAACGTGAGTGTAAAATAAAATGATATGCCTTTTGTTGCTTGATTACTGGCTAAGACACGATTTCCCATTAGCGCGGGATTACAGTGCATTTGGAGAAGTATTATTCAACAGTTTTATAATTATTAATATTGTTGTTATATTTTATTTTTTACCAAAAACTGTTTTTATTTGAATTTCCTTATGATATTGGTATTACCAATTACCATGTATAACACTCTAACAATAAATGACAACCTTCCAGGTCTAAACAATCACTCTACTGTCTTTCTGATCAATACTATTTTCTGATATTTTAAGAGCACTAAATTCAACTATATTTAAATAAAATCAACCTTCAATAAGGTGCATTTCATATATTTCACAAGATTGAAATTAAACTACAAACAATTTACATGACATTCGTTCATAGAGTATCAGAATGCTTAATTGCATAGAAGAGTAATCGGTTATTTATTTACTCTGTGCTATCATTGCCATTACCTTGTTCATGCCATTCCCCATGGCTAGGAGGGAGGAGGGCTTGAGCCCCTCACATGACTCGATCACGGGCAAGCACTGACTGGCTATCTGACTCACTGCACCCGGCACCAGTGTTACCACAACACTAAATTTCCCGGAATTCCCCATAAAATCCCAAACCACCCGGTAATTTTGTACAAACCCACTTTGCCATTGATACAGTCCTATTATTTAACATTGACAATCGAAAAGAAAACTTGAGCACTTTTTTAAATAGCTCATTCTCTTGGGGTTTTATTGCTTCTTCTTCTTTTTTTTTGTTTGAAGGATTATTCACTTTGACTGATTAGTAATGTAAAACATACGACGTTTCGAAATATGAAATTGGCAAACACTATGTATGAGCATGGGCGTCCACCAATATGGGCAAGGAATTTACCCTACGTTAAAAAACTGTAACAAATAGAAAAATTTTGCAAACAAACATTAATAACTTACATATTATATAAAGCAGATTTAATTCTAAACTTTGTAAAATCAACAATTTTGTACTTGATTTAAAATATTTTCCGGAGGAGGGCCCTGAATCCTACTTTTTACGGTGGGTTATTCCGTAATCCGTACCCTCAATTCCCCTTTAGGGAAAATTTAGCTGGACGCCCATGGGACACATGACAAAATTAGTACCCGAATTTAGCCAAAGCTGGAAAATCACACAAGAAAATCCACATAGAGAACTGTAAAGTGGTCAAAACAAGAAACAAAAGTTATTAAATAAAACAACGATTGATACAAATTATGACATACAAACATAATGGAAACAATGGAGAACATCGAAACTAGGATCGAAAGTGACTACGATACGAACACAAGTTTAAGATAAGAAAATATATGAGGGTTAAAAATACATTTTTAGGGTGATGAACAATACTTCTCCCCGTACTGCACGATTCTTTAAGTTAACTAATTCACAATCTGAACTTTTGTGTGAAATTTCTGGGTTTTCTCAATACGTAATAGCTTAATAGTCAAAGGTAATAGCTACAAGAGACGTTAATCGTAGTAAAATATGCAATGAAATAAACACATATATATTGTGATAACGACGCGATTTCTTTATCAGAACTATTTTTTCTCCTGTCTTAGAAATATGTACACCTGACGACCTCAATTCCAACCGATTTTTTCCCCAGGCCCAGGGTTAAAAAGAACTATTTTAGCCTGGTAACGATACATGTATGAAGCCTTCGTTACTTGGGTGTTCCTCAAGTTCAACGGGAAAATGAGCTAGGATTGCAAAGGAACTGTTTGTCAGAGTGATGAACTATAATTTTATTTCTTACTGGAGGGGATAAAATTATATTTTGTGCAGTTTTTAACGTTGAATTAAATTATCAATGCTTTACGAGATAATTCCAGCCTTTATGCATCCAAAATATATGTTTTTATATGTTATACATTAAAATTATTTGCAATGAGTGATATCTTCCCTATCCCCTGATAAAATTTACGGGGTTTTCATTTCTTCTGACGGTTTTTAACCTGCGAGTGTCAATGATTTCACCTAAGTATAAATGAGTGGATAAAATAACAGCTCTTTAAAATATCCATGAAAAAAATTAAAAATCTTATCAAACTAATAATTAATATGTAGCCAACGTGAATGTGTTACTGACAATTAGGCTACGCTTGTAAATTAAACAACTCTCTATTTTATGAGATTACTGATTTCAACATATTTTTTCAACTAGCCAAATTTACAAACACATTTTTGAAAACTAATAAACATGCAATTGAATAGTGTCTCTACAAAGCCATGTGATGGATTTGTTTTGATTGGCCGGTCCTAGCAGTGTTGCCAACGCAGGGAAACGTGGTTTCCCTCCCAACCCTTCCCCACCACCAGGTCCTTTGTTGTTCCAAGTTGCTAGGGGCCGGTGTCAAAGCTCACAGGGAAATTAATTTATCGGAAAAATCGTCGCCTTTGAACTCTTTAGAGTGTTGTTCATGGAATCAGTGTGTTGTTAAACTGAAATAGAATGTTTTACCTTCGTGTTTTATAGAATATTGAACCTTTCTATGTAAACGTTAGGCATTGATGGACTGTTTTCTCATCGAGTGAATCTTAATTTTGATTTCGTAATCACTGGGACTATGAGTGACTCGAAAGTCAATCAGGACAGTGTTAGCTATATAATACATTTATTTATGTTTTGATAAGATTCAAATCTGTGGTACAAACACAGTTTTGAGATCCTATTAAATTTGTGATAAATAGCAATTTTATAGGCCTACCATAATCTCAATCGTTTTTTGAAATTGCTCAGGGTATGTGATTTTGCTAAGATGTAACATTATTTGGCTATTTGTGAAATATTTATTCGTAATTATTCAGATTTTACTGCCTGAATCATGTAATCCATTTTACTTTCCATACGTTTGGTTGTATACAAAACGTGCATAAACTTCGAAATTAACACTCTATTTGATGAATAATATTCAAGTATTATAATTGCATCACGGGCACCATTTGGTGTATGGCAATATAACACTACCTAGGCCTATATCCTTTATTTCCAGTGAGAACCTAAATTAACAATTTCAAACAACAAATTCCAATGCGTTGGCGTGCCTCAGGGGTCAGTCCTCGGTCTGGTGATATTGCTTGTCTTTGTAAATGGTCTTCCATCAGTTGTAAATTCAGGAAACATTTGCTTTTTTGCTGATGATAATATGAAAGAAATATGAAACTAGATACAGTTCGTAATTCGTATTGTTAAAAGAGTTAAACAGTATTTTGAATCAGTATAAAATATTAAATGGCCAAAAGCTAGAATAAAAGTCAACAACTCATTTCTTGTTCCTAAACTGAAAAGTCAATATAATAAGCAAATAAGTAATGTATTAGGCCAGATCAACATATACATTCATTAGCTAAGTTAAATTAATACTTAATTGATTAAACATCTTGTTTATCTTACAGTGAAAATAACTAAAGTATTTACAAGCATTAACTACCGGTACAAGTTAATTTAACTAGTGTTTACAAGTAAAGTCTACCAGTTTTCACGGATGCTATACAGCCATATATCTATCAGGATGGACTATAGCTCACTTCTAAATTTACCCACATCAAGGCCACCCTAAAAAAAGTTTTTTTAGTGTGGCCTTGCCCACATCCTGTCTTCACAGCTTTGAAAATGCTTGTGGAAAAATGAAGTTGAATGACGGGAATGGCAAGGTTTGAAGTGTTCCGGAAAGAATATCTGTGGTTGACTGGAGTATGGAGTGGTGAAAGAATATATGTTTTTCTTAGCGAATGACGACGTTTCCAGAATATAGATGGATGATGGATGGAAAAGTTAGGATACTGAATTATCTGAATATTTTTTTGCAGGAGTGACGCTTTGGAAAGGAGAACACAATACGGATCGCCTTCCTCTGGAGTCTGAACAAAAATAGCGTCCTCTGTGTTTCACAGCCCCATACAGGAACGGCTGTGAAAAACAGAGCCTGGTGAAATGAAACACTGAGGCGGGTTCTTGCATAAAAAGGTGGCCGGTGGCCCATTCAGTAGAATCTTTTGATAAAAATAGACGAAAAGTCACACTGCTCAGCATATGCCCTAGATGTTTATATATTGTTTTGGCTTAGAACACAATATGTTTTGGTTTCAGTCTTTTCATAAACTTATGTTCATAAATTTAAATTTAAATTAATAATACGTGATTAAATGAGCAGGTGCACCTCCACCTTTAACTCCGTAGGTGTCACCTGTTTGCCATGTTAGCTAAAGGGACGACAGGCTCTAAACATCACTACTTGCAACGTTGACAATTCTACCTGGCCGTGGCCTGGAGTTAAAGGTGGCCATGCTACTAGCCTCGTGTAAACAGGGCTTTATGGATCAGACAGAGGAAGACAGTTGCAAAATTAGTTCTGTCCGTTTGTTAGGTTATATAAACTTCATCTTGAGATATATATAAGCAATGGCTTTGATGTAGATTTATACATTCACGCAACTTTTTATATAGTCTTTCAAATGTAACCTAGCTAAATAAATAATCCAAAGGCAGAATGAAAACACGGAAGGCAGACGGTTCGATTTCTCCTTTTTTCTCCCCCACTAAATTACTACAGTCAGTGTTGCCAGGTGTACGATAATTATCGTATTTGTACGATTATTTTGCTCCTTCCCCATAAAAAATAATTTTGAAAAATTGTACGATAATTTTGACGTTGTGTACGATTTTTTGTCATAATGTACGATTATTTTTTGGGGGCTGGAAAATTAACTATTTCATATTGATTATTATACATTTAAACACGTTTCCCACTTTTAATATATGGAAAAACAGTAACATCACTTCGTTGCTGTTCGATCTGGCAACCTTGCAAAGCCATCAGCTGTGTTAGAGAGGGCACATTGGCTACCAACTTAAGTGTTTATAGGAGAATTTTGAGAGAAGTTGGCCGCCATTTGTACTAGGGGTAGATTACGTTGTACCTTCAATTAATTATTGAACTCAGTCAGTACATTGGCAGTAGGGGAATGAAATAATGCAATGAGCTGGTTGATTTTTCCAGTTGAGAACGGAACGAAAATACCATCATTTTACAGCGTTTCAATTTTTTTCTAGCAGAGATGCAGATTCCGTGTGACGTGTGTGTGTGATAAGTGTGCTGCCTCCGGTAGAATTTATATTTTTCATTTTTCTAGCTCAGTGGTAGACATAGTAGAGCAAAAACGGTGGGTGGCAGAGACAAATAGAGTAAAATTTCGGCCATTCCATCATCGACTTGCTTGTTTTACATTATAATAATATTATTATAAAAGAAAATTGTGTGTACGATAATTTTGCCCCAAAAACGATAATTTTGGCCTGCTTGTACGATAATTTTCGCCGGCAAATCTGGCAACACTGACTACAGTAGTACTAGTAGTACTACTACGTTAGTAAGTTGCAGAACAGTACGTCCGCCCGCACTTTTCCTTTTTCGCCGGTGATGTTTTCTGTAGAATAACTGAATATCATGGTGTGTTAAGTGAAATGTTCTCTCTATTTAACTTCATCCAGCGTTGTGTTGCTGTTTTCAAGGTAATATTAGCTTATTACAAGAGTGTTCAGTGTAGATATAAGTTGGTTTCGTGGCAACGTTGGAGTCGGCTTCGGCACGGCATTCAGTTTCCTTGTTGCCGCAACCAGAAAGGCAGATCATTTTCAAGTCACCATCTATGACGTAAAGTTGTTCTACAAAATACCCAATAAATACATTTATTTTAATTTTACAATATATTCGTGTTAATTGTGTGTCTTCAAAGTTAAAATTATAAGGATTTAAGAATTTCAAGCCATGTGACCAATATTAGGGTCTAAATGGCAACTGTCCTAATTTTGTCCATAACTCCAAGGTTGCGTTCTGTTTAATTAAGTTTGAAGTGAGACACATAACTATTTATGCAAATCCCATTTGATTGTCTCATAAAAATGTTTTTGTTTACAAAATTGCAGTTTAAAAACAAAACAAAGAAGTGACAATTAGGCCTTAGTATTGAACTTTGGTAGGCCTTAGTAACTTAAACTTACTTAAGTTAGTTTGTAAACACTGGTTTGATTTAGGCATAGGCAATAACTTAGTTGAACCGTAGTTTAAAACATTATCTTATTGATGGAGGTGTTAGCTTGGCTAATTCATAGGCCGGATACAAATAAGAAACCAATATTTATTTATTCTGTCAAAAATAGTCAAGGCTCTGGCCCATGTTAAGTAGGCCACTCTCATAGGCTAGGCCTATTTAAATCTTAGGCTATCTATCTTTAGTACAAAATCTCTTCAAGCTAGTTTTTAACTTAAACACTGAAACAGAGAAGTGTTTATGTCGCAGGTTGGCATCTTGATATAAGTTTAACTCAGGTTTGTTAAGTAGGTTATTTTTATGGTATAAGTAGCCTCTGGATCACTGATTTTTACAACAAAAGGTTTAACTTAAATTACCTGTAGTGATCTTAGATTGTTGTTGGTTGACTAACTTACAGCTGTTTATAAACATATCTTCAGGTCAAATGTTGCATTAAGTTATTTATACCATGGAATGGTCGTCATGAGGTTAAAGTTCACAAATAACACTTAAGGAAACATTAAAACATTTATAAGGCCAATAACACAAATACATAAAAAAAAACAAGACATCAGAAACACGTCCGGGGCCGGTAGAAGGTACTTAGGTCATGACTACTTATGGTTCCTTCTACCGACGCTGCACGTGTCCGATGTACCGTTTCTTATGTAGACCTAGGCCTATTTGTGTTTTGGCCAATTAATGTTTAATGTTATGTGTAGGCCTAAGTGTTATTTGTGAACTTTTAACCTCATCACTACCATTCCATGGAATAAATCAATGCAACATTGACCTAAAGATGTGTTTGTAAACACAAAACAGCTGTAGTCAACCAACTGACTTATACAACCTAGGATCACTTGACGGACATAGGTACCGTAATTTAAAAGTTAAGCCTTTTGTCGTAGGTTAAGTTAGTTTTCCCCCAAAATAACTTACTTACCTAGCCTTACTAATTTTTATTCCATGCCGTTTGAACTTGGTAACTTTATTTAACTTTTCAAGACTTAACTTAGCCTAACTCAGTTTTGAAAGACTCCCTTCTCCAATTATTTAGCAATTCCCTAGCAGTCTATAGTAAACTCACCTATTCATTTTTCTATGTGCATCGGGAACTTTTTTTAAAGTAGGCTAATAGCCACAGATAGCCATGGAAAAGGTTTCTCACTTGAGCTCGGCTAGTGTAAGTAGGCTAACTTTTTCATTAACTTAACAAAATGTTACTAAGTTAATTGTTGACATTTACAGGTGTGACTATCTGCAATCATGCCTGCCTCAACAGGAGATCCTATCAGCGCAGCGCTCTCACATTCACTTGCTGCCAGTTCCAAGCTCTCGTCAGACAGTGATACCTTGGATACCAAGCTAATAGGATCGACAAAGCGAGTGTTACTGACTGAAATAAAATATGAGCAAACCAGCACTTTTAACAGTAATCTAGAAGATTTGAAATCTAAATATGTAGTTTTAAAACCCAACGTGAACTCTGAAAATGGTGAAGTAAAGTTGAAAAACGGTTTACCTAAGCCAGCTCTGAGTGACTCTAAACCTCTGCAATCATCGTCAGTTTCTAAAGCTTCGAGTAGTATAGTTAAGCCTTCAAGTCCAGCGGGAGTCAACAAGGCAGTTTTACCGTCACCTAAAAGAGTGCTGTTCGATCCGGAAAAGATTCAGCTAGGATGGCAAACAAAGACAGTTCCTGTTGGTGCCGGAATGGAGAATTTAGGAAACACGTGTTATTTAAATTCTACGCTTCAGGTAAATTTTGTTTTTATCTATATAGGTACAGTAACCTCCCTTTTATTAGTCTAGGCTATCATTCCACTGAAAACTCTTAATTAATCCCACAAATGGTCCACTATGCTTCAGTATGGAGTTCTTTTTTTAGCTGCTTGATTAGGCCTAATTGTTTTCTGGTCAAGCCTTCTGCTCTGTCCCGATAACTCAAATGTGATGTGCATGGAGATACCGTAGGGATTTTCATAAAATCTTCCTTTTATTAAAATATACTCTTGGGATCTAATTAAGCTATACCTAATTAGCCTTGAATCTGAATCAAAATGATTTATTGTTGCAGTATAAAATAGGCTGCCGGAACTTGCGATATTCTTACACACACATGATCTACTTGATTGCAAAAACATCCTTTAGTACTATTTGTTGAAATAGGCAATTACCTCATATTTTATAACTGGATTGGCTGGCAGGTCCGATGTTATCTGATTGCCATCTAAAATGAAGCATAATTTTGTGTTTTAGGCACTCTTCCATGTTCCAGCGTTTGTGAACTGGTTGCTAAATGATAAGGCCCACAAAGACAAATGTGAAGCCCTGAGTAAGTAACTTATATTGACGTAGACCTAGGTATTAGGCAAGTTTATTTGGATGATTTATTTTATTGTTAATGAGAATGAGAATGAGAATTGAGAATGAGAATGAGAATTTTATTTGGTCTTTTAAACATGCAGTTACATGCAATCAGACAAGTCATATAATCTAGATCTACTTCCATATACTGTTAGATGTCCTTGACATATTTTTTAAAGTAACAGTATAGCCTAATTGCTTTAAAGCACAGAAAACGTACTACTATAACCCAGAATGCCAACCGCATGGTAAGCATGGCAACACTGGTGGCGCTGCCTACGGATTGACAGGCAAAGCTCTCTCAAACCGCTTAATGCTGTTTACCATGCGGTTGGCATTCTGGGTTATAGTAGTACGTTTTCTGTGTTTAAAGTGAGAATTTAGTTTCTTTATAATTTATGGGCGTTACCAAAGATAGAGCTGAAAATATAGTAGCCTAGGTAGGCTAACATAGCACAAGTCATATCACTCCATTCACCAGCCATTTGTCATAATTCAAGATACTTACGTAATCTTAAACTTAAAACTTAATTGCAGTTATGAATTAGGCTCTATCTAGGCTACCAATACCAATCGCATGGTAGATTCTTGCTCTCAGTAATATATATATTTTATCTCACAGAACTAAGATTTTACACTTAGTTAGGCTAATTTACTTCCAAGACGTTTGATTAACTCAGAATAATTTATTAAATATATTTTTTTAAATGGGATTTTTATAAAAAAAATCACCTGTTCCAGATGGCTTAACACACACTGACTGTTTAATTTGCGCGATGCTGAAAACACTGAAATCATCCTTGGAAAACAGTGCTTCAAACTCCATCAGGCCACATTTAGTTTATAATAAACTAAAATGTAAGTATCACTTATTTTATACTTGCTATGATTTTTTTTCTTTTTAAGACATCTGTTGTCTTGGGTTGATTTTTAACTATTTTTAAATTGTTCAGGGTGTCTACAAAGGGTTAAACTTTCTTACCCTATAGCTATTTTTTATCCAACTTTAAAAGTACCGTAGTTAAAGTAACAGTAAGTTTTACAAGTAAGTTTTAACAGTTTTATGATAAAGTCGTCAAGAGTTGTAGTAAACCTAGGCCTACCAATCAAAGTTTTCAAACTGTAGTAAAGACTTTAGTGAGTTTAATTGCCTGAACTCCACATTTTTACTCAATAGTAAGTTAACTTACCAAAGTACAAACAGTGTTATGCCATCCTCTCTTGTTTTGGAGAACCAAACAGACCTAACAAGTGGTAATCTACTGTATAGGTGTAAAAGAATCAACTTAAAACATGTACAATCTTTAAATATTTCTTACAAATCTATATTTATGTGTTTGTATGATATGACTGCCTCTTCCATCAGAATTCTGTTACTTCTGGTCCACCTAACCAGAAGTAACAGTAACAGCAGTTTATGTTATGGCAAAGAATGCAGTACTTTTTAACCCTCCGTCGGTCGCACCTAATCTATTAGATACCCCAACATGAAAAATTCCCACCACAAAACACTCCCCACACTCCTCAGTGTCGCTGTTAGTGTCGTCCCGTGCACACATGCCTTGTTTTGCTCCGTTGTATCTGATAGATACAGTGCAACTGGTCCTATTTTTATTTTTTTGTTTATCTCAAAATAAAAACGGGACCAGTCTAGTTTTTATGTGATATGTCTCTGTTATATTTCTGTTATATCATACAAAAATTAGATAATTCCATTAAATATAAAAATAAATGAAACTGATTAATTGAGCAAAGAAAACGTTGAATTCAATGTTACATTGTGACGGGCATGGTCGTACTGTATCTAATGGATACACTATACAGGAATGTGTATGTTTGGACAATTTGTTTTTTTCTAATTGGTAAATGCTTTGACTGTGTTAAAATATATGAGTGAAATCTATGTGTAAAGAGTTGTTATATAAAGTAAATTAAAAATTAAGGGGGTAAATATATGTCTAAAGTAATCAAACACAATTTTAAGAAAACATGTACGGTATCTGAGAGATATAGTGCGACCGGTCACGTTAAAAAATAAGGGGTTGAAGTTAGGAAGTTAGCTGATGTGATATATCGCATGTCTGATGTGTTGTGTTCTTGTCAAGTGATTTGCAAGAGGCTTATGCATGGTCATCAAGAAGATGCTCACGAGTTCATGAGGTATCTCATTGAGAGCATGGACCGTTCCTACCTTCGCATAATGCAGGCTAACAAGTAAGTACTGTATATATATTGTATACCTACCCTTTATGGTATCTTGGTGGTGTGATGTTCAAGATTTGTTTTTTTTTAAATTTTGTTTAATAGTTCAAAACTAGACCTTTTGGCTTTAGTCATGCTTTAATGATCCTGACAATTTTGTCCTCTCAAGTACCCTACCGGACTCCTGCGGGCTCAATGTCCCTGGACTACCATCTAAAAACCCCCTCATTTCCTAGGACTAGCCTGAAACAGTTTAGCACATTACTATGGGCATGGCTTTTTAACTATGCCACTAGGGCTTCAAACTTATCCTAACACAAAATTTGAAATATCTACATTTCTATTTTACTATGCTACTTACCCAGTTAACTACCCTACGTTATAAAGTAAAAGTAGTGAAGACAAATTTTGCATTGTTTTTATTTGAAAATTAGCCGTGAATAGTAAACTCATCAAGTTATTGTGTTTTCAGTCTTGACAGCTACAGCAAGGAGACAACTCCCCTGAGTCAAATATTCGGAGGCTACCTCAGAACAGAAGGTAAGATATGAATTTGTGTTAACATGGATTAAGAGCCCTCTAATTCAATTTGTTTATAGCTTGTTTAGTTTATTAGTTGTTTGTATAAATTAACAAGCATTGTATAAATCAACTAGTCATTGTTGTCCGTCATATAACTGTCAATTAAACTACGGACATTTTAAATAGGCCTAGGGTTGACATTTGACAATGTGACACATTCAGCCAAATCTAGCTTTTCGGTGTTGTAACAAAGAAACTAGGCCTACATAGAGTTTAGCGTATCGTAGGTGCAAAGAACCGGAGTGCAAAGTCATTTAGAAATGAAACCTATGCAATGTGAATCTATTGGAATTAAGACTATAGGTTTTGCAGTTTAACGTTATTCAGTCGTCCAATAAAGGCCTACAGATGCATTTGACAGTTGTTATTAAGGCCGAATTGTGTTTTGTGTTCAATAAACATTATTGTCAACACCTAAACTGATCAATTTGAACTGCAATTTTGTCTTACTTCAAATAGTCAAAGGATTTAGGTACTTAATTTGCTTATAGGTTTGGATTTATTTTTTTTATTTATTTTCAAATGCTTTTTCAATGAAATCCAGCATTTCTAGTCAAACTAAAACCTTCCGTCCCAAAAGTGCCCTTTTATCAAGTCAATTGTATTTCCTTTGTTAGCTAAGCTTAATTCAATTTGTGTTTCCATTACGCTTATACATTTGATAAGTGAACTGGGTCAGATTGTAATAGCGTGTTAAAATACAGTAAGTGACATTTCGCTACGGTTTGTCTAGTGAGATGTTTGGAGTGCCGAAACATCTCGCTGACGTTCCAGCATTTCCAAGACTTGCTACTGGACATTCGGCAAGCCACCACTCTCGACCAGGCGTTAGAGTCGTATTTCACTTGTGAACGTCTTGGCGACGGCGACGAGGCGTACAAGTGTGAAAAATGCCACCGTCGAGTTGCTGCGACCAAGAAGTTCACTGTTGAAAAACCACCTAATGTCCTCTGTATACAGCTCAAAAGGTGAGGACTGGGTTTGCTGGTATAGGGTATGCCTTGGATTGGAGATTATCAAAGATCCTGAGAAAGTTAGATCCTGAAGGCTCATAAATGCACTGTAATGAAATGGACTGTAAAGATCGTGTAATAGGCCTATCGATTTTTTTGTCGTAGAGTTAATAGATTCTGAGAGTAGATCAAAGACAAGTGTGTGTATGGTACCAAAGAAAAAAGATTGAAGACGTTTGATTGTTTTTCTGTTTTACCATCTTTATATTTCTAAAATAAGAGGAAATAAAAAAAAAAAAGGAATAAAGACCCACCGACCAATTTCTTTTGACACTATTATGTTTGCTATTCTCACAATAATCGTTACATGTTCATTAATCCCACATTTTCAATAATCCAGTACCGCTAATCCATTTGGGATTAGCTATCTTCTATTGTAAGTTAGTTTGCTCCCGATTGCCACTTTTACTTAAATCCTATGGAGTGGAGGTTTTAGATGACTGACTTTTATTGTGTTAATGTTTCATTACGGAGACAGTTTTAATGGTGGTTTTGTTTTACAGGTTTGGCATCACCGGAGGCAAGAACAGCAAGCACATACAGCTGCAGACCAGCCTAGACCTGACCAGGTTCTGGGTGCACCAACAGAGTCAGCCCGGCGTCAGACTCAACTATCGTCTCGTGTCACTGGTGAATCACATCGGACCATCTACTAACTGCGGACACTACACAGCTGTCGGCCTCGCCTCCTCGGGACAGTTCTATCTGTTTGACGACAGTTTGGTAGGTTCCCGGCTTGAAATACATGACATTGTCCATTGGGGCAAAAATATTATTATAGTCATGTTAGGTTCAAAAATTAAAATTAGTTGCCATTCAACCTTTTTAACAACTGGAAATAATGTCTAACATATTATGTACATTTATAAAACATAAATATTTTTTTCTACCTTCACATCCTAGTAAACTAGGCTCTTTTTCAGAACCGTTAATGTTAATTATAACTTCAGACTTGGCTTGAACTTTATCTATTTCAATGTAATATCACTTCAACTTGACATTGCTTTGTATTTTCGAGTTGCACATATTTTCAGTTTTTCCTGCAAGGGTAGTATCAAATGTATCATACATTGGTTGTTCGGTTGTTGAATTAATTGTTAACTGTTTACAGGTCAGACTTGTGTCCACTCATTCCGTCAGTGGCAACAACACGTACATAATCATGTATGAGCTCACCTCACCTAACCCCTCCCTAAACAGTGAGTATGCCTTCAAAACATTCAGGGTTATATTTCTATAATTAACCTGTTGACGATTAAATTGTGTCTTGGATTTTGTCCAAAAGCCTTAAGGGAAAGTCATTACTCAAAGTAAACACAAACAATTGTAAACTGCAAGCATAGCATAAACAAACACTTGGCTGAATGATTAACCTCACTAGAGGTATCACAGTTGTGCAGTACAATAAATTAATTTTAAAAAAATCAGACTTCTTATAAAAAATAGTACACCAATTAGGCTGAAAGTGTCTTTTCAACCTTCTGTCAATAAATTTGAGATTTTGGCTCAAAGAGTCACTTCAGACCCAGGTGATGAAACTGACAGTTTATTATATTGTCAATTGGTAAAGTTCATTAGGTACAAATTACAAAATTCACTGTAATTTTAATAGTTGAGATGTTCGGTAGGTGCAGCCAGCAAAGTTTCGCCACCTAACGGAACTTGCACGGTGACCAAGCCTAGCCAGAACACAAGCACGGTGGTTGGTTGCAGCAACGGAATGCGACGTCCGATATCTCCCATCACCAACGGAACCAGCAACCATTCACACTCCCAGCCCACCACGCCTCTCAAGTCGATGCTCGGCTCTCCTCTAAAAACGGCAAACTCTTCTAACGCAAAGTAGGTTCATCTTTGCCTTCAATTTACTCTGGAGATAATCCTATACCGAGGCTATCCCATCGTCAACGGAATGTGCTGGCAAAAGTCTCGGGAATTGAATTAACGTTCGTTGTAATTGTATTCTGACGATGGATGAAACTTTTGAAGCCTCAAGCTGCGATGGGATAGCCGATAAGATTTCCTTTTGATACATATAACTTTTTAAAAGTACATTTGAAAGTTTTTGGAGTTTTAATAATGAAGTTCAAATGTACAGGTGTAAACTGTAGAAGTCCCGATGTTTACTGGCTCCTCACGGGAATTGAAGAGCCTGCCAAATCCAAGGTCAGTGTAACGGGTTTTGGCAATATAGACTAGTTTACAAAATCCGCAAATAGTACAAAATTTTACATTTTTATATCGAGTTAAATCTTCAATCAAGAGGACTTCTAAACTTTTATGTACTAAAAGGAAATATTTCACTGTGCTTTGATGGGAATCATACATTACTTTGCAACAGGTATATTGAAAATTTATGTCTTAGAATTTTGGTGAGTCAAACATTTAGCTCTTTGATTCATTCTTTGTCTTCAGGTAAGGCTAGTTTCAGGTTGGAGTCAAATTGAAATCACATATTTCACTTGAACAAGTCAAAACTTTTAGAAACCAGTTCCTTAATGATTGCAATGCAGTACGGAGTGAAGCATGGTAGACTGTCCACTGACAGAGCTGCGACAGAGTAGGGAGACGCTGACATAGTTCTCTGTTGTAGGACCAGTGTCTCGTCACACAAGAGTCTCGTCCCCTACTCAACAGAGTCGAGCGACAGTGAGTCTGAACCGGCCACTTCCAAAAAAGCCGCCGTCACCCTGCCTACCTCGTCGCCGATAAAAAACGGATTTGCGAAAGAAAGTTCAAGTTTTGTGAAATTTAGTAACTGTTCGATCGGCGCGTCGCCGAACAAAACTAGTACTCGTAAAAGTGATGAGTGTAAAAGTGAAGTGGTGGTGAACGGTTGGCACGTGACGGAAGTGGTAGAGAAAAGGAGCGTGGCAAACTCATTGTACAACCCTCCGCAAAACTGGGCCGTCATCTCTGTTGACACAGCTGCTGCCAAGTAAGCAAACATGTTCATTTGGTGACTGGAAAGTTGTGTGTTTTAACATGGGCACTTGTGTAAAATTTGTTGTTGAAATAATACATTCATATAAATTAAAATACTCTAATGCTAGATCAAATTTTAAAATAATATTTGTCAGTAAAACTATTAATCACGTCACTAACGCTTTCTCTTTGTTGGTTGCTGTTAGTTTAAGTTTTTTTTACATCAAGAGTGTTTTTATTTAAATATGAAAAAGTAGCATGTATTGCTTATTGAAGAAAGTCTACTAGTAGGTAGTAATATAAAACAAGAATATAACGTAAGATGAGAAACTCCTTAAAAAGTGTGATCCTAACATTACAACCATTAATGGGAAACGTGTAGGCCAACCGACTGATGTTCCTTGCTCGTCTAAAACATTTGTCCTCAGATGAGTTTAAAACTTTATTTTAGATGCAGAAATAAAATTTCACTTTAATGACATTAAAACTGAAATTTAACTTGATAAAATTATATATAGGCCAAAACACAATTGATATCATGACTTTTGACTAGCGAACTACATAAAAATATTTTCTTATTCTTTTCTTTTTAATAAATACATAAAATCATTTCTATTTTAGGGGTTTGGCAATACACACTTATCTATGATATGCCAACTGTTTAATGAATAAAACCTTTTTGAGGAAGAGTAGGGAAAATGCTGTTACGCACACAGGTGGCCAGCCTGATGTAGTGTGAGACTGCGGTACCCTCTATTCTGTTGGACACAGACCTGGGATTGTTTGGTACATTTCTTCAGGTCAGGTCAAAATGTGACCTAAACCCCTCAGGGCACAATCTCAGGCATTTAGTTATTTTTAGACCTATGCCTCATCCTTGTCGAGGCCAAGCTTTTTTGCACATCTTCTGTGGCACACGGGTCCAATTGTTCTCACCCTTCGCCATAAAAACTCTAGGACTTATAAACAAAATTTAGAACACCCATTTTTTTTAAGACAACGCCACTCTGAACCAAAAATATTTTTAATTTGTTTTTAATAGTTTATTAGGTTCTACACCAAGTTTATATTTTTTATTTTTTTACAGTTATTTGAATTCCTATTCCTGAAGTTTTTTTAACTTACTTATTTAACTCCTTCATTTTGAGGTGCTGCTCCCTGGACTACTTAACAATCATACTATTTCTTTTTTTGCCAACATAATCCCTGGAATTACACGTGGCAACAAGGTATTTAACGTCTATAAAAGTATTATGCAACTGTATTTCTGGGAAAGCGAGAGGCTCATTATGATTTTTTAGGGATAAAGGTTATGGTACCTACCTGAGAAAGGATCTTTTATTTTTCCAAGTTAACAGCTGAAACCAAAGAAAAAACACTTTCTCATTTAAGCTGTTTCCTCCACAAGGCAACAGATATTTTGTTTCTTGATTTTTTCAAACTGATTAGGCCTTCTAAGCTGTATCTTTCTCGTTAAGTATTTAAGAAGTTAAAAATGTAAGGATGTAAGGCAATAAGATGTAAGATATATAAGGCAGTAAGTAAAACAACAACTAGTCAAGGAAAACCTAATTTTTCTTACCTTTAATTATTATGACCTACCATAGTCAGTGTTTAAATAATGTACAAAAACATTCTTCGCCACACAGATTGTACATAGCACCCACATGTAAGGAAATTGCTTTATTTAACAAGAAAAATCTTTTGGAGACAATGGTGCATTGATTTTTGTTGCATTTGTGACTCCAAGCTCTCAATCAAAGTAAACATTTTCATTTTTATAATTTGATAAATGCTGACATTGATATGGATGGATTTTTTAAACATAAATTGCTAACCTAGTAACTAGTATCGTACAAACACACACTAAGTCAAGTTAACTTTCCTGAAATACTATTATTAAAGACATAGCACAACATGTTACCTTAGAAGAAGAAAACTGGAAAACAAACACAAGATTGCTAAAATACTTGAGGAATTATTTACAGTTTATCATAATAATCATGAGACTGGAGACAAGTGTATACCTAACTTCACAACCAATAACTATGGTACTTCCACTAGTTTCTTTACATGGTGTGATTTACCCAATCATTACAATAATAATTCTATCTAGACATCAATATATAATGACGGTCAACTTAATACATCTTGCTCCAGCTCCCATTTCAAACTTTTTCCAATTTGCATGCCTTGAATGAATGAATAATAATAACATTATCTCACAGGCATTGTTGTATGTTTTGAATGGCTAATCTCAACCATGTTAAAAATGAAATTTGGAAATTCACTTAAAGGTTTTTAATCTGTTCTTCCTTCAGCAGACGTCCGCGAGAGTCGACAGTGGGTCCCCTGGATTGCTATAAAAAGGATTGTTGACCATTTTCTTAACATTCACTTATAATTTTGCAATTTAATGTTTTGTTCAGATCCGCAGAAAAAAACGGAGAACCTAGTCAGCTGAAAGTGGAAGAATCACATAATGGCATCAATGGTAAAGATCACAAAAAACCTGTGGAGAACGGCCATAGCACAATGAGTAACGGTGATGAACCGAAGAAGGCCACTAACGGATCTGTGGAAAATGGACGAATATCTAACGGAAAGAGTTGGGACGGCTGTAGAAACAATTCCACAGTTGACTACCTCAAGAAAAATTCACACCAGGGCTATGGTAGAAATGGTAAGTCTAGTTAAAATATTCCATTTCATTAAACTGAGCAAATTACATTTTTATTTTACTTAAGGTTCTCATACCCTTAGCTATTGATACCTCTACTAAATTAATTCATGATGAGCGTGTAGTTTTATGGTTCGAATCATTGTTAATAGGAAACTGGGTCACAAGTTTTCATAGGAAATATGTTTTCAGTAACAACATGGAATGGGGGTAGAACGCAAGTAGACGAAGAAGCAGAAATGGACAGGCTACAACAACGTAAACGCTCCTACGATCAGATGTATGAAGATGAGATGGATCACGGGAAGGTAAATACTAGTAGTCATGTGTTCTCAAATTTTTTACTTGTGTTTCTAGTCTGTTAGAGCTGTTTAGAGATTTATCTACAAAACTCAGTCAGCCATACTTAATTCGTTTTCTCGAGATGTACTATTCATTTAGAGTAAAGGTGTGCAAGCCTGAGATTTCCAAATCAAACTTTAGGAAAAACTCGAGCTCTTTAATATAGGCCTAATGGATTTGACCTCCTCTAATACATGGCCACGGCGTTGGTGTGTGGCCATGTCGCACTCACATGGTACTACAGGATTAAAAAACTTGTAAACATAAACATGTCGCTTAAGCTCTGTTATTAGTGTAACAGTTGTTACAGTATGCCGGGTCTGCAACGTTACCACTTTTGTCTTGGCCCGGTTTTGTATTAGAGGAGGCTATGATTTGACCTAATGCAGTATTAATAAGTTAGTTTGTCACAAAACTTATTTGCAAAATGTAATCTTGTGTTATCATGTGGAGTTAAAGTAAGCTACTTTAAAATAAATATGATGAAATGAACTGAGCTTAAAATAATATAACCTTATTTTATTTTCCTCAAAAGACACAATTTTCTCAAAATAAAATATATTTTTTCATCTTTTTTATGTAAAGTATTGTCTAAACTGATCAACGCATGTCTGATAATAGAGAAGTATAACCTGGATTCATGAATTGACTTTTATTTGGGTCAAGTAATCCAACATACATTACCCAACATTACCCAACATACATTTGGGTCAGTTCAGGCCCATACATGTCGAGCTATCAAGAGTTATCTGTGTGTTTTAACATGCTCTTAAAACTTATTGTTAGTATTAACTAATAAATTTCTTTACACCCAGGTGAAGAAAGTGAAAAACAACTATTACCAGAAAAACGACAGAGAGATTAACGGAAGACGGAATTACTTCCAGGAGCATCAAAACCACAAAAACAACGGTTGGTACAAAGATAGACACCATTTCTACCGAACCTACAGCAACAACCACCACCGTACGTACCAAAATAACAACAACAGACACCAACACTACAATCCTTGGAGACGTTGATTAGGGATAAAGTAATAGGAAATAAATTTTGTACCGTTTCAGTAGTCGGCCAATTAGTATGAATAAGCTTGAAGCTATTTAAAAGTTTTTCGATAAAACTTATGTTGTAACAACAACAGTTGAAAATGTACATATTAAGTAACTCTTTCAGTCATATTGTTTTACGTAAAGGTATTACTGAGTTAAAATAGGCTAAATGGTCATCTTTATCGTACTGAAGATTAGTGCAAATGTAAGTTTTAACAAGACAATATTTTTTAAACTATAATAATATAAATGTTTATTTGAAACACATTTAAAATTGGACAGTATAGTGAAATGTGCAAGGAATTAACTCTTCGCTGATTTGTATATTGAAAGTTACCAAAGTTTTTACCTCTTGATAGTTTTAGACTTCTGATTTGTTAGATAAATTTTCAGAACTAGGAATAAAAGGCAATTTGTTTAGTCTGTAATTAACACTGTGAAATCATTAATTTTAGTATATTAAATTGAGTTTAAAATCTTAGGGGTTATTATTTTTTGGTGTTTCACTGTTCTATTGTTCCTTTCTCAATTAACTATATTATAACAACTAACTATTATATTTGTAACGTGTGTACAAGTTTTTTTTATATGTGTCTAAACTCATAACTATTTTCTTTAATATGCATAGATTATTTTTTACATAAAATGCTATATAATTTGTCCTTGAAAGTGAATTGATCATAATAAAATACCAGTCCAGGTTTATTTGTTTGAACATTTTAAGGGTGCTACCATAGTGTATAATTAGGTTGAATAACTGAAAATAATACTTGTCAACAAAATGCTTGGGAATCTTGTATGAAGGTAATGTAAACTTATCTTAATATGTACCTATATCAGCTCAACTTTCATATTATAAATGCATTTCTATGCCGCCTACGTGTATCACTTGATATTTTCTTATTTAAGTGAAAGTACATTTTGGTTTTAATATCAAACTTTTTTCTTATTTAGGTTATTATTCAAGACAATTGTGTGGTAACATTTTTGTTTAGCTACCCAAATCGGCCAATGTTTTTATTTGAGTTTTGTGTTATTAGTTGTTACTTCCACTTTGTTCAGGACTTTTCATTCAAAGCCCAGAGATCAACAGCTGGGTCTAGTTTTTATCCAAAAGCTATCGACTTTTTTCAGGATCAAACTGACAAATTTTTGATTGCCATGTGAGCTCTATAACCTGGCAAAAGCTAGCTTACCTGAGATAACAGCCAGGGGTTAATAGATAAGAAAAATGAAGGTCACAAAAATAACACTTATAGGACTTCAAACAAAAGGTTTTAGAGACAAATGATTGTGTGAATGATTTTTTTCAACCTTCTCTCTGTAAGTTCTATATTAGGATTTATTACCCCCTAGACTAAATTTATCAGTTAAGCTGGCTGAACAATTCCATTTTGTTAAATCACTTAAGTCACTTGGCTTAATTTTGAAGTATTAATTCACATAAAACTAGTTCTCAGTGGACTTGCTCAATGTAAGGATGAGTAAAAATTTGTGAAATGCAAGATTAGAGGTACAGCTCACAAAAAATCACCCTTTCTACTTTCACTCAAACCATCTGCCGTTAGTTGAATCTCTCCCGCCAAAGCCCTTCCACAGACTGGTGGACGCTGCAACTTTCACCTGACTGATAAAGGATTCAAACCCTGTATTTACTCTTTGTCAAACCACTTGGATGTGGTCAGACTCAACGGTCAAACTTCCTATACTGGTAAACCCAAATCCCAAGTGTAGTTCCATTGAATTACAGATTGCAGCACAAGACCACTTAATACTTGCGTAGTCAGTCGTACTCGCAAGTGAAGGTTCGGCTATGTTGCTATTGATGGTCGATATGACCTTTCGAGACTTAAAGTATGCGTTGTCACTTTGGTCGGAGTGATTTAGCATGGGTTTGAATCCTGTATTGGTCAGGTCTGGTTAGCGACTCATAAGGAACTCCCTAGTCTCTGAGTTGGTCGGAGAGACCAACCTAAAAAAATATGCTGGCTTGAGTGAAAGTCGACTGGACATTATTAAATTGTGAGCCATACTTCCAATCAGGCGTTTCTTTGTACCCATCAAAATTTTTTAGATTCATAAGAATAAAACCAACCAAGCAAACTCTAACGTAATTATTTCATCCTAATACTGACCTATGACCTGGAAAGAATATGACTACCTAATCTTTTGATCGTGTCAGTGTTCCAGTGGCATTTCCTTTTGTTAAATAATCATCGAAATGTTGATTCTTTACTCTCTAATATTAACCTTTTGTTAGAAAGTATCATTCATTAATGACTTGGTGGCAATTAAGTCCTGAAAACATCCTTCTAAAACAAAACCAGCAACCAACATTTTCAAAATTTGATGTTCTGATAGTTAAACCTCATTGTATTTGTCTGCCGAAAAAATTCCACTGGATTGAACAATAAACTTATTAAGTGGTAAGACATTAACGTAAACATACCAATTAATGCATTGTCCAAACTAAATAAAGAAACTACTATAGTCAACTCAAACAGAACTGGCGGTTCAAAAATAACATCTGGTCTATTTCAAAACCTCGTCAGTTCTATTTGCTTTGACTTAGTTTCAGGTAATTTAATGTTCCTAAAAAGTATATATTCCCACAAATTTCATCATAAAAAGAGTATTTTTTGTGTACATCCTTGATTTCATTTTTCAACTATAAACTCGTAACTTTGATTATACCCTTAATGTTGCTTTTTTTTGCTTTTATCCATTGAAGCATTTACTACAAACCTTATAGTAGCCCAATATTGTCAAATTAAGTTATTATGCAAGTAATAGGAAATTATACAAGTTAATATTAGTTTAATTTGATAGGAAAGTACTTGTAATATCATTTGATGATTATTTGATTAACATGTAAATACCACTAATTTTTCAATATAATTTACTGTACTATAAAGGGATGTAAATATCATAGAGTAATTGAGTTTAGTTATTTTGGTTTGTTTGGTATCGTTTTTTGTATATAGTTGATAGTTGTGATATTTTTAGGTACAATTAAAAGAAATGGAAAACAATGTAGCTGGTAGTTGTGTTCTGTTACATTATATTTATTTTATATTCATGGAATCAACTTTGTTCTCATACTATCAGGAAATAAACATTTTAAATAATAGTTATGTGTTTTTTTTTACTTTGGTTGTGTGTTTATTTCTATAACCTTTACCCCTTCCGTGTCACAAACTCAAAACTGTCTGGCGATTTAGTTAATTTTAAATTATTTGTAAACTTTTAATATTTATGTCATATTTATGGCTCAAAGTGACTCTTCTCCTTGTATACTTTTAACGGCTGAGACAAAGCCGAATAGAAGAATAGAAAATATACTTTTAGTCCATGTGATGAACTAACTGTTTTGTCAATATTTTAACTGCACCATTTAGCTAAATTTTGTCACAAAACATAAAGTTTGTAAATTGTTAACGTTTACAAATTATCTAAGTAACAAGATAGATTTTCTCTTACCCTGCCAAAGCAATTAATAAATCAGATTAAAGTTAAGCCTACTGCTACTGAAAGGTATTTATTTACAATGTCTACAGATCAATTGACAGAAAGTAAATAACAATAATTTGTCTAATAACACTTTAAACATAATACACTAGCTGTTTATTTAAAAGGAGGCATACATTTGATTTTGATACATTTAAGTGGCATGGTCTCTAATACAAGGCCATCAGGTCGGCCTACTAAAACAGTTGTTGCATTAATTAATTTATGATGTACTAGCTGTACCCGCAGGCTTTGCCCCATTTAACTTCATAAGTATTCGCATGGCTCAATCCCGTCCTGGTTGAAGTTCGTTCGCTACGCTCACTCACCTTTGAGTTGGAGCTCGTTCGCTGCGCTCACTTGCATTTAGGTTAGCTCGTCGCTACGCTAACTCGCCTCCAGGTTGAAGTTGTTCGCTCACTCACCTTTTGGTTGCAAATTAACTGTTGTCATAAATTAAAAAAAAATAATAGTGCTGCACTCTGTTGGTAATCCTTGTAACTTTAATGCAATTGAACATCATAGAACTGAACCAACTTGTTTAATTGAAACAGCTGTTAAGATTCATTAATTCCTTTTAAATATGAAAAATCATAAGGTTAACATGGGAAACTCCAGAGCCACTGGGGCAGAGCCCGAAAGCCCGATCAGAATAAAAACTACTTAGTTTTCCTATTTAATGCCCAAAGAATCGGTGTACCGAATTTCAGCCTCCTAGGTAAGTGGGAAGTGGGAGAATTAGTGATGAGTGAGTGAGTCAGTGAGGGCTTTGCCTTTTATATATATAGATTGTCTCTGTGCAATTGTTGCCATGCATCAAAGCCACAGTCTTTTACTAGAGGATTGTAAGTTTGTGGTGAGCTAACTTAACAGCAATGAAGGATTTGCGGTTTCTAAAGGTCTTCCTTTTTTTTATGGACAGTGACAAGTCGGCCGTCATCCGCAAACCTACAGCATTGTAGTAAGGACCAGTGTATAAGCAGTTAAGTCGTTTGTGTAATTGTGAAATTGTGTAAAGTATTTAAAAACACAGACATTATCAGGCCCACTTTTTTAAACGGTCCCCAAGTGTTATTTTGGGGGCGCCCACTGGGTGCCCCACAACCAACGCCTGCCTGCACTAGGAAAAAAGGGGGACTGCTTTTGGGTTTGCCCAGGGCTCCACTGACCCTTAACGCGACCATGGGTGTTATGGGGGATGCAAAACTATTGTTTCGATCTATGAAGAATAAATTTTCAAAATCTAACTTTGTACCGAAGAACACAGTTTACAACAGCGGTTCTCAACCTGGGGGTGTGAGGACTCCTAGAAAAATAATAAATAAAGTACAAAATAATGAAAAATTAATTTAGGATGAAAACATCAAATCAAATTATTATCTGATCCATATAGTTTTTTAGTCCCACCTTCACATTCTAAAACGCTAAGTTCCATTGGTGATTGGAGGGATTTGAACCCGAGACCTTGGGCTCCAAAGCCTCAAGCTCAACCAGTCGACCAGCTCGCTCGTCGCTCCCCTTTCCAATATAAATAATTAATAACACAGAGTGATTACAATGCTTAAATTTAAAAATATGTACATGGGGGTCAAGAGAAAATTTCAGGACTTAAAGGAGGTGTGGAGCAAAGAATGTAGAAAACTCCTGGGGCCCATTCCATTATAAACTACAAGTTACAACTTGTAACTTGTAATTTCCTTTAGATTTGCATTGGGCGATCAGCTGATTTACTAATAATATTAGTTTGTACTTTATTATGAAATGGGCCCCTGTTTGACAACATTGGAAAAGGGCTTATTCTATATTTAACTTAGTTTTTTATTGTATCTATTTGTACTCCCTAATTCAGATAGGTACTCTTTAGTGAGGTGTTGGTAGGTAAATAAATAAAATCTTTCACATTTTTACAGTAGGTGGTTGTGGTTTCACTTTTCAGAAAGCCAGCCCAAAGTGGATTGAAGTACAGAAAATGGGGAAAAATCTGATAAAAGTTAGCCCCCCACACACTACCAGACCAGACCGTCTGGCTGCAACCAGACCGTCTTGGACTGCTCTACACACTCCCAGACCAGACATTCCAACATTCGAAATTGAGACACTGTGGTGAGAACTCCAACAAATAGATAAAGACTGTTTCGACGGTCTGCCGTCTGACAGACAGCGCTACACACTCACAGACCAGACAAATATTTATTTAATAGTGGTGGGGGAACCTCAGACCTTCTGTGGTCTGAGGGTTCAACCAACAGACACGCAGACAGTCTGGGGCCCTATTTTTGAAATGGTTGACAGTTGAGTCAATCGTCAGCACTCAACTCAACCAACAACATGATTTGGTATTTTTGAAACCCAACAGTTGGGAAGCGAGTTGGGAATCACTAGTTGAGAGACTCGTGGTGGAAATGTAGAGCATACGACCGTCAAAAATTCAGATGACGTCATTTTGAACCAATCACAATGCAGGCAGAGTTCTTGCGGACTTCGATTTAACCTCTTCTTACTCTAAAATCTGGCAGCTAATCTCAATCTGCCATATTTCGAGACACTGAGGTAAACTGTCAACTCCGTTCTTGAGAGATTGAGGTTATAATGGGTTATATGTCTTGCTTAATTTAATCTTAGAGATTGCAAAGTACCTTAACTTATATAGGCTAAACTTAAGTATTAAAAATAAAATTTACTATGGATGTTTGTTTTAGGGTGTAGCTAATTATAAGTTTAGGCATAGGCTGCACTTTACTTTAGGTCCTACAATCCTAAATACATTATTAATTGCTTTCTTCGTCTCTATTTCGGAACACATCACCTTATTTTAGTTTCCTTCATCTCATCGGTTTGTTTTATGTTATTTTTAATTGTTTTTTATTTAGGTTAAAGCGGCTATTTGCCATTGCACTGGAAGCATATCGTAACTTAAATTAATTTGATCCCTTTATTAGGTGAATGGTATTGAAACAGACTATGATATTGTTTCTCTCTACCATAATCTTTAATACCTTAAATCATAGGTCTAATAACCATAATTATCTTATAATAAGTTCAATTAGTATGCCTAGTATATTTCAAACATTCCAACAAGATTAAAACCCTTGATTAAATAGTCTAGTATTGACACAGTAAATAAAATTAAAATGCGATTATTCTACAGAAAACAATCGCATAATTGGGTTCTAATACATTGACAACAAATACATAACCTCTAAATCGCAATTAGTAAATTAAAGCAATAACTAAACAATATGGCGTCGTCTCAAAAAGAGTAATTTTTTGCCGAAAGAGAGGAAGAAGAAAGTGCAGTCAACCTCCACTCAACAGCTCGATAGGTGTTGAGTAGTTTTGGTTGTATAAGTCCACCGTCAACCGTTTCAAAAATACGAAACGATTGGAAATAGAATGACTCGACACTCAACTCAACAGTCAACCATTTCAAAAATAGGGCCCCTGGGGCCCTATTTTTGAAATGGTTGACAGTTGAGTCAATCGTCAGCACTCAACTCAACCAACAACATGATTTGGTATTTTTGAAACCCAACAGTTGGGAAGCGAGTTGGGAATCACTAGTTGAGAGACTCGTGGTGGAAATGTAGAGCATACGACCGTCAAAAATTCAGATGACGTCATTTTGAACCAATCACAATGCAGAGTTCTTGCGGACTTCGATTTAACCTCTTCTTACTCTAAAATCTGGCAGCTAATCTCAATCTGCCATATTTCGAGACACTGAGGTAAACTGTCAACTCCGTTCTTGAGAGATTGAGATTGAGGTTATGTTTTATTTTTATTTTTCTTAGCGATTGCAAAGTACCTTAACTTAAGTAATTAACTAAAGTAAACTAAATAAAGTAGCCTAATAAACTTAAGTATAAAAAATAAAATTTACTATGGATGTTTGTTTTAGGGTGTAGCTAATTATAAGTTTAGGCATAGGCTGCACTTTACTTTAGGTCCTACACTCATCCTAAATACATTATTATTTGCTTTCTTCGTCTCTATTTCGGAACACATCACCTTATTTTAGTTTCCTTCATCGGTTTGTTTTATGTTATTTTTAATTGTTTTTTATTTAGGTTAAAGCGGCTATTTGCCATTGCACTGAAAGCATATCGTAACTTAAATTAATTTGATCCCTTTATTAGGCGAATGGTATTGAAACAAACATAACATATTGTAACATATTGAATAACAAACATATTGTTTCTCTCTACCACAATCTTTGATACCTTAAATCATAGGTCTAATAACAATAATTATCTTATAATAAGTTCAATTAGTATGCCTAGTCTATTTCAAACATTCCAACAAGAATAAAACCCTTGATTAAATAGTCTAGTATTGACACAGTAAATAAAATTAAAATGCGATTATTCTACAGAAAACAATCGCATAATTGGGTGCTAATACATTGACAACAAATACATAACCTCTAAATCGCAATTAGTAAATTAAAACAATAACAAAACAATATGGCGTCATCTCAAAAAGAGTAATTTTTTGCCGAAAGAGAGGAAGAAGAAAGTGCAGTCAACCTCCACTCAACAGCTCGATAGGTGTTGAGTAGTTTTGGTTGTATAAGTCCACCGTCAACCGTTTCAAAAATACGAAACGATTGGAAATAGAATGACTCGACACTCAACTCAACAGTCAACCATTTCAAAAATAGGGCCCCTGGTCCGAGAAAATTGGTCTGCAGACAGCCCCACACACGTTTAAGACAAGTGCCAGACGCCAGACCAGACCGTCTGGTCTGGCGTCTGGCACTTGTCTTATCGTGTCTGAGGTTCCCCCACCACTATTTTTGTCTGGTCTGTAAGTGTGTAGCGTTGTCTGTCAGACGGCCGACCATCGTGACAATCTTCATCCATTTGTTGGAGTTCTCACCACGGTCTCTCAATTACGAATTAGGACCGTCTGGGGCCCTATTTTTGAAATGGTTGACAGTTGAGTCAATCGTCAGCACTCAACTCAACCAACAACATGATTTGGTATTTTTGAAACCCAACAGTTGGGAAGCGAGTTGGGAATCACTAGTTGAGAGACTCGTGGTGGAAATGTAGAGCATACGACCGTCAAAAATTCAGATGACGTCATTTTGAACCAATCACAATGCAGAGTTCTTGCGGACTTCGATTTAACCTCTTCTTACTCTAAAATCTGGCAGCTGAGCTAATCTCAATCTGCCTCTGCCATATTTCGAGACACTGAGGTAAACTGTCAACTCCGTTCTTGAGAGATTGAGATTGAGGTTATGTCTTGCTTAATCTTAGTGATTGCAAAGTACCTTAACTTAAGTAATAAACTAAAGTAAACTAAATAAAGTAATAAACTTAAGTATAAAAAATAAAATTTACTATGGATGTTTGTTTTAGGATGTAGCTACTAGCTAGTTATAAGTTTAGGCATAGGCTGCACTTTACTTTAGGTCCTACACTCATCCTAGATACATTATTATTTGCTTTCTTCGTCTCTATTTCGGAACACATCACCTTATTTTAGTTTCCTTCATCGGTTTGTTTTATGTTAATTTTAATTGTTTTTTATTTAGGTTAAAGCGGCTATTTGCCATTGCACTGGAAGCATATCGTAACTTAAATTAATTTGATCCCTTTATTAGGTGAATAGTATTGAAACAAACTATGATATTGTTTCTCTCTACCACAATCTTTAATACCTTATATCATAGGTCTAATAACAATAATTATCTTATAATAAGTTCAATTAGTATGCCTAGTCTATTTCAAACATTCCAACAAGAATAAAACCCTTGATTAAATAGTCTAGTATTGACACAGTAAATAAAATTAAAATGCAATTATTCTACAGAAAACAATCGCATAATTGGGTGCTAATACATTGACAACAAATACATAACCTCTAAATCGCAATTAGTAAATTAAAGCAATAACAAAACAATATGGCGTCGTCTCAAAAAGAGTAATTTTTTGCCGAAAGAGAGGAAGAAGAAAGTGCAGTCAACCTCCACTCAACAGCTCGATAGGTGTTGAGTAGTTTTGGTTGTATAAGTCCACCGTCAACCGTTTCAAAAATACGAAACGATTGGAAATAGAATGACTCGACACTCAACTCAACAGTCAACCATTTCAAAAATAGGGCCCCTGGTCTGGGAGTGTGTAGAGCCGTCCAAGACGGTCTGGTTGCAGCCAGACGGTCTGGTCTGGAGGTCTGGTCTGGTAGTGTGTGGGGGGCTTAAGCTGGGTTTTCCTAGAATCGGAGCGGAATACCATGTTAATCTCTTTTCCGCACTCCTCTTCAGCGCCTAGGAAAACCCAGCTCTAACTGTACCTGTACACAGTCTACAGAGATCAGAAAATACAGGACTGCACTGGACTGGTCTGACTGAGTGACTTGACTGACGTTGTCTAGTCCTCCTAGTCTAGTCTGCTGTTGATTCTGATTCGATTCTGATTGCTGAATCTGAAGGCTACGGCTACAACTGGCTACTGTGTAAGTCTGTGTATTGCTATTCTTGGTTCATATTGTTTTCGTTTTGTATTTTGTATTGTGATTGTGATCTGTGAACGTTGTCATGTTTAATCTTAATCAGTCAACATTGTAATATTAGTGTTAGCTATTTAAATTGACGGAGTATTTCACCTCACACCTAATAGTGCTAAATTCTAAACAAAAACTTCTTAGGCAATTTTACTAGTATTTACTAATATTTACTTACGCGATGGCGTCCGCTGCTGATTCTGGATTTGAGACTGGAAATGAAAGTAACGACAGCACAATTCAGGATAAAATTGTTAAAAATATGGTTCTTGAGAATTCCATGAAGAAAATGGCTCAAGAAATAGACTTCTCATCTTTGGTATTCTCCAAGGAAGATCTCATGAAGGCTCATAGTTCCACTGATGTCGTTTTGGTAATTTACCTTATATAGCCTAGTCGTAGCATATTCTTAATTTATAAACCTCCACAGGCATCTCTTCTTAGGAATACCCTAGGCATACTGTGCATTTAAATCTAAATGCCTAGGCCTAGGCCTACATACAAAATAAAACATTTATAAAATTAATTTAACAAAGCGTTCATTGTTTGCTATTTTAGGAATGCCCAAAACATGACCCAGCCTACTCAATTCCTAACTTATACCTTGGTAAAGCTAAAGATCAGAATCCCCTATAAAATGCAGGTTACTTTTTAGGTTAGGCCTACACCTAGACTAATTCAGTTAAAAAGGTAACATAGGCTACTTTTCTAAAAAATTAACCCTCCGAGTGTCACGCGTCATAATAATGACGCACAACACACTTTGTGTAGGGTCACGCGTCATTTTTATGACGCACAAACATTGTTTACGGCGAAGGCTCTATGACTGACTGAATCGGATTGAACTGGATCGAGTTAGGTATCGTTCTTTCCGTAATATTCTAAGCTTTCTCCAGAGGTCTGTCTCTAAGCGCTATTCATTTTAGTTCCGAAAATATTGTAGCAGACAGCTGACGTGCGTGTATTTGTAAGCAGCTAGGTTCCCCCGGACCGATGACTGATGTGTTTTATTACGTTTATCATTGTTTTAGTGTTAAAAATCAAAAGTAGTGATATACGTGGTGCATTATAAGAAGATTTAAGTGGTTTTGAAGTGCTGGTTGATGATCCTGAAGAAGTAGGTAGTGATATTGATGTAAATTATCAGCCAGATTCCTAGCTATGGTTAGGCTATGCATTCTTAGCTAAACGCTATGTACTGAAATCCGTTTTTCGCTCATAACTTATTTATTTGATAACTTACCTCGCTATATGATTATATATTTGTAATCCTCATTAAATTTAGAACAAAGTGGCTATTTTCAAATATTTATAGGCCTATAATTTTTACAATTTCATTGAGCGCGAACTGATTTTTTTTTTGAAAATTTTCGAAATTATATTTTTTTTTTACCTAAAAATTTTTTTTTGGAAAAAATGTTCCTTATGTTTTATATATAATATTGAAGCCCATGATTTTCCAAACAAAATGGTATATAGAACATTAGAATTAACATTGTTTTAAGCTTCTCAGATCCGTTTTAATAAAACCTTGCAAAGGGGCCAAAAATAGGTGGACATTAAGGCCTAAACTATGGACACTCGGAGGGTTAAATTAAATCATATGGATGGTTAAGTTATGTTAGAAAGCTGGAGAAGGTCCGAGTTCTGAGAGAATAAAAGCCCGTAAGTCAACTTTTTTGCCTGAGAATTAACTTAAAAGTTAGAAGAACTGTTTTGAAAAGTCAGACCAAATAGCCCCTTAGTCTGTAACAAATCTAAGCCTAAGTTACACTTGATGCATCTCACCTGTACCAAACTCCTAACTTAATCGACGTATGTCACTGTATATGGTCCCTTTTGGTTGTGTAGCTGCACATCCATAACTTAATAATGGTAGGAAGACCTATATGAACTTTCGGTTTCCACGCAGGATAAATAAATGTAGGCCTAAACTTAGCTTTTGGCCTACTTCCCATGTTTTAGGAAATGCGTCTTTAAGCACAATAACTCGTGTTACGTACAAAATTTTTATGTTATTCTCATGGAATAAAAGCAAACTGTTGTACTTCGCTCAGGGATAGGCCTAACTTATGTTTTGATCAAATTCAGCATTTTATTTCATTTCATTCGCAATAGTAATTTATCAAATAGTCATTGAATAGTCATTTATTCAGTCTTTAAACAATACATTATTGTAATTGACATTGTCATTATTATTGTAAAAAGATATAAGATGCAATAGGTACTTATAATTAATAAAATTTGACATGAAAATTCCAAAATATAGGCTGCCCTTAGTTTAACATATAACCCTCCGAGTGTCCCTTGTTTTGGCCTTAATGTCTGCCTATTTTTTGCTCATTTGCAAGGTTTTATTAAAACGGATCTGAGAAGTTTGAAAACAATGTTCATTATACTGTTCTACTTATATACCATTTTGTTTGGAAAATCATGGGCTTCAATATTATACATAGAACATAAGGAACATTTGTTTCAAAAAAATTTTTTAGGTAAAAAAATAATATTTTGAAAAATTAAAAAAAAAATAAGTTTGCGCTCAATGAAATTGTATAAATTATAGGCCTATAAATATTTGAAAATAGCCACTTTGTTCTAAATTTTATGAGGATTACAAATATATAATAATATAAGGAAGTAGATTTGCAAATAAATAAGTTATGGGCAAAAAACAGATTTCAGTACATAGCGTTTAGCTAAGAATGCATAGCCTAACCATAGCTAGAAATCTGGCTGATAATTTACATCAATATCACTACCTACTTCTTCAGGATCATCAACCAGCCCTTCAAAATCACTTAAATCTTCTTATAATGCACCACGTATATCACTACTTTTGATTTTTAACACTAAAACAATGATAAACGTAATAAAACACATCAGTCATCGGTCCGAGGATAACCAAGCTGTTTACAAATACGCACGTCAGCTGTCTGCTACAATATTTTTGGAACTAAAATGAATAGCGCTTAGAGACAGACCTCCAGAGAAAGCTCTGAATCTGTAAAATAAAACGATACCTAACTCGATCCAGTTCAATCCGATTTTGTCAGTCATAGAGCCTTCGCCGTAAACAGTGTTTGTGAGTCGCTGCAGCGACAAATAACACTCGGAGGGTTAACAGGTTTAAAATAATTTTTTTTAAAATAGGCAAACTTAACAAACTTAAATTATGAATAATAGAGAATAATAGTGGGTCTTTCTTAAAAAGGCTAGTTTTTTTTTAAATAGTAATTTATCAAATGAGTTGTCTATTTGACCTGAAAAACGCTTTTCAACCCTTTGGAGTCAAACCTATGTTAAGTAAGTTAGCTAGGCCTAGCCTACTTGTTAAATCTAAACATAATGTTAAGTTATTTCTATTCTAACTAGGGAATAAAACTGACAATTTTAATGAATTATTTATTGTAAAAATTGCAATCAGACAAATAGAAGGTAAATTATATAACTTACCTATCACGGACAAATGAGATTTCTCCTTAAAAATGTTATGAGGTTGTGCAGAATTATTTAGGCTAACTTTACTTCTAAGTTAGATCACCATGTAATATTTTCCCATTGCTCTTAAAATGAAAAAAAAATACATTTTTTAACCTTTTGTATTATATTTTATGTTTAGGGTACATTTGACAGATAGAACACACTAACTTAAAAGTGCACTCTAGCGGATAACCAACTTTAGTAGCCATGGCTGTTCCAAACAAAAAATGGCCCCTCTCCCATTTACTCAACATCGACTCAACAAATACGCTTGAAAGCTAATCTGACATTTTCTGTAGCCTAGGAGTTAAGATTAGAACCGATACACTTGGGCTTTGGTTGACCAATATCTAGTTGTTGTAATCGCGGTAGACAGTTGTGCCTGATCAATGGCCAAGCGGTCTAAGGCAGCAGTCTCCAAACTATGTGTCTCGGGAGCAATTTTGGTGGATAGTGAAGAGACCATAAATTTTTTTTCTGGGACTCCGAACTACTGGAACGGTCAGCTGTGTACCAGAATAGTATGGAGCGGATAAAATGGGCAGGGCTGTACCTACAGTGCACTGTACATTAAAAATGTTTCAGAACATTCACTGTTTAACGAGATTGACTCGTTTTAGCTTTAAAATACTAAGAATTCTAAATTACCTATATTTGTTTGGGATATTTTTATTCCCAATTTTTATGTGTATGTGTGGATTTGTATTGTGTAGTTTTTTGGGCGTGAATAATGCTCTAATATTGCATTAGACTATAAGAAAGTATCTTCGTAAAGCTTTTGCGATATATTTCACATTTTCTTAATTATACATTATCTTCCTACTGTCGCAATATGCAAGGACCAACCTAGCCCATTGTTTTTTTTTTCTTGTTTTGGTTGATTCTTCACGAAGTTTAGATTATCATGATGTTATTAATGAATGTAGCCACAATAATTATGACGTCACCAAGATCGTTGGTGATAATCTCGTTAGTGCCGCGATTACAGAAAATAAGTATAGTTATAATATGAATTCGTTATAGGCACACAATACACAACACAATACACAACATTTTTACCAAACAACTTATAAACATAATATGAAACATAGGCTACTTTTATACCGGTACCGTACCCCTAACTTTTCTAAACTTGAGTTTAAATGTAGACTAGTTAAATCGTTAACAATTACACTCCTGTTAATCATTTACAACACTGTATAATATGACAGTTCATAAGGGGTTTCTTCATTAGGCTACAATTTAAACGAGATTTGTTTATGAAGAAAGTGTTACGGTAGCTATTATGACAGATCCTTCAATTATCTTTATCATTTGTAAATATAGATATTGGATATTGTTTAATTTGAGCCTGACCCGTAGTATGCTACATTTAAAAATTGAACTGGACCCTAAAACTTCCGCAGACTCCTATTTTACTGGAATCCAAGAAAGTTTACCTTTTTTTATTCATAATTTATTCATCTTTTTATTTTTAGCTGAAAATTTATAAAATAATGGTTTGCGGTGTACATTCTGCATCCTGTAGCTCATAAAAGACTAAGTTTTGAGAGGAAATGCAGAGAATAAATAAGTCTTAAATTTGTATCTACAATTATAAAATGATAAAAATATTGAATCCGTTGTTTTAAAAATGGCCGCCATTTTGCAAAATGGCTGCGTACTTTAAAATTGGAACATTCTGTGTTTTATGGTCTTTTTAGAATACAGTGCAATATTAAGACTAATTTATTCCTTGCATTTTCTCTCTTAAATTAATTGTTTGGGAGCTGCAGGACACATAATTTAGGTACTCTGCAAGCCATTTTTTCTTAGGCATAATACGCTGTAACTCCTAACGAGTAGCATTATAGGACAAATGTCAAGAATAAAAAGGTTTTTAAATCACATTTAGACTCAACATTTGTACACATTTGTCATTAAAACAATTATAAATTACAGGGTGTTCCATAAGAATGATTTGAGTTATTTAAAGTGATTTTTAAAACAAATCCAAACTTTTAAATATCTTTTTAAACAGTTTGTTATTTGTGTTTGGCAGCAAGTTCGAGAGTCCATCTCCCAACTTTATCCTACCAGCCTGGTGCATGGATACGAGTACCATGCTACACATCCTTCACACGATACGGCTTTTGCTCTTAGTTTTCGCCCAAGCAGAGACATCGGCGGAGGTAAGTCATTTTTAATCTTTCAATCTTTCAGAGGGTGCATTGGTTTCTGAAACGGGAGAGGGCGCACCTGGAGGATACTTCCAAGTCAATAAAACAAACATTTTTGAAGTAATATTTGTATTTTAGTGCACAAATTAGGTTTTATTTTTAATTTTAAACATCAAAAATGTGTTTAGTGAAACTTATATAAAATAACTTAATTAGAGTATAAAACTAAAATGAAACTTTTATTCTATAAAAAAAAGTAGGCGTATATAAAGAAATCTTTTACAAGAATAGAATATATTCAAGAAGAAGTTAATTTAAATTGTACTGCAATGTCCTATGAGGTTCTAGATGATAAACTCACAATCGGTTTACTAAACGATCCTGTACCTACATACTTCGTTAGTGAATCTCCCTTTCAACACTGGCTAAGAGTGTTGCAATTCAAACTTCATCTTCTCCACTCATCTTGTTAAAACTTATATTTACTAAATGATGTAATGAATCGTATAATGGGTCTATTGATTTCAAAATTTCACAAAATTCACTTTCCTAAATAAATATAGTTTTCCCTCTTATTAGTTGCAAACTTTGTATTAAAATAATAAAATTGGGATGGTCTTACTTTAAATCAGAGACACTGGGTTAAATGGTCAGAACTGGCACTAGAAGTTACCAAGAAACTAGAAGAAAGAAGAAGTGGTTGTATTCTGTCTGAAAACATCAAACAAAGGCGATAAATACTATTCTCTAAAAATTGTAAAAATTAAAAGTGGATTTAAGATCCTTACAACACTTTGTGAAAATGTGCTTCTCAAGAACAAAACTCTACAGGTTTGTCTGAACTTTACTTGTTTTCTACTCTTGTTAAAATACATTAAAAGTGATTTGAAAACTATTCTTTACTTTACATATCAATCCAAAAATGGTTTCTACAAATGCTATTTACAATTTATTCTCTGAAATCTTATTATAAAATAATATTTAATTCTACTTACAATGTCTACAGCAACCACTTTCATTAGACCACTATTTCCAGGAAACTTAACTGACAAAAACTTGAATTTCTTATCAAGTACCACTACCAACCTACAAAGTTAAATCTTTTAAATACTAGACACTATTTTTAAGTTTTCCCTACCGATGATTTGATAATTTAATTTTGTTTTGGTCATAAAAAAAACAGAATATTTAATTTACCTCGGCAACACACCCTATCAGTTGACGATAGTGACGACAACTTAACCAACAAATACTGAAATAATCATCCCATAGCCTACTATTGATAATATTTTATGATAAATATGCCCTTTAAAATAGCCTAAAGTGAAATAATCATCATGGTTGACAATTTTAATTTTGTAAATGAGTAAATAAAAATAGGTATCGGTACCAATATTTCACCATCGATTCTCGGACCCAGTACTTTCCCCAAGAACCGGTGGAACCGACATTTGACGTTAAGTACCGACCCGTCACTAATCAGCACCTTATTTTTTTTATGTTTATCTACAATAATACTGCAGTAACTTTGTTATTGTCGGTTCCAAACGAGTATTTTGCTTGCAGTTTTTGTCTCCGGTGGACCTCTGGGAATACAATACAAGGGAAACGAGCTCGTCCGCAAGTTGAGGCATCCGGCTCATCGCATCCATCACTTCAGGTGTTTGCGCCACAGAGATCCATCCGACTATTTCCGAGTCAAGGGTGAGTATTGATAGGGAAAGATATCGTAGTTGACAAACTGTTTTGTAATTTGTCACTGTTTGTTGTTTATACTTGCACTCGTACTCACATTAAAACAACGGATAGTGATGTTGTCTTACTGATTGTTAATTTCTAGTTCAATGGATGTTTCACTTTTTTTTTAATCTAATTTTTTTTTTTTTACATTTTGTGTCCTAAAGGCTATTTATTTTTGGCTTTGGCATTTTGTGGAGTAAGGTATCCAGTAGACAGTTATTGCCCTATGCATGGACCTATGCCCAGAATTGATTTACTTTTTCATTTTGATGTTCCCAGAGGCCAAAACTATTATCCGTTCAAATTTATTTATAAAATGTGTGTATTTGTTCTAAATGCAATAACTTGAGCTTTGATGAAATTTGGCATGAATTAACTTTTTTCAGGGAGAATTAATTTTTATGATTTCGTGAACCAGCAAAATCGGGCAATGAAGACTGGGTGGCATGGGGTTTAAAATGTTCTTTATTTGTTTATCTTTGTTGTTGTAAAAACATGAAAATGGCCAATTTTTATTACAGTAGTCAAAGGGGGATAAAAAACTTATAATTTAACCCTCCCAGTGTTACTTGACGAAAATTCGACAAGCAGCACACTTTGTGTAGTGTTACTTGTCGATTTTTCGACAAGCAGACATCGTTTACGGCAAAGGCTCTATAACTGACTGAATCGGATTGAACTGGATCGAGTTAGGTATTGTTCTTTCCGTTTCATTCTAAGCTTTCTCCAGAGGTCTGTCTCAGCGCTGTACGTTATCTGAGCCGATCGTAATATGTAGCAGACAGCTGACGTGCGTGTATTTGTAAACAGCTAGGTTACCCTCCGACCGATGACTGATGTGTTTTATTACGTTTATCATTGTTTTAGTGTTAAAAATCAAAAGTAGTGATATACGTGTTGCATTATAAGAAGATTTAAGTGGTTTTGAAGTGCTGGTTGATGATCCTGAAGAAGTAGGTAGTGATATTGATGTAAATTATCAGCCAGATTCCTAGCTATGGTTAGGCTATGCATTCTTAGCTAAACGCTATGTACTGAAATCTGTTTTTTGCCCATAACTTATTTATTTGCAAATCTACTTCCTTATATTATTATATATTTGTAATCCTCATAAAATTTAGAACAAAGTGGCTATTTTCAAATATTTATAGGCCTATAATTTATACAATTTTATTGAGCGCGAACTTATTTTTTCTTTGAAAATTTTCGAAATTATATTTTTTTTACCTAAAATTTTTTTTTTTGAAAAAGTGTTCCTTATGTTTTATATATAATATTGAAGCCCATGATTTTCCAAACAAAATGGTATATAGAACATTAGAATTAACATTGTTTTAAGCTTCTCAGATCCGTTTTAATAAAACCTTGCAAATGCGCCAAAAATAGGTGGACATTAAGGCCTAAACTATGGACACTTGGAGGGTTAAGTATCCCTTACTTTGTTTACCCATTACTAAACATTGATTTGACAGGATTTGAGCCCAGACCACCAAAACTGTCTACCTGTGTCTTTTAGAAACACTACCTGTACTAGACTTAACACGCCCTTGTTCCTAATCTATACCCTACTCTTTGTTCACCATGCAGTACAGGTCTATCGAGATAATTGTAGCAATACTGGCATTGCTGGTTCATTGTCAAGCTGGTTACGATAACTATCCTCACGACTCTTGTGAAGGTGTTGAAGTGCTTTTTACTACAATACATTTTATTTTGACTAGCATGTACAAAGTTGGATGTTGTTTCAGAAGCAATTCGGATGCGTCGGGCGGCCGGTCAGAACGACACGGAGGCGATGCGTCAAATGCTCGAGTCCGGGATGAGTCCCAATGTGTCGGATGATTACAGACGCACTCCCTTGCACATGGCTGCGTGCATGGGCTACGCAGATATGGTCAAGTAAGTAACACATTTAGTTTATTTGTTTGGTTTGTACACCCACAGGGTAAATACTCATAATGGATTTATAACCCAAGTATTAATGGAAATTTCCAACTAAATCATTATCCTGTTCGTTTACTGATTCACCGTCAGATAAACAACAGGTTGTGTCTTGAGGCTCTCATCTAATTATAGCAGTGTCATTTTACGCACGAGGAAGGCTTGTCAAACTGCCTTAAAGGGTTAGTATCATAAACTAACCATTCTCCACATTTGTAATGTTATTTTGCCATAGATTCTATAATGTCTTTAGCAGTTGTTCTGCTGAGTGCTTTATTTTATCCGTCAAATTTTTTCCTAAACACTTCAACAAACTCTGCAAAATAGCCTGTTGTATGTACACTAGAGTCGTGCTAATCCAAAGTAATCGGGACTGGAGCCTGTTCGGACTAGTAAATATTCTGAGACGGAAATGCAGTAGGATCATATAAAAAAATCAAACTATGTATTTTTTACTATTAATGAACACTTATTGCTCCAGCCCTCGTATCAACAATGTGAACATCTCTAGTGATCACTTTTTCATACTACACTACGCTCTTAATGGAGAACCAACGTAAAGCCGTTAATGAATGGACACTCAGCCATAGGCCAGTGGCTATTATTTCCCAAAGTCCTGGTTCCATAATAAAGTTCACATACAATGTTAACAGTTTTCCTGGCTTACCGATTGGCTGTTATTATTCCAGAACACATAGCATTGTTTTCATTTGTAATTGTTTTTCTCCAACTGGTGGTTCAATTTGCAGGAATCTCGTGTACCTATCGATTATGATCATCAACATATATATATACAATATACACAGTTCACAGTTTGCAATAATATGTTGGATATCTGACAGACTGTTGCTGGACTTTGGAGCGGATCCCAACGCCAAGGACAGGATCGGCAACACCCCGCTGCATCTGGCCGCTTGTACTAACAGCGTGCCTGTGATCACGTTGCTGCTCAAGGCAGGGACTCACATATCGTCTACCAACTCTCCTCTCCAGCTGGCGATCACCAAGTTCAACATCATCAAGCGCTCAGCCATGCCTCACCCCGTGCTCAAGGAACAAGTCGCTCAGGTATGTGTAGGACAGCGTTCCGTCCGCTAATCCTCTTAGTGCAGCCCGGGCGTATTATACTGACCACACCTAAGTAGGCCTTATACAGCGCTCTGTGGCGGTTAGGTTAGCTGTGTGGTCACTATGAGTACCTAACCTAACATAACATAGCTTAAGCTAACCTAGCCTAGCCTAACCTAACCCAAATAGGCTGTGATCGGTATAATACCTAAGTACCCAGCTCGGTTAACCTGTGGGTTTTTCTGCATCAGTGGGGTCGAGTATGAGTAAGTGTAGGGTTGGAGGAGACGAGACCACTGTGCAGAGGAGGTAGTGGAGGGCGGGGAAAGAAGAAGTGATGAGAAAGAGAGATCCACAAACAACTGTCCACAAGGAACTGACCATCAACTCACTCTATTGTGATCCTCTGGGTTTATAATGTGTGTAGTTTTAGTTTATAGCTGATGTAGTGAGGCATCCCTATACTTTTTACAACATCTTAAACCAGGGATTTTTCATTAGTCTACTCCTATTGTTGTGCTAAAATAAAAGTGTCATAGCCTTATCAGCCTTTGTTAAAAAGTATTAGGTAGTCAAATTTATTATTTTATTTGTTTTATTTAACACCATTGGCTTTTTTGTCTGTTTTTGTAGGGAGCAGACCAAATCCTAGTTTTTTTTATCACATTATGACACACAGTTTTGTTTTTCAGGTTATTTCGATGCTCACTGAATACATGAGGCGCAAGGAAGCACCGAGTCTTGACGCTGAGCTGCTCAACAAGTTTGAGTCGCTCGTTCGAGTGAGCGATTCTTCAGAACAGGTGGAGAGCGGGATTTGCGACCTTCTCACTAATCTCAGTGCACTGGATATCTCCAGTTCATCATAATGTCTCAATCATTTCCGACCAGACATTACATACTTTGCAAATGAGATTGAATTTTATTTTTCTTTCAAATTATTTTAGTTTTTTTTTTCCAGTAATTGTCTGGTTTTTCTCATTTATTATAATTACGTTTAACTTTTGCTGTTGTGTTAAACTTTGTGCGCAAAAGGATTTATGGTTTAAAAAAATTAACTTTTCCAATATTTAGTCGAATAAGTATACTTGTTATTTTTAGGTAATGAAACAATGTATATTTTAAGTCTCAGTTTTCTACTCGTAGAAGTGGCAGTTAAATTATATATTCTGATATTATTCCATGGAAACTATATATCGTATTTTTACCATTATTGTTATGCTGCGTAGTACTTTCAGGAGAGGTTCTTTTTTTGTTTTATTATTTGTTAGTTATTTTTATTTTATTAGTTATGTTACAATATCCATACAGTTTGTGGACAGTTTAATGAACACTCTGTGTACACTTAAATTATCCGACTATCTAATACTGCCTGGAGACTTAATATTTCTACTGTAGTTTTAGAAAGACTGAATAATTTATTTTAAATGTTATCAACGTATAAAGTATGTTAAATTATAACATAAATTTACATGTGTGGTTTAGAAAAACAAAATGAGTTGACATTTAGGTCTCATTTACCATGCAAAACTTGTTTCTTGTTGTGTACACTAAATCAGGGCCATCCCAAGTGTCTTTGTATTTTAAACAAAAGTATTTACATAAATTTTAAGACTCCATAACTTATTAAATGCCAACTAAAGCTAAGTGTGTGTAGTGCTTTGGTAAGAGTGTTCACTTTTTACAAACATTTGTTATGTTTTTTTTGTATATATTGAACTATCTAATATAGTGTTGTATAAAGTTAAGAGTTCAGTGGTAATAAAATATTTAAAGCTACAGTACTAAGTATTTTTCTCTGTTTTCCCTATACCCCTACTGCAGAGCGATTATTGTAGTTCTAGGCAAAATTTGTTTCTAAGACCATCTTGAGGGGGTGACACTTCAAAAAGCTCGTCTTCTATTCTTACTTGGTTACTAAATACACTTGTGTGACCCTGTCATTCATAATCATTTGAAAGGTGTTTTTGGCTTCTGGTGACCCTAATACTGTACAAAAAACACATTAAATTATAGTCATAGTCATAGTCATAGTCATAGTCAAGAATCTTTATTCATAGTATACATAGTTGTACATGAATAGTGTCAAATAAGTTAAAACTAATGCTTAAAACTATGATATTGCCATTTTCAATTCGTCTAACGAGTACAAGGACAGGTCCATTAAATATTCCTTGAGACGTTTTTTAAAAATGTTGGGTTTTTGTTCTGTTTTAATTTTCAAAGGAATAAATTTTAAAAATTCATGTCCTGCATTGACAGTCTTTTTTTTGAAGAGCTCTAATTTGTGTTTTCCAATTACAAAATTATTTTTGTTATGTGTATTGTAGTTATGATTATTTTCTTTAATTGGTGGAATAAAATTTTTGTTTTTGACAAACATAATACATTCAAGAACATACAAACCATAAACAGTGAGGATCCTTAGACGTTTAAAGTGTTCTTTTGCAGAATCATCTTTGTTCATTTTTAACATAGCTCTGATTGATTGCTTCTGTATTGTCAAAATTTGGTCTAGATTCGAATTTGAGGTGGCTCCATATACACATATGCCATAAGATATATGGGATTGAATATGGGAAAAATAGATCATTTTTAAAACATCAACACTGCATAGTTTTGACATTTTTCTAATCACACAAAGACCAGAATTTATTTTATTGATAACAAGTTTACAATGTTTGTCCCAAGACAAGTTGCTGTCCAATGTCAGGCCAAGGAACCTTACGGCTTCTGTTATTTCAATTGGTTGGTTATTTACTTCAATATTAGGATTGGAATTGTTTTTGTTTTGTTTTGTTTTGAATGTGACACATTTGGTTTTACTTTCATTTAATTTTAAATTGTGATTATTAAAAAAATCCTCAATACAAGCTATTTCTATTGTGGATAGCAACTCAACATCTTCTGCAGTTTTCCCAGATACTTTAAGATTAGAGTCATCTGCATAAAGATACAAACCTGTACATGGGGCAAAATTTAGACACTTTTTAAAATTTGTTAAGTAACAAATGAAAAGTAAAGGTCCCGGGACCGATCCTTGAGGTACACCAGATCTTATTGTGCCCATATTTGAACTGTATTTTGATTTATAATTGTCTTTAGTGATGTGAGTTATTTCAACAAACTGTTGTCTATTTGATAAGTATGATTTAAACCAATTAAGAGAGTTATACCTGATTCCAATTTTTTCTAATTTAAAAAGTAATAGTTCATGATTAACGCTATCAAACGCCTTCGATAAATCCATGAACACTCCCAACACGTGCTCACCCTTGTCAATTGACTCAATGACTGATTCGACAAAGCTAACAATCGCTGTAATAGTGGACTTATCTTTCCTAAATCCGTGTTGGATGTCTTCTAGGATTGAATTTTCTTCTAAGAACACAGTTAATTGATTAGAAACAATTTTCTCGTAAATTTTAGATATTGGTGATAGCAAAGATATTGGTCGGTAATTACCAATATCTGTAGCCTCATTAGATTTAGGAATTGGTATTACTTTAGCAATTTTTAAATTGTCTGGAAAAATGCCACTAACAAAAGAGGAGTTGATTAAATGAGAGAGAATTTTACTTAGCTGCTTTCTTACAAATTTTATGACTGACATTGGAATCCCGTCATGGCTGGAGGATAGTTTGTTTTTAAAAGAATTTATAATTTTTTCAATTTCATCTTTATTAGTGTCACGAAAATAGAATTGATTTTGAATATTGACACAGGTTGAGCCGGTTGGAGATAGTTGTTCACGGATATCTCTGGAAGTCTGTTGGCTACAAGAAGGGGACACATTAATAGGCCTGTCCTTCACAACATTAATAAAATAAGAATTGAATAAATTACTAATTTCGAGAGGATCTGTAACTCTTTTGTTTCCATTTACTAAAAATATATTATTTGTGCAATTAACTGAACTTTTCCTGGTTTCTGAGTTTATAATATCCCAAGTAGTTTTAATTACATTTTTGGATTTCTTAATCTTGCTATCATAAAACTGTTTTTTTACTTCAATCAGTTTTTTTCTATATATTTTATTTCTTAATCTACCTAATTTTGCCAAATTTAAGTCATTATTGAAACGAGCTTGTTTATTTATTTGAATAATCTGTTTTTTCTCTTCCCTTAAACTGTCATTTATCCAAGATGGTCTTGTTGAGCCTTGGTCCAAAAGATTTGAAACAATTTTGTATTCATAGGTACAACAAATATCATTCATTAAAAGAAACGTGCCATGTCTCTGTGTGGAACAAACTGGGAAGGTCAAATGCTGCGAAACATCAAGTGGAAGTTGTCCTTGGGTTATTAGATGCTGAAGAAGACTCAAAATATGTAAAAAAGAAAATCTCACGAATGCTTGGAAAGAGTTGTATATTTTTATTAAGAAAAATATGAAGTTAGATGCAAATTACTAAATAAACAACCCAACTTCAAGTCTGTTGTAGCTTAGAGGAATTTGTTTCAAAACGTATAAGTGATCTTAATCTAATCTAATCTATTTAGGCAAGGACACCATTTCCATTTATTTAGTCTTATATTGGACATGATTATGATCGGTTTGACTGGTCTAAATCGATATTAACTGTAACATAACATGTATAAGAAGTCCTGTAAAAGTTTTTCAGACATCAAAAAGTGTTTAAGATGTCTTAAAATACATACCCAGACTTTATCATATAGAGTATGAGCTATAGAGTATGACTAGAGTAATAGGGAAATCGGTTTAAAATAGTAAAGGTGTACAAACACAAAACAGCTAACAGATTAATAGAATTTATTTTGAGATGTAAACTATACAGTCTTAAAACAACAGGATGTCTCTATACTACTCCGCTTTTAAGCTTCTAACTATACAAGAGTCATGCTGCTTAAAAAAACTTATTCTGCGTGTGAAAAAAGTAATACAAACTGCTTACAATTTTAATTTTCCAATCAATTATATTACTAAGTAATAAAAGAATTAGAATCTGTTAACCCGTAAATATTCAAGAATGTAAAAATTGCTTTTGGTTTCTTATTTTGAAAAATAATTGACAGAATATAATATATTTTTTTAATATACCTAACACAAAAGTTTTCTTTAGAAGTAGAATCTAAAGAAAAAAGGGCAGTTCAGAAAGTAACCTCCGTTTTGTGACTGCCAGAAGTAGTGAGACCATTGTTTTATTATTTTTACATAATTGACCAGAGGTTACTTTTAGAACAGTCCTTTTAAACTTAGTTATAAAGTAAAGTGCTTGAACATTGTGCAATAAAAATATGCTTGTACTTGTAATGTCTGAAAACTAACGATTAACATCCATTTTTAAAACATTAGACATTTTTCTAATGTTTTTGCAAACGGACCTCAACTAACATAGGAATAATTTCAAACCATACTATATAAAGGTTAATGAAAAAACTTATTTTATGGGATATTAAGGAAAAAAAGTTATGCACATAGTTACAGCCTGAGTTTTACCTTCAGTATCCAATAGTCAATGGTTTTACCAAGTAAATGAATATTCTTAAATATGTATATCAACACTGATAAAAAAATGAAATTACCACAAACATTTTTTAAACAGGTTATCCCATTAGATTTTAACTTAAAAAAGCACCTTCGATTCACTGTAGAAACCGTAACTGATATGTAACATAAGGACAGATCCACAACATTTACATTAAGGCTTTGTTTCTTATTTAGCTATATGTGAGCAAATGCTTTTATGAACGGAACTCGTACAAACTAATACAACCTGGCACTCAAGAAAAAGTATTTTGATTGATGTTCCTGATACTATGTATCTTAGTTTATTTAGCTTGAAATTGTCTAACTGTCTAAGAAACAGTTTGTCAACTGATCAGTTATGACCTATTTTCTATTTTTGTGATAGACTAAATGGTTAGTGACGGTGAAATATTAAAATTTGGTGTTTACTAATGAGACGACTCAGCCAATATTATGGTAAGCCTGCTCCTATAAAATACAAAATCAAACCTATCAACATATAAGGGAATTGTTGTTTTCCAAACACTGGTTTAAGAAATTAAAAAAACATGCTTTTTAATGTGTAAAGTTTGTAGTAATTGTTTTGGCACATATAAAAAGTTAAAGTAAATTTTATTAGATCTATTACATGATTAGCACATAGCATAGCTCTAAAACTGAGCAATGCTAACAACTGTAAGGCAAACAAAACGGAGATAGAAAAATTACAGATAAATTTTTAAGCGAGCCTTTGAATACAATGAGCAAACTATATTGAATTTTAACAAACAAAATATGCGAGTATAAATAGACCAGCGTGACTAAATTAGACCAACGGTAAAACTGCATTTGCAGTCTTCATAAGAATATTGTGCAATTAAAAAATTAGTTATTTACCATTCTATCGCTAAAATTTTATAAATCACTAATCAACATCACTACTTCATAGCTAAGTCTTAAAGTTTTAATTGTTATTCAACTTGCTACTGAAAAACGTTTTTACTACCTAAATTTATAAAATATAATTAAGAAAGTGAAAAATAGCTATAATTGTAGATAGATACCCATAGTAACCCATGGGGGTAAGACATTGGTGCTTAGGATTGTTAAGGTTGTGAATGATTGATGATAAATTGGTCGGTAAGAATAATACTTTGCAAAAAGACTACAAATTTTTACTAAAGTAAAATGGTTGAAAGAGATGATATTGCTTTATCAAGTAAGTATAGATTATCCAGCTACAAACTAAATAGTAAGACATATAATTAAAAATATAAATCACAATGGGAGATTTTAAGCTCATAGTGCTGATACCAAGATTGAGTTGTGTTTTCAAATTTCATAAAAGTTATGTTACTTCCCAAATGAAAATTGTAATCTGAAATTATAAGAAAAACAATTTTCAACCCTTATACTTCTTTTTTATTACAGTTTAACTCCAACTATCCAAATCAATTGGGACCGTCCACTTTCAGATTGTAAATTATTCAGATAATTCGATTTTAATCAAAATTTGGCGTTTTGAACTTTTATCGACAATTTTGCAATAGACAAATTCACACTTTCCCTGTGATCGTGGAGGACAATTAAGACGTTTCCATGACTGTGGTAGATGATGACGATGTCGACATGACCATAAAGACATTTAAGAAAATGCCGCAATCGCGTAAGATGATGTCTAATAAACCATGGGAGACGGCATAGCCTCCTCTAATACAAGGCACAACGTCATGCCTATTGCCATGGTAATAACAGAAATAACATAAGTGTAAACATACAAATTGCCTAGGTGATGATGCCTACCTAACTGGGGGATGTTCAGGATTTTGCCACAATCAAGGCTTCTGCCTTCTTTCAACGATTATCACTGTAGTTTAATGGCTTTTGAAATTCTTTCTTTAAACTTTAGGATGGTTGGAGTTTAGTTCTACTGAATTTTGATCGAATCCTATACATATCTGTTCCTACAGTTTTATTGTAGTTTAAGGAAAAATTAACCAAACTTGAGTATTAAATTTTACATTGTTGATAGTAGAACTATGGGGCGCTAATTCCACTAAGTCATACTAGGATACTGGTCCATATGGATGGGATGTCGACTTTATTGTTTAAAGTCAATGGTATAGCTCACTAAGAAAAGCAAAGCTACAATTTGGTTGACCAAGAAGAAAAACAACACTAAAGTGGTCCGATGTTGAAAATATCCTACTACATGTACCATAATTCACGAAAAAAGGTGTACCTAAATAAATATCAAATAAGAATTTTTTAAATTAAAAACAAATTTTTAGACATTTTATTAACTGTTAACAACAGGTTCTTTTCAAACAGGTAAAATAAACAATAGAATATTAAATAACAGTATGTAAATGCTTAAATGTTTAATATAATTTATTCCAAATATAAAAATATTAAAATATTTCAAGTAGATAAACAGGTAACTCTGAGCAATCTAGTATCTTTAAACTTACAAAGAACAAACTAACTGTACAAACAACAAGGCTTACACTTTTACACCCGACTTATATACATTCTTGTTACAGCTAACTGAAATTTGTTCATTTATTGCAATCGAATGCCCAAGTAAGGAACATGCTTTCAGGAATGTGTAACTTACTGGATACAAGATTAAATTACAACATTATTCAATGTCAGTCCATGGTATGAAAAATGCTGTTAATACGTTTGGCACAGAATATCATATTTATATGATGAAGCAAGTGTCACTTAACATGTAACAAAATTAGTCCAAATATTTCAAAATCTAAGAGTAAAATGTATTTAAAATGTTTAAATTTATAACCAGAAGTTCAAAAATTGGTCAGTTTATCCCTTTTAAAACAACCATTCTTATGTTTTGTGACCATTTATTGTGTTTTAGCCCCTGGACTCATATCTCAGGTACTGAACTCTAACCCTCTTCAAAAAATATCTTTACTCCCTTAATTTAAGCTCTCTTCAGAAAAATCAAAAACACTGTTAAGTGCCACTTGCGTGTCTTAGTAGAATCACTTCTTTGTCAATTAAATAAATCAACAACCAACCAAATACCGCTACTTAGATCGACTATTGGGAGCGAGCTAACACGTTGGCGCACACAGGCACCATCTCCACCTGAAATGGTCCATCCGGAATGCGTTCCCCGTCAACGGTGACGTAACTTCCGGGACTCTGAGGCTCCAGACGGAACGCTCTGACAGGAACCATCTCTGTTTGGGCTACATTCACATGACTCCCGGAAGACAGGCCTAGCAGATACTGCAACACATAGAGGGATGGTAAATAGAGGGTAGACATGTTTTTGTGGACCAAAAAAGAAGACAAGTGAGGGCTGAAACTTGAGTGAGAATATTGTTTGCACTTTAAACAAGACCAAACACATTCAGGTTTGTTGCTAGCTATTGGTTGGCGTATCAGATTTCAGTGCAAGATATATGTGTTAAATCTAAATCCCAATCACAAAAATTAGCAGGAGTTTTATTCAGTTTCTTCATTACAAAATTTTACCAGCATAGAAACTCAAAACAAAAATTATCAACACAACAAGATCTAAGAATTGCAGTAGGTACTGGGGCTATCGCAGGACTCGAGTCTCCATCATAGCCTCGGATAGGGTAAGAGCTTTGAAAAGTGCTTAGAATATTACAAAGGGAAAACCGTGTATCAAAAATCACCAATTGTAGCAGCTATTGGTGAGTGTAAGGTTTTTGGGGTTATGTGTTGGATAACTGGTGCGGCCGTTGTTTGATCACTGTCGTTGTTGTGGTTTCAGTTGGTTTGGCAGATTGGTTAGGTATGAATGGTGATGGTGTTGGACAGCTAGTGAAACAGGTAATCAGGAATTATTTTGTATATTCAGAGACGGTTAAGATACTTGATATTGAGGTTGATTAGAAAATCACAAAGGGGGGTGGAATTAGAGGGGAAGGTGCTTTGGTTTTAAATTCAAAAGGGGAGAGTTGGAGGCTAGTTAAAAAATATCCTTTCAGAAAAATTAGTTGTAGCTGTAAATGGCATTGCCAAATTATCTTAATTAATATGGTTGGAAAGTTTACTTACAGTTATCATGATTTCTTACAGTAAAATTGTTTAGCATAAAACAGTTTTATTAAAGTTTTCTTGACTTATAAACAAAAAATCATCAATGAAAACCACAATTATTAAATAAAAACAATGTATTACTATGTTTTATACAAATAGAAATAAAAACAATGTATTACTGTGTTTTATACAAATACGGCTATTACCTGTAGCAGATGTGTCCTACTGATACCAGCTTTGATGATTGATAACCAGATAACGTTGTCGGACAATTTAGAATCTGGCGCCATCACGCAATCTGCAGCTATGTGAGACTTGTATACGGCGTGGACCATCACAAAGTCACCTGTAACACAATCGCAGGTGACAATTTAAAAGCCCAATGATCAAAGATAGCTAGGTAGGGTGTCAAACCACTTTTAAAGATTAGACGTATCCTAGGACTGTATTACTACAATTTTTCAATAGTTTTAAGAAAAACTTCAAAATCTGCATCACATAAGTTGTCCTAGGTAAATCAACAAAAACATAGAGGAAGAACATACATGTGCATCCATGACGAGCACAGGGTTTCCACAAAGCAAAAGAATTTGTCTTAGATTCATATTACAACAAAACGGTACTAAAATCACGTTTCCCAGTGAAATTTTAAAGTTCACGCATATTTCTCTGTTTTCCAGGATTCCTGGGCTGGAAGAAACTCTGCAAGCAACAAAAAAAAACCTTGTTTCTCTAAAACTGATGGAATATAAATGGAGAACAACATGGGTTGTATATATATTTGCGTAGTAAAGACAATACAATACTGATTACTTTTGAAACTAAAGTATTGAGAAGGATTTTTGGACCAATAAAAGACGGAGACTCGTGGGAAATAAGAAAAAAATAGGGAGTTGAGGGAATTATATAAGGAACCAGATATTGTGGGAGTGGTAAAGAGTTGAAATGGCTGGGCCACATTCAATGTAGAGGTGGGAGATAGGTGGTAAAACAAGTGATAAGATGTACTCCGGAGAACAAGAGGCTATTGGGAAGACCAAGGATGATATGGATTGACGAAGTTACAAATGACTTAAGGAGTATGGGAGTCCGACCTGGAGCTGGCAGATGACAGAGGATTCTGGAGGCACATGGTTGGCGAGGCAAAAGACCGCCTTGGTTTTAATGTCCACAGGAGTAAGTAAGTAAGTAAGTAAAGACAATACAACAAAATGCTGAAGACGGAGACAACTTACCTTGGTGTACAGTCCACTCCTGTGGTACAGGCTGGGAGAGAGCAGGTATGTTAGAGGCTGGGCCGTACATCATCACCTCCTCGGGACCGTCCTCAGCCAGACTCAGGTAGCTGGAGCCTGACACTGACAGGTAGGTGCTGCGACGAGACGCTACGGAGTAGAAACTGTCTCTCCGCACTCCGTCTGAGTCCTGCAAAACCAAGCTATGTTAAGTAAGTGTGAAAGTTATGAGTCTAGTTAGCTCGCTCAGAATAAATCGTCCAAGATTGCTTTATGCTTTATCTCTTGATCCCCTAAATGCTGTAACTGTGTCTACTTCGTAAATAAAAAACAACATGTTTCTCTTAATGATCAATTTATTTACTTTCTCCACAACTTTTTACATTTTTCTTGTTTGTAATGAGGCTGTAGACTTTTTCGCTAACATTTTAAAAAGTAATTTAGTCACTTCGCTATCAAAACAATTAATGGAGGAATAAATAATGTAAATACAAAAATCAACTATATATAAACATTGTGCTCAAAGAGGATCCATCAGTGACATTATTTCCTTCGGTATCAACCAATTGCAACTTTTGACTAAACAAGTTATGAATGTGACTAAGATTTTATATCACCTACTCTCTGAAGCTAATACTGTACAAGGAAAAATATCAGTGTTATGTAGTGTACCTTTTTTGTGTATATCTCTAGTGAATGCTATAATTTCCTCATGTAAACTAGGTACACTCGATCTTTTTCTAAAATCACTTCATAATCAGCCACGAGACTTTCTTGGAATCTCCTCCCAAATGGTTTATAATTTAATTGCTTGCTTTATAACTGAACACATGCCCAAACAATATTTTTACAACAATGACTGATCTATGAAATGAAACTAGTAGCAGTTATAGTGCAAGCATACATTTATTATGGATTAATATCTGCTTCTAGATGACACAGCAACTTGTTACAACATAAATAACATATAATATGAATTCCCAATTACCGTTTTAAGACATAAAGTCAACAATAAAATATTTCTTGTCAAAACTGAATTGAAAAAAATGAATATTACTCAAAGATAAGCAATACGTTGTTTATGGAGATTTGGGTAGAATATGTGAAAAGAGAATAAGTAGACGATGATGGTGATAGAGGGAAGGGGATCAAGAGGAAGACCTAGAAAAAATAGATAAACGAGTTGAAAAGTTATGTGAAGATGAGTAAAACACAGATGGTGGAGGTAGAAAAACTGAGGAGATATATCAGGAGATGGATAGGCCAGTCGACGCCCAAACCCGGGAATATCTGGAACGGAACAGGATATATATACATAAACATAGACAATTATTATTGATGAGTTAATTTCCTATGATAATTTCGTTGACAAAGTGAAATCTCCACCCACAACCAATTGGTGTTAATTTTCCTGCCTTTCACATAAACACAATATTTTACCGCATTCACAATATGTTGCTTTTGAGGGTGGCAAATCTTGAAAAACTTTCGGCAATCGGAACCAGTCATTTCCTGTAAACATCCAACTTTGAGGAAAAACATCACCAAACAGATGCAATGATTAGGGTTTTTTCAGCTACCACTTTCCTGGTTTTTTTAGATGGTTCTTATCAAGTGGGCTCGATTCTAGTGAAACTAAGGTATTTAGTGATGTTGAAACCAATTTAACTTATTCAAGTGTATAATAATCTACAAGTTTGACAAAAATAACCAATTTCAAATCATATTATTTATTAAGTATTTGACGGAGGGTAAAATCAAGTATTGATCAGTTAGAAGAAAAAAACACAAGAACTGTCCATTAGGATCAATGAGCTCCTTCTGAGACAGCTCACTAGTTCATGTCCAAACAAAAGCCATTTTTATTTCTCCATAACTAAGCTTGCTCGTTTCCACTTAAATAAAGCAATCAGTCTTGTTGTAGTAGCCTTTGACGACGAAACAAAAATTGGCTTGCCATCCAGGTATAAATTGTCCGGTGATTAGATTTCTTTGGAAAGAGGTCAATTACTATTGATATGCATTACAAGTTAATTAATATATGCTAACAGAAATAAACGGTATCAGCAATCCAACACATGCTTTTTCGTCAACACATTACCTCGTCAACAGCCCTTATCATGGGATAAGTGGTGGGAGTAACTATGATATTTTATGGGGAAAATCACAAAAGTTGCAGTAACTTTTGAACTGTAGTTTTTACAGCATTGGAAGTTGTACCATTTTGTTAAGAATTAAAGGGACTAAAACTCACTAAATTTTAACCAATATCATTTGAGCCATTTTTGTAAAAATCAGATTTTTTCTGTTATTTTACAGGATTTCACAGAAAAAAGTGTTTTAACAACAACAAAATCAGCACAAAAGATGGAAAATCAATGTCCCCTCCAATCATTATCTACTGTAACAATGACGAGACAGTCTCGCCTAGAGTGGGAAATTGGTACAAAGCTGTATGTGAGTACGAGAACAATTTGTCGAATTTGAACGAGCTTGCCTCATTGCAAAAGGAGCCCGTTGGAGACGTCAATTAAAAAACACTTGTAACTACAAAAAAGCATCATGCTAGCAGTCCATTTTGAAATTTCTGTTTGATTATAGAGATTGTATTGATTGACTAACCTCGCTGGCCTCGGTCTCCAGGTTGATGCTGTCTCCGAGACTTGCACTGTGAGGCAGACTGAGGTTGTCTTGACTAGCTACGGTGATGCCTGGCGTGACAGGCGTGGCACAGTTCACCAGCGACAACTCATGGTCAGGAATCCTCAGATACGACAACCTGGCAGTGTAAGTTCTCAGTCCTAGATGGCAAACCAAGAATTTAGCATAAATACTATGCTTGAAACTGTTAATTTTGTTTATTGGAATAAATTAACTTATATACATTTTTAAAGACAAAATCAAAATGGAGATGTTGCCATCAGCATCAGTACATAAGTAATCCTTTCTTCAGTTTTACTTTACATTAGAATTTTCCAGAACATTATTCATGTTATATTGAAGACTGAACTGCGTTAAAAAGTGCTACACTTTAACTCAGTTTACTAAACTTATCATTATTAAAAAGGTGTTTCAAGATGGAAAAACGAGTTCTCCTCCTGTTTAGGTTAGATTAGAAGGTAGAGTCCGCTTAAAAACACTCTCCCGACTAGGCTCGAAATCCTCAACCAAAATCTGTAGTTTTGACGACCTTTTAACAATCTTGATCCTTATTTTTGCCAGACATTGCTGTATCAGGCTATGGATTGCTACTGACCTATCAGCCTCGCGATGCTCCACACTGCAAACCTCTGTCCTCCCAATGCTCTCAGTCTCTCACTCTCTATGTCAATGTCTGACAGCAGCCCCCAGCCCACGGACAGGAACGAAAACATGGTCTGGAACATGAAAACCACAATACTTCATTCATATACTATAATTATCATTGATTATTGGATACAAAAATATACATCTCATCTATATGGACCAGATAATCTAATTTTTTGTCTTGATGGCTAAGGGGAATGTAGATATATTGTTGCGACCACAAGAGGGGATGATAATGTCTTCACGACAGCAAGGAAACGTAGGGATGTTATTGTGGTCACAGGAGGCGATGAAGATGTCTTTACGACCATACACGAACAAAGAGTTTTATCCACGATCATGGGAGAAGATGATGATGTCTTTGTGACCAAGGGAAATGTAGAGATATTGCTATTATCATTGGAGGCGATGGTCATGTCTTCGCAGCCAGGGGAGAACGTAGAGATAGTTTAGCAATCACAAGAGGTGATAGCGATGACTTTGTGACTTCTTGGTAATTTAGAGATATTGCTGTTTCCACGGGAGACAATAATAATGTCTTCATGGTCGTAGGCCTGGGAGTGGGAGTTCAATATCGCCTTGATCGCAGGAGATGTTGAAACTTTCACTACAATAGCAGGAGGGTATCTCGATAGGGCCACAATCTCAATTATTATAACAGGACTTATAATAGACCAGTGTAGATCTGAAATTTTTAAGGATATATTTTAGTAAAATTCCAATTGAGGTGATGGAAATTCCCTTGATCTGCAGATTTGCTGTGGTGAGGGAAATTTGGTTTTATTTGTACCTAATCTTGATCAAAATTATTCAGAAAAATAATGTAAACATGGAAGGCTACCTGTGAAGGGGTTTGTACCCTGACCAGGTCCATCGGAGTCGTGAACCCTCTCACAACATTGAGAGCCGACACCAACACTGGGCTGTGGTCGTACGGCTCACTGAAACATAAGGGGTAACATTTGAACGATTTCTTCACAACAAATCTCAATTACTGACACAACAACTAAATTCCTTTAAAATAGCTGGTACTAACAGACCGAATTCCACACCTACCTGAAAAGTAACCCTTTGAGGACTAGAGGTTTAATTGCACGTTTTATAGGCTTTGTTGGAGCAATCATCATCAGACCTAATCAGAGACTAAATACTACTTGGAAGATGTATTTTGCCAAGTTGCTATGGTAGCTAAAGCACGCAGAATGCTTATCAATAAGTGTTTTTACTATTCCTAGCCTGAAACTTACTTGAACTGATGGCTGATGGTCTTGGCTAGTCCGTTGCCAGATCCACAAGGTATTATTCCCAACTTGAGTTTCTGAAACGCAGTTTCCCAGTCGAGCCTCTCCATCATTCCGTTGATGATTTCAAACAGGATACCATCACCTCCCATAGCAATAAGGCCACCTCCGTACTGGTAAATGTCCTGCGAAACAGCAAAACTAAAATCAACACTGATTTAAAGCAAAAGAGCTAAGAGATAAGAGATAATATTATTCTGAAAAAAATTTCTCATTTACGACTAAAACTAGACAAGGCACCTAGATTTAATCTACTTAACTTTTTGTACTCCATGGGCAATACATTTAATTGTGTCTCTTATTTTTGTCTATTGTGTATAATGAATATAAATTTTAAAAATAATTTTGTTTAAGTTTTCAGTGGGCATTCACAGAAAGGTTAGGGAAAAAGGTAGTAAAATGTCGGATTTGGGGTTTATCACAAAAGAATTTACGCAACCTATCCAACAGAACCATCCAATGCTTATATGAGTGGGACTTTAAAGTTAAAGGTTTGTCACTTTATTCAGTCACACATTAATTATAATCATTTTTTATTATCAAGTGTCAGCATTGCCAACCATCATAGATTGTCTAGAACAAAATAATAGTTAGATATTCATTATGTTAGACATTGTTGTATGTTAGACATTCACACAATATGTAGTTGTAAAACTTCAGCAAGATTCAATTTTATCTAGTTAGTATGATATCTACCTATATATTTTATTCAATAAACATGAAGCTGTTTAAATAATCATACATGTTTATATTAATAATTTTGTATAGAAATGCTAAGATTTGTTTTTAGCTTCTTAGGTTTTTTTTATCTACAAATCCTTCTAACTCTTGATCTAATGATTTGCAATCATTTGAATGCTTATGTTAGAGTCTGCTCTTTAAATTTTTCCACGAGGTAGTCGTAATGGGACGAGTCAACTTGTGGTGAATATAATTACAAAACACCTGTGTAAGCAATTACGTTCAAAACATCTCATGGCATTTACATGTTGGAACTCGGTACAAGAGAAATAATTGGAAGCTACATTTCAATATGGAAATTACTATTTGTAACTCTTGCCTTGAATTTAAATTTGACAGACGATGCGCTCAAGCCAGAAATAATAGAGAGCTAAGAGACTAAAAATAATTGATTAAAAAAAATGTATATTTAACTAACATAAGTTAGTTCTAAATCATTTGTGAACCTAAACATAAAATTGATTTAAAATTAGGTACCGGGACTTTTAAGTACCAGTTACTTTAAATACAAACCAATTTTGAACAGTTTCTTAATTTGTATAGTTTAAATTTGATTACAAAAATTGTAAAAGCATACCAATTTTACAGCTGTGTTATTTTTCACCTTCCATAAATAACTTGAATAGCCTAAATAGTCATTTTTAGGACAAATGCAGCAATGAACTGAACTTTATATATTCAGAGAAATATAAGAATTGAAAATAGTATCTTGGTGCAATCTTATGATTTAAATTGAAAATAGGAAATTAAAAGACTTTCAAATACTTAAGGAATACCTTTTTTAGCTACTCAAATTCACCTTTCGACGATATCCAATCAATATTATACTTTAATACTTTCTTATTAAATGATGACCATACAAAGTAGGTATTTTAAGACAAGTATGAGCCAATAAGTAATTCAAACTTGAATGGCACGGAGGCTACTGGATCTCTTACCAAGGATCGTACGAGTGTCCGAGCGTCGTCTGCGTATCTTGTAACGTGGAGGTCGTAGTTGACATCAGCCTCCGTCAGTAAGGGAACCACTCTGCTCTGGAACACGTCTCGACCTTTCCCCTGGCCTGACTTAGGGTTTAGAAGTACCAGCACTTTGTTCTCTGCAAAAATATCCCTAGTTATCCAATATCCATGTTGATCCTCCTTGTGAATTATATGAGTATGAAGAAATTGTGTATTTTGAAAATTATTTTTCCTGTTTAATACGACTTGTACGTTATAGCAGGACAATGAGACAATCCCTGCCTACCCCTGTACTGTACAACATATATATATATGTTTACAACAGATAAGATTTTTTAAACACAGTGAACGTAATTTTTCCACTCCTACTTTCATTTAATTCCTTTTTGTTAGTTAATTCGTTTTTTTTTATTATTTATTTTTTGTAGTAACCGTGTTTTCACTCACAGATTCTAAAGATAAATTTAGTTGAAAATGAGAAAATTAGAACAGATAGTGTGTGAATTATTTTGAAGAATACATCTGACTAATTATGGAAAAATTTGTTGCCTTTTTCAACATTATTTTTTTTATTATTATTAGGGATATGTACACCTAATTTTAAAATAGTTTAGCCTAACATTTTTTTTCCTTATCAACATTAAAAATGTGCAATAAAATGTGTAAACACATGTTGATGTGTGTAAAGGAGGTCCTTTGCTGGAATAAAAAATGGTTGCAATATTGGTTTTTCTGCAAAATAAAAATAAAAAGAATTAGTTGTTCGTCTGACAATGAAATTTGACACTTTTCTTATACATTTACAATATGAATAAAGATTTTTGATTCTCATTCTAAGTAATGTTTTGTGTGAGTAAAAATTACTACACAACTGGTTGAATCACCAAACCAGTCCCTAATTAATGGCAATGTGTGATTAGTTGAGATATGATGTAAAAGCCATGTCGCTTCAAGGCCAACGTTTTGTCATGAGTCAGCAGTCATGTTTGCTGGTTTTGCCTTTGTTCACTACAAATGCTGTAGAGAATTTATACTGTTCAGTTTGTCATTATGCTTTGACAAGTGATTTTGCAAAAACTGGAAAAAAGTTGTTAAATTGTACTTTTTATTTTGATTTTAGAATATTACCTTACAGAAAAACAAATTGGAAAAAAAACTGTAAAAATTAAACTAAACTATCTCTAAATCATTAGGCCTATCATTATGACTAAGGCAAGATTTAACTCGAATGGATTAAATGCTTTGGGGCGAGAGAGATTCCACGTGTAACTTTGTTACTGACCAGGATCAGCTGTTTATTTAGCTAATATTAATATATTTATTTACCACATAATATAGGTGGTTTTAGGTATTTACTCAGGGGAGGTATAGAAGAGGCTACGATGACAGCTGTGGGCTTCTTATTAGCTGAGGGAACGCCATTACCGTAACAAAACGGACAATAGCCATCGGCCTCGGTGGTCTAATGGTTAGCGTGCTGGGCTGATATACTGTAGGTCCCGGGTTCGAATCCCGCTGGTAGCATTAACTTTTTGTCCAAGATGTTTTTATTATCAGCAAGTTTGGTTGGTTTGGTTCGGTTATTACAGTTTAATTTTATTATTAAGTCATTATAAAATTTAATTGAGCAATTTCTAGTTTTATTTAATAAACAGAATTATTTTTCCGATTACTAAACTTTTGTTATATTATTTCTTTATCAGCAAGTTTGGTTAGTTCGGTTAGGTTATGATAGTTTAATTTTATAATTAAAAAATAATAAAATTGAATTTGAGGCTTTTATAATTGTATTTTATGAACAGAACTATTTTTGCGATTAGTAAACCTTCATTGCCAAAGTGCTCTCTACTAGAGCGCTGTTCACGGAGGAATTTAGAACTAAATGCCTCATTCGTACATCCCCTAAGTCAGACCCGTGGTTTTAGGGGAGGGCTGGTTATGTACCTATGCTGCAGCTGTCTCTGTGTTTTGGCAAACCTCAGCTGTTGAGCTATTCTTTGAGGGGAGGATCAAGTGAAGGGTATTGATTTCTTTCCCTAAAAAAGCCTAAATTTTGTGAATGGGGTATGTAACATTTTCTAAACATCTAGAGATCAAGGATTCAAGGTTGGATTCAGTTAAAATCATCAAAAACTAGCATACCGACTTGTCTCAAGTTTGACTTGCGAACTTCAAATTGTTCGGCAAGCACTATAAAACCACTCAGTCACTGTTATTTTTAGTTGTTTTGGATTCTATAATCGTCCGGCCATTAACTATTTCAAAAGTATTACTAGAAATTCCTAAACATAAGTTTACCGGTACTTTATGTTTTACATTTAAATTTCTGAAAAAAAGTTAAAGACATAGGCCTACCGGTAGGTAGTTAACAGAAAATCCCATTAAGGCCCCTATGATATATAAATACCCCCGCCGCAGCAAACCTGCAGACTAAGCAAATTTCCATCTACTTGGCTGGAATTTCACAAAATTATTCCCTTAAAATTGTAATTGATTTATTTCTAAAAAATATCATTATTTATAAAGCATACTTAGGTTTGCTGCCACAGGAAAGACAATAAGGTGTGTTGTTTTCTTTATTAAAATATTAAAAACATAAGTAGGCCTATACGTAAACAAAAATTTTAAATGTGCATAGACATGCAAGCTATAACAGTTTACTAGTGTACCTGATGCTCGAAATCGAGCAATTGTCAAGTACCGGTAAGAATTAATTTTTAAGATAACTTAGGTAGGCCTGAGTTACAAAAGCTTGTTTATTATTATGTGCTATAACTTAACGCTTCAAGGATTAGAAATTATACCTTCATAAGTGATAATAATGATATCTTCATAAGTGATAATAATGATATCTTCATAAGTTATAGGCCTAGCCTAAGTACGGTAACATAATCCTTGATCTTAAGAGTCCTTGGAGGCTAGCGGATAATTTCAAACAGCTGCTACAGAGTTTGAAAATAGTAATTTACAGCAAATATGAAAATACAGCATTTATCGCTCCAAAAATATTTTTTAAACACCAAAAATGTTAGTTTTTAAGGGGATTAGAAATGTTCTTTTGTAGTTTTGAATAATTCTCCAATGGAGTCCATGGAAGCTAACGGCCATCTGGGATTTGCCCGTCATAAGAGCAATGTTAATTTAATTTCAAACAGCCGCTGAAGAGTTTTATTACCATCCAAAAATATTTTTTCAAACACCAGGAGTGATTGTAATTTAAATAGGCTATCTACATAGGTAGTATACTGTGAGATTAGAAATTTGCTTAGTAGTTCTTTAGTACCAACTTAATTGGTTTAAGAGTTAGAACGTCTAGGCTCCAATGACTCTTAAATCAATTGTAGGATATGATAATTTTTGCACTATCTTACCTATGAGTGGCTCTGTCAGGACTATTTTCCCTGGTGACAATTGAGGATTCATTCTGCTGTGAATTAGGTGCTTGATAGAAGATTTCCACTTCTGTGCTTCTCTCATATTATCTTCATATTTATCAAATGATCTAAATCTTAAGGTAATAGTCATTCTATCGCGTTTCTGTCCAGACTTAACTTTACAGTTTTTTAAAATGTACGAGTAAATGTACAAATATGCACTTATATCTGACTCATCTTTGTCTGCTGAATTTTCTTCTACCACCCTTGGATCATGTTTTCTAATTGAACTGGGATGACAAGCGCAAGAATTTTCGGAACGTCTTTTCCTTCTCATACATCTACAACCTATGATGTCACTTAATGATATTGTTTCATTTTTTATGTTGCCATTATGTTCTTTTTGTAGGCACAAACCTTTCTCAGTCAATTTCACTCTATAAACAGTGTTCTTCTTTGACAAAATGTAAAACGTTTCTTCAAGCATAGGCCTGACATTAATATTAACCTCTTCTGTTGGCTCCATCATTGTCAACAATCAAACCGTGTTATTTGAATAATTAATTAAAATATATTGAATGTTTATTATAAACTTTATCCCCTACGTAAACAGTTTATTGGGGAAAAATAATATTGTAATAGTATAAACTTTAATGGCTAGAGACCTCTTTCAACCCAAAATAGGCTATGTTACAGGAACCTACTTGTATAGACAGATTTTGGTAGCTTTCTATTAGTTATGCACCAGTATTACAGTTCGGAGGCAGGTAATATAAAACAAACTGAAGTAAGAATAGGCTAGCTTACAAATACATTACATTTCACAACATGATCTTGAAAATGCGGCATTCACTGACACTTGACAGCGCGAACCAACAAAATAAACCAAGTGTGTACTGTACAGTACAACAGAACTAAAACCAACTGTACATGTACATTCATTCAGTACGGACACAAATAATTAAATTATTGATAGGCCTAGCTAGGTCTATGCTGAAGCTGAAACCTGAAACTGACAAATCAACACAGAACTATGAATTTGGCACTATGACAGACGCCTGACGCACGCAGACAACAAATAAACAGAAAAAAAACATATTGTAATTGTATTGTATTGGACAGGATTACAGGTTAAACAACATTCAAAACTAAATTATTTCTAGCCGTTGATTTAAAATTTTTTTGACAGTTTCTTGTCAATTTGAAAATCTTTGTAAAGATCAAATAGTAACTAAAGTATCGGAGTTCAAAGGTAAGAAGTATGTGTGATTGTGTGATAGAGGCTGGACCTGGAATTCATGGAGTGCAAAATGGGATGGACTTAAAAATGCCTATACGCCAGGGGCGTCGCCTTGGGGGGGGGGGTAGGGGGGGGAGCCTCCCCCCCCTAGAATCTGGGAAAGAGAAAAGTTGGGAATTTCCTTGCCATGAGTTGGGACAGTTGGGAAGTCGGATACAAGAAAAATATATTTTTAAACTAAACAAAATTTAAATATTTGCAAAAATCCATCAAAGGGAAAAATTTCTTTGACTTGGACGAATAAACTTGACGCTTCTTTGATTTAATTTAACTTTGATTAAACAAGGCTAAACCATGGCTAAACACGCCTTATTTTAAGAAATCAATAATCAATTAGCGGTAAAGCTTGTTGGAATTTCGTTTACGAGAAATTTTGTTCCTTATTGGACGCATGTTGGGTACCTTGATCCTGTCCTGTGTTGATTATTCAGAATGATTCGTCTGCAAGTTTGAATTTTGAAAGTGCAAGCAATGTAGCTCTTCTGTTCAATTATGTTGTTTGTTAGTGTTTACAAGAAATTCAAAAATATTTTTCATGTCAGTCACATGAAATATATTTTATACCTTTTTTGTGGTATTTGGAGCAGGCTAACTGACCGGAGTACTTGCTAATAAGCAGATTAAAATAACATTAAACATAGGTTTTGTGTATCGGTATTACCTTTAAAACTCTTATTTTTTAATAAACTAAATGGAATATTTATTCCCTGAATATATTTTAAAAATCTACACAAGTTATTTATCACTCCTAATTAAGGATTTACAAAAATGAATCAACTAATCACTCTGAAACAGATCTACGTGGACAAAACATAACCTAAAATTTGATGTATGACTTTCACTCTAAGTTTGATTTTTGTCTAAGTTCTAGTTTGATGAAGATGAAGGTTAACATTTTTATTGTATGTATAAGTTTATTATCAACCAAGTTGAACGTTTTTATTTTATACGAGTCTTACTTTAGGTTTATTCCTTTCTAGGCTAGAGTAATATTATTCACAACACTGATATTAATATTTCATCATTACAAACTTGTTTAGGCCTACCCTAGCTGTAAGTTTTATGAAAGTTAAAATGTTGATCTTAACTTCTAAAAGTATTTTAATTTCATTATTTTGTAATAAAATATATTTTCTATACCCACTAATTTGTACTCTGAGGCTTATTTTATATCACTAAAATTTTACACTGCTACGTCTGCTACCACAATGGTTTTTAAAGTTTTTTGGATTCGAAACATTACTTGTTCAAGCTTTTTGAAGTCATAAAATTTCATTATGAATTGGTAGAAGTTTTAGAAATTGAGTAATTTTGTATAGGATGTAAAACTAGCTATGTTTTGTTAATGCGAGTTTATAACTACTGAATTGAATGTTACTGCAGTGTAGTATAATAATTTGTGGATTTTTAAAAATAGTACCGGTACAGAAATTGATTTCTAAAAAAAAATAGTTGGGAAATCTATGTTAGGCAGTTGGGAAATTTGAGGCTTCTCCCCCCCCTGGAATTTAACCAAGCAACGCCACTGCTATACGCACCCAACTGCGTTCTAGCATAGACAATATAGTAAATATATTTATTTCTTTTTGTCTATGGTTCTAGGTTGAGATAACTGCGATCATAGATAAAACATACTCCCTCAAGTCCAAGGTGGTCTGTAACTGCCTCACAACAGGATTTTCCCTGGGCAAGTGTAACACAGTAACGCTCTGTTAGGTCCCTCAACACTCAGGCCTTCTATGCCTGAGTGTCCAGGGACCTAACAGAGCGTTACTGAAGGAACAATAACGAGGTGACTGACAAGTTGACAAATGTGGCGTCAGCCCTAGACTTTGGAATTTATCATGGGTATGCATGTAAGTCAGTCTTGGCAGTGGCTCAGAAGAAGATGGGTTAGGCTTCAACATAGGGCAAGCCAGCTCACTCTTCTCCCCTTCCTAGACGGACCGGACGCCTCCAATGTTCTACGATTAGACATGAGGCAACTAAGAAAGATTACAGGCCATGGCTTCCTGGGTGCAATCCCCCTACATCATTTGAGGATCTACAATGGAGATACTGCAATACTGCATGTAGGAAATGTGGGCAGTCTGATGAGACTGCAGAGCATATACTCTATGACCGCACAGCTCTGAATGAGGTCATGGAAAGCACTCTTGGTTTGTTGGAACAATGCCAAGGGCCTCTGGAGAAGCTCATAGTTAGGATGCTGCAATTCACAATTCCAACTCAGGTTTGACAGGCTCTGGAGCACCAAGCAGGGAGCACAAAATGCCCATTTGTGGCCGACTGCAGTGTGCACTGGGACAGGACAAGATCCACCCCAATCCATCTGTCAGTGGTCTTCACACTGCCATCTATTGATTTACAATATGATTCAAATAATTTCAGGTCATTCAGAGTGTAAAATTAAAATTACGGTAACAGGAATTTATTATTTAGCTAATTCTTAGCTCTCCTGTCTATGTTTGAGGGGGGGGGTGGAGCAGCTGGTTTAGCAGTAGAGCTTGGGGCTTCGGAGCCCGAGATCCTAGGTTCAAATCCCGCCAATCACGGTAAATTCAAAATTCCCAGTAGGTAGAAATATAAAATTTAGGCATTTTACCCTGTCTTGAAATTTTATATGAAACTAGCAACTGACTGTCCCAGTGCACAATGCAGTGGTAAAAAAAATAAAATTACTGCCATTTTAAATAAACATTCTTTTTGATTTTTTTTTACAAATACTGTAGTTTATTGCTACTTTATTTAGTACTTTACTGTACAAACCAAATTTTAAATAAAGATATCTTTGATATTTTAGGAGATATACATTTTTACATACTAAAAAACAAAATAGCAAATTTCTCATTAACATAACAAGGCATTTAAAAAATTCTTCTTGATTCTCGGTTAATTTTGACCCATAAAATATCTCCGGGAGTTTGGCTGTTTACTTAAAGGCCATTCTATAAGTCAAATATATGACTTGTAGCAAAATTTCATAAGTCCAAAACTATAACTTTCAAATAATCACCGTTTCACAATGTCCAAATTTCACAAAGTACAACAGTACAGTCTCCGCCAGAAATAAGCAAGCATGTTTCTTTAAAACCTTTTATCTCAGCTCGTGTGCATCGCAGGGAAAATCTACGCATACCGTTGGAAAGATATTTTCCTGTAGAAGTGCAGAATCTTTTTAAAATATAAAATAGGCTAAAAAATAAGCACAAAAAATGAATTTAGAAAGTTTTGAAAAAATTTACATTGATCCTATGGGTTGCCATGCTGGTGACAAAATAACGAGTGTTGATGTTTTATAAACAGAAAATCAAAACACAAATGGAAGAAACTCCAATCACATGTTTTATTTACAGTGTAGGGTGAAATTAGAGAAGTCTGTACACATTTTTGGTCGAGTTTCGACCACTGGACGACCTCTAGTTTTAATTATTGAAGACCACTTAGCTGTGTGACTCAACCATGTGTGAACACATTATGTGCAAATCAAATTTACATTTTTATATTTTTAAGAGCTTCAATTCAAGCTTTCAGCTGAGTTTCTTAACTGTTCCGTCCCTAAATTAAAAAGCCTTTACAAATATCATAAGAAATTTTATCGACAAATTTCATATTATCCAGTTAGTAATCTTACTTGTTGTGGTCTCTGAGCAGACATTTTATATCAAAGAAACTAACTACTGATGTAATCATCATGATATTTTGACAGCTATTAGACCATATACTTATAAAGCACATTTATACGTTTAATACATTTTTATCGATAAAAAAATCTCTGGCAATAGTGTTATTTTTTGCAGTGGAGGGTAAACAGGTTTCTTAACACTCTACACAACTTTGGTAGCTAAATATTCACCAAGCATTTTTGCACACCTAAATGTTAGAGCAGTTTGTATTCAAAAAACACTTTTCACCACACTATCATGTTTTTGGCTGTATTACATACGTTAATTGGTGGCCGAAAGTTACGTTTTGCTGGCGATGCCAGCTGTCCATAATTTGGGGACCGAGCAGGTTTTTACAGGCCGGGGCCGCAAAATCAGCTGTCCGCTTACTTACTTAAAACATGAATGCATTTTAAATACATAATCAAAATCCATAGCATTTCAATAGAATTGTGTTATTGTCACCGTTGCCTAGCAACTATATATTTTTATTTTTGCTGATTCCTCAAATTATTTCTTCACATAACCTTAAAGTTGTAGTTGTGTTGACTATCAGTGTGCATTATTATTGTGGTGAATAGTGGTAATAGGGTATAGTGTGGTGAAAAATAGCGTTCGTACCACGGACCGAAATGGTTTTGCGGCTCTCGATCGATTTAAGTTCTCGACTTCGTCTCGAACTTAAAAACTATCTCGAGCCGGCAAAACCTCATTTTCGGCCCTAGGTACGAAATATACTATTATATCTATCTAAAAATCAAAACAAGATTAATTTACTAGATCTTTACCAGGATTTTTTACCTTTGAGTGTATTAATTGCTGCATATGCAAACCTTCTTTGAAACTCCCACTACTGGAGTATTAGCACAGAAAACATATTACTATAACCCAGAATGCCAACCGCATAGTAAAAACCATTAAGTGTTTTGAGAGAGCTTTGCCTGTCAATCGTAGGCAGCGCCACCAGCGTTGCTATGCTGCTTAAAACACTTAATGCTTTTTGCCATGCAGTTGGCATTCTGGGTTATAGTAATATGTTTTCTGTGGTATAAGCAAGGCAATAATCTGTTGTGGTCAAAGTAGCTTGAATGAGGAATTAGTCCTGTCTGTAGAAATGTTTTATAGCAACAGTTCAACCAGATTTGAGCTTGAAACAGTAGTAGAAATTTGATGCTGTCAAGTTTGATTTCGGTGGATGTGTTTAAAAAAGGCTAGAAGGAAACATGATCAATCAGCTGATTTTAATACATTTATTAATTCTTAACTATACAAGGAGATCCAAAACATATTGATAAATAAAGCTCTAATACAAAATACAAAAAGTTAGACATGTTAAAACTATAATACAAGGTGAGCAAAGAAATGTCTGTCTAGAACGCATATCTTGTGCGAATATCTTCCAACTTCTTTGATACCTCGGACGGTGTTCGGTCCAAATCCTCTGCAATACTCTTTTGTTTCGCCGAGTCTATGGCGTTATACTGCTCACATAGGTCTCCATCAATCACATTCTGCAAAAAATAAATACAAAAATTAACAGAATTATATTTAACTATCTACAACTTTTAGTATACCCACATGTTTTTAGAAGAAAATTTGAAGATGAAAAACCACTACTCAAACAGAAACATGATTTTTTTACAAATTTTATGCAGATAGAAACTTGGAATTGACTTTATAGAACCAGGAATAGTCTTTTTGAACAATGAAATAACACAGAAAATAATTGAAGAATTTAAACAGATACCGATGTACACAAAATATCTACCGACCTAAGCCTTACGAGCAACCATGTTGGTAAACAACAAAACTTTGTAGCTTTCAATAGTTGTCTTGAAATAGTAGCTCGACTTTCAATAGTGCTATCTGCGGACATAAGGCTGGGGCATTCAATTTCGGAGCGCTTGCCAGAAGTCTGACCTTGAATATTTATGGATAAAGCTAATTTTATTTATTTCAATAATGTGCTGTTGAAAAGGTAGAACTATACTAGATATGTCTACTTTGAATTTAGCGAACGAATTTCTTCAACTCATTAGTCAACATTACCCCAAGTTTGTAATGTACTGCAAAAATTTCAAACATCTATTTGTTGACCTGGCCGTACCTTGAGAGGGTAGTAATACGAGCGGAAGCTGAGATGGTCGCGGCCACACAACGGAGAGTTCTCCGACCTCATGTGCATCTCCAGATGTTGGAACAGGTCCTGGTCCTCGTGGGAAGTGAAGGGCACGAGGACCCCCACACTGCCACTCAGCGTTGTGTACACCAGCGACTCAGAACCCCCAGGGATTAGAGTGGCCTTCTGTAGCGACATCACTGTCTCTCCAATGTGGAAGTTGGTGATGAAGTCTGCCTTCTGTGAGGCTCCGTTCAGCAGTCCGCGGTCCCACAGAGCCTTGTTGCCCGTCGGGTCTTCATCTACATCATCGGTAATGCTTGGGGCCAGTCGGATCTGTCACAGAAATACGGTTAGACGATAATCCAGTAGAGGCTTACAGGAAATTAGTTATTATTACTTTGAGTAATCCTGAAATTTAATCAGCCTAGGTGGTACTCGGCAATGAGGCGTGAAACTAAAAATTGCCTGATACCGATTGCCTTTTTTTACTTTTTCTTTTGGCAGCATTTCTGCAATGATGTACCACTTAGTTATTAGCAATTTTTGTGAAAAGTAATCCATTTTTAGAGCTACAAGTATCAACTTCCCATACTTTCAGAGACAGAAAACATCCGCCACCACTCTTGTCTTACTCTGAACATGTACACAGTAGAGCACCGATTATCTTAAGCCCGATTATCCGACTTCCGAGAGTCAATTACCACTGTTGCTACGACCACTGAATATGCTCAAAGATGTAGCTACAATATCAGGAAACAATCAAAACTAGTAAAAAAATGCATGTAAAATGTATTCAAATTAGGGGTGTGCGAGTAGTGATTTTTTAGTTCGAGTCGAGTCGAGTCGAGTATTTAGTTATTTTTTCGAGTATCGAGTAATTTCGAGCGAGTAATTACGTAAGTGCTGAATTCATTCAAGCACTTAAAAACAATGTTCAAAACAACTGGTAAGTATATATATAGTTACTAGGTACCTGTTTAGTGTGATTTTACTTAATAAAAGCAATGCATTAGGTCCATTTTCATAAAATAAAGTTGTCCTATACCCCCAATGTTAAGTAATAATTTTGTTTTCTTTATTTTTTTTACCTGATTTTTGTATCCAATTCTATTTAGAACAGTACACATTTACGTTAACCTATTACATGACAGATTTGTGTGAACCTAACCTCACCTACATATTTTCTAATATATATGCATTTTTAATCCTATCCATCCTACCATACCATATCAATAAGATATCTATGGAGAACTATATAGCATTAATAAAAGTACTGTAATGGATTAAATGAAATAAGAATTAAACCAGAAAATACATGTAATAAAACAATGTACACGTATACATTTAATATAAATGTATTGTCCTACATTTATGTTACACACCCTTGAACACAGTTGTTTACAGTGTAAAACAGTCTTTCTTTTCATAATATCAATATCTATTATCTAGCAATCAATAACAGTGATTCATAAGGCCAAATAATAGTGACTTTAATAGCAATAGCAATCTGACGTTTAGTTCGGCCTAGGCCTAGGCTTGAGTCGGAAGTAGGCCTATTACTATTACTAGGCCTAGTACTAGTACTACTTGTACTCGGTAGCGGGGAAGGGTCGTCCACATCAAATTCCTCCATATTTCAACAGTAATATATCACAATCTAAAATCCTAGAAACTAAAGCTAACACAGTCAGAATAACACAAGACACTTTAACTTAACTAATTTACAGGGAACCGGCATTTCGTTATGAGTTTGAAATGTGAATGAATAGTATTAGTATTGAGAAGAACATGAAATAAAACAAAACAGGCTGCCTGCTCTGCTGGCGCAGACTGATTTTTTTTAAATCACTTCAGTCAGTCGGGTTACAGTCCAGAGGGAGTCCACAGACGACAAAGGACAAAGAGGAAGTTTATCCATTCAATTGAAGTATATGTTTTATAACAAGCAAATATCCATAAACTGTTGTTACTTTTCGTTTCCATTAAAGGTTATGTTAACTATTATAGATAGTGATATGAATATTATAATAGATGTATAATATTTGACGGGTCCCTAAAACCTCGTTTGTTTATTAACATAAAAATAAAAAGTAAAGGTTACTACCATAGACTAACCGACACAAGTAGACTTCTCTTCCCATTGTAAATTTGGAAGCTTTTTTTGTATCTAGTTCATGTCCAGTGACACTGGGCGCTAGTGCTGACGAAACTTTATTTTAATGATTCTAGGGTTAAGGTTTATTATTTGTGCTTTACTGTTTAGGGGATGAGTTATTGTTGATGATTAGATAGTTTTATTTGGTTAAACGAGGTTTTAAATGACAAATATAAGAAGAAACAAATTGTAAACCAAACACAACCTCTACAGTGCACCGGACAGAACTAACAATAAATACAGTACCATTTTCTTCAGCTGATCCATAAACAGGTATAATGAATGTCCTTTATAACAAATCGTGTCACAAAAATAACCAACTTTTTTGTCCTTGGAAAAAACCACTGAGCTATAATTCTAACTGGAGGTAGCACTGAATGTCAAAGATGCGTGTCGCCAGCCGCCATGTTTGCGTGAGGTGTGAGTTATAAGAAGCCATGTTATTGGATAAGAAAACTCACTTCTATACCAACCTAGTTATAGAAGCCATGTTATTGGATAAAAAAAACTCACTGCTATACCAACCTAACAAAATCAGCGACACGCTTTTGACAGACTTCTGCCATGGCAGTGCTACCTCCAGTTATATTTTTAGCTCAGTGGATAAAACCAAGCGTCGTCACTCTTCTGTAGTTTTGCCTTTCGTCGTCTGTTCTCCATGTCATGACGTTTTCAATGAAAAAGTAGTTCCTTAAGTATAATACACTTTATGAGTTTTTAATCAATTTTTGATAAAGTAAAAGTGGTTTAAAATTAAGTTATTTCAAGAGTAATTAATAAACTAAACTAAAAATGGGTACTTACCTTGAAAATTGAATAATTCTATGTGTGTAGGATTTGTAGCCGTATCTACTGTATCTATCTTCCGTGAATCGCAATGCGTTAGACGTTAGACCTTCAGTCTTCAGTATCAGTATCAATTGTTGATGAATAGGTGAATGACGAAAAGGGGTTAGGAATAAAACTCCATAAAGATAATGTGTTATTTTCTTACTAATATTGGTACGAAAATCTGTTTAATACAAAAACAAAATGCAGTTTATATACTCCTTCTCCAAAACTATTACTACTCGATTAAAACTCGAGTAGTTTTAAAAGCATCGAGCCGAGTTCGAGTAGTTTACTACTCGAATAACTACTCGAACGTTTCGAGTACTCGCACACCCCTAATTCAAATGTCATCAATGACAAGTAAAGTAATGTATCTCAATACGTTAGTTTGGCAATATAATTGGGGTTTTTTTTTTTTTATTATTATGACCGAATATCTGGAAGAAAAATCAGTTATCCGAACAACCCCAATTGTTTTGTATAATCAAGTCTATACTGCAAGTGGTGGTGGTGGGGAAGAATTATAATCCTACTCGCCACTATAAATGATTTTATCCAAACCTTAAATCCTATAAAAAGCACTGTATGTGAGAATTTGACTAGATATCGTACCACAGATATGTTGCCGAACTTATCGGCGCAAGCGACAGTGTTGTAGTCGAGCACACAGGTGGTGGTGATCCAGCGAGGCTGTGTGTCGTCAGCAAAGATGATGAGTTGGTTCTCCTGTCTCTTGTAGCGAACGTAGTACACACTCTCCTGCACGTCACTGACAAACACCCTGTGTCCCATGGCCTTCATGTCCACTATCAGGTTGGGGATGTGCTGGAACATGTGTTTACAATTCAAGTATTAAACAACAAAGAGATAAAAGCAATACAAATAAGCGTGTGATTTGTTCCATGCCCAAGAGAAAACCTGAGAGAAAATTATCTTAGGTATAATAAACAATATTTAATGCATTACATTAAATCATTGATGGGCATCACTGGTGATCATAGAAACATGATCATTAAAATTTCAAATAGTTTCTTGAGATTCAATGGGTTTTAGATTCAGATTTGACACGTGACTTAAATTGATCGATAAGAATGTAAGGGATGTAGAGCCAGCTGAACACAGGGATGATCAACTATACTCCTCTACAATACCTGTTCATGTACACACTGTTCAATCACATCATGTTGACAACAACACGTGTAGCACCCCCGAGTGTGATCACACATTTGTCACATTATTGATAATTCCTTGAGATATAATTCTGTAAGCACTTTAGAATTTTTAAAGAGCTTGTTATCTGGCACTAGTTTTGGGTCAATGAATTTGTTTCATTTCATATTGACATAAGGAGGAAAGTTGTAATTGTCCCCAAGATTAAGATTAAAAATCCACTTCCATAAAGCCCAAATAAAAAAATATGGTTGCTGGTTTGATAAGATCGAGATTGATGGTTTACTTTAGAAAAGTTAGCATCCAAGGACTTGAAGGTAGGCCTATAAAATAATTGGTCACATTACACAAAAGAAATGTTCCATAATATTTTGACTCTTAGATTGATGAGAAATATCAGTGTTATGTAATATTCAATGAATTTTGTACACTGAAGTAGACATCCCACCTATATAGACAATCTGTCGTCTTTTTATCCAAAAAGAAACATAGTCGAATGAGCATTACTCACAGAGCATAAATGCCTAAAATTATATTTTCTCCTTTAAATTCCTTTGCGTTTTTACTGAGATAGTTGATGTTACATAAAAGATGCTATAGCCTACAATAAGTCATCCCCGTTAACAAGTTTGTTGACTCAAAATAAATCAGTAATTTGTATCATACAAATCTGTTGGTGTCTCAGATCAACGACTGTAAATCGTTCACAAAAATGGCTATAAAACCTTTGTACAGTTACTGATCATAGTTATACCTTGTTCTCACACTTGCGCAGCAGCTTCTTCTTTCCCATGTCGTAGAGACGCAGCATGCGGCCAACACCCACCAGCAGACGACCCTGGAAGCCGCAAATCGCTGTAGGCACCTCGTCAACCTGGGTCCTGTGTACTAACTCAAGTTGTGTGCAAGCTGCATCTATTCTAGAAACACACATAATTTGATTACGATTGTAGTATGTTAAATCAGGTGGTAAAACATTTTAACTGGGACCAAAAATGGAGTGAGTAGAAAATTAGATTAACTTATCACAACCGGAATAGCTGGAGTATTAATTTTATTGGTTTCGTTCTGTTTCCCAACTTCAGAGAAGAAAGTCTAATCAGATTGTCATACAAGCAAGCGCATATAACTCATCATTAGTTGGGTACTAGTTGTAGATGGATCTACAAGTGACCACCTTTAAATCTTACCACTAATACAGTAGTTTAAAAGTTTTTTTTAAAATCGAGAAATGTGAAAAACAAATTCATTGAGTCACCGAACATAGAGAACTACAAAAGCCGTCTTTGAAGATTGATTTAAAAAACCGTCATAAAAAAACTTAAGTTAGATGCAGGTTCAGTAAGCGCTGTGAATCCAGACTCGACTCTCTTTCGGCCGAGCCTGCCAGCCCACATAACAGCTGGTTTCAGGACCCCTGCGCTACTCATCATCACCTACAACTCCAACCATTGACTTAGGATACTGCAAGTAAACGTCAACTCAAAAGACAACAAGCACATATCTTGAGGAAACTTTGTCACATTTCATTGTCAAGAGTGACTTTTTATATTAGAATGAACTGGAAATGTCAAGATTATCAACAGTGAACCAAAGAGCACTGAATAAAAATAGACTAGGGGAGGAGGGAATGTCAACTTACTTGTAGGTGTATATGTAGCCACAAGTCACTTGTCTGGGGTTGAGCTGGAGATCTTTGGCCACACCCAGGATAAGGAACTGCTGAGTCTCTGGCTGGTTGGCAAACTTGACCAGTGTCAGACTGCAAGAAAAAAATCAGCAAATACTTAGAGAGTTATGCTTCAATGCTGCCATAAAACTAGCAATTTTGTTCAAGACAATCAGAACTGCAGGACACACTAAATATCACAGATTTCATCGTGTGCTATTATCATCACTTGTCTCGATAAGTTTTTAATCAAAATTAGAGGTTAGGATAATTTAAAATTGTTTAATCCCCATACTAAGATGTTGACTTAAATTCTCATTTCCGATTATAGGCAGAGTATAGTAATGACAAGTTTAGGAATGCATAAATAATTCATGTATTTTTCAGGTCATGAATCGGTGTAATATTATTGCGATCCCAGAAGACATGTGAAAATTGCGGAATCTGAAATTCACAAAGGAACTGAGATTGCAGGATTGGCTGATCAGAAAGTTTCTGAGATTGTATAGGAGATTATCGTGATGCTTGAACGTGATGGATGATCAAGATAAAAACCTGTTCTTTGGATTAAGACAATCAGAACTGCAGGACACACTAAATATCACAGATTTCATTGTGTGCTTTTATCATCATTTTTGTCTTTATTAAAGTGTTACATTAAAATGTACTTTTACTATTCAAACCAAGAAAATAACTTATTTACAACAATGAAATATACTAGCAAACCCGACTGGCTACCTTGATTTCATGTCACTTAGCCACTAACTCACCGTTGATATAACCAGTGATAGAATTGGACTAAGTAAAAGTTGAAAAAAGAAAAGTTGCTCTATTTAAAAATAGCTTAAGTTAAAATATTTTGCAAGACGTACCAGACAGCACAGAGGTTTTGCTCCAGCCGATGAACGAGGTGAGTCTTGCCCTCAACAGGATCCAACAGTCTGATGAGACTGGCCCACATACCAGCGCCTGCCTTGGGCGCAGAGAACACTCTCTCTGGCAGATCCTCTGTCAGGAACGCCTCGGCCATCTCTCTGGCCAGCTCCTGCTCCTCCTCACCAGCAGCCTCCTGCATTTCCTGTACAACAACAAGTCATTTTCAGACATCTTTTACCTTTCAAAAACATATCAAGTTCATTCTTGTTCTGTTCACAGCATAATCAAATTGTAGTCAGCAACAACTACTATTTCAAGGGTCAGTCAGAACTGCAGGACACATCAATATCACAGAATTCAAGAGTGTCACCTTCATCATTTTGCCCCAAAAAACTTCTAACTGCTGAATTGTGTAAATAGGAATTTTAAATTGTTAAAATATGTTGTGGCACGCCTTTGTCAAACAACACCTACCAGCAAGTGACTCTTTTCCCAGCTGCTCTTTTTATTTTGCACACAACTTTTTCACTTCTCTTGACTGATAAGCAACATCTATGTGTGCTGAATTTTGTTATTTTCAGAATAATCCTTTTTTTAAATTCAACTTTTACACAATGTTATAAATTTTGATTATATAAAACTGTCTTAAATTAATTATTACAACACTGAAAAGCTATCATAGAGAAACGATCTTAAATGTTGCTTGACAGTAACTCGACAAAAATAAAAATTTTCTTCTCATATACTGTATGAAGCATTATTCTACGCACAAATTGAAACAGTCCTCAAAATGTCAAGGCTGTAGGGTTCATGTGCAAAATGAGTAAAAACAGAGATATACAGCCTAAAAGATAGGTGAACTGATTCCCTTGCAAAACTGCCACAATTCAGACATTTAAGTTAACATTAATCACTATAAAATAAAGTATTAAAAAATATAAAAAAGGGGATCATCTTTAAATTTTAAAACAAATAAGAGACGGATTTATCATAAAGGTTAAACGAAACCAAACAGCCTAAAGATAGTATGGAGTTTGGAGTAAAGAATCAACTGAAATTCATAAAAACTATCGTCAAACAAGTAGAAAAAAGTAATCTGTGATTGATCATAAATAAAAGATTTGATAAACGGACATCGATAATTTCATCCACAAACACAATACTAAAATGTTGTTTGCCAGTAACTAAGGAAAAAATCATAAATGTCTTCCTTTGATGCACTGTATGCAAACATTTTCATGTATGCACAAATTGAAACAGTCCCCAATATATTGAGTCTGTAGGGTTCATGTGCAAATAGAGCAGGTTTTACCACGATGTGATTAATGGTTCTAGTTATCAGCACTTTTGACATTATTTTCAAATTTAAAAAATAAGGTAGTCTACCAACCTCAGCCATTTGTATTCTCCGCTGCTTTTTCGTCTCCTCCGTGTAAGCATTGTGTTCGGTTTCCAAAATGATCAAATTAGAAGATTCTGGATGAACAATGAACTTTCTTGGAGTGTATTCTACAGGAAAAGACACCTAAAACAAAAAGTAGTTATGAAAATTCAGTTAATTTTTTATTGGTACTTTAATTTTTTTAATAAAAACACAATTCTCATTATTATTTTATTTGTGTTTACCATAACATTTTCTTACCACCCCTGTCATGAAATAGTAATTTTGAAATCTAACCTGGTTGAAAACAGCTCCCAACTTCTCCAAAGCCAAGATCCGCAGTGTGTTGGAAGAAATGGCAACAATACCTTCTGGACACTGCTCTGAGGAGAAACCAGACGCATACTCGAGTGACTCGTACGACAAAGGAGTCAGATGGAACCGGTTCTGGTAGCTGTAACTGAGCCACGACCTGCTTGACATGGCCAGCACCTGGACAAAGAGTTGTATGAACTAACAGCTGTCTTTTAAGATTAAGGTGGGACATAGAACACAAGGGAAAATGTTTATCGATTATGTTGAGATAGTAGGCTTATTAAGTAAGAAAGAGTATATCTTGGCCAGTATTTCCAAAAACAAAAGAAAAATTCTTTTTACCGGATTGAGAAAATCTGGTTTAAATTTTATAAACACACATTCAATTCTAAGCTTATAATTTATGTATCAAGTTCAAATAGCTCTTTAAACCTTGCTTCAGTAAAATGCTACAAATTATAATTATTGGTGTAGGTTTTTATCTAAAAAGAGGTAAATAGAAGAAAAAAATGAGGCGTCACAACCTAAAATCCTATTTTATCCCTCGTTATGTTATAGTGCCACACACATATGTATAAAAAACACACACACACACACACAAAATAACACAGGAAACAAAAAACTCTACTAACTAGAAAACTTGAAGGTCGGCTTCAACATTTAAGTAGATTGATGAACCTTTGGAATAGACTGCATTGTTGAAAATACTGGTTAAAATTTTGGATGTGCAGTAATCTATTTAGACAAGCTACAATACAGTTAAATATGACCTTGCCTCTAACATAGATTTCTTTAACAAATTAGAAACTATAGAAAGTACTTTCACCAATTCAACCCCTAAACATCTCCCCAACCAAGAAATAACAATTGCAATATTTCACCGAATTTGTACTTTTAACCATGGAAGATAAGTTTTTTAATATAAAACTCCAACGATCCTCAGTTAAAACACTATAATAAATGTAGAGACATACCGCTTGACTGCCCTGCATCCTGATCCTGAAGAGTTTGACAGGACGACTGCCCAGGTACCGTGTCCTGGTGTCACTGAGGTCGCCAGTCACAGGATCCAACACAGTCCTCAGCAACACTCCGTTGGTCAGTCCAATGTTGAGGTACAACGTGCCGCCACCTCCCTCCTCTCCCCCCATCTCTACAATACACAGAGACTCTGCGGCGGCTGGCAGTGCCTGCATACTCAGTGGGGATAGTCCGTCCTGCAAAAACCATAATTTGTAACAAAATATACTAAGCGCTTTCATTCTCAAATTAGAGTGCTTGAATTTCCAATCTGGTTCATTTCTCATTCAATGGACTTTGATTTTCAGATTGCACACAAAACAACAGCTTGATTTCAAAGCTTACAAACAAAGTCATCTGATTCCTCATGACTCCTACAGGGTGTATACTATTTTATTAAAGTGAAATTCCAGGTTTTTTCCAGGTTTTTCCTGGTTTTTCAAAGTTTTTCCAGGTTCCCGAGTATTTCTTTGGTTCCACTTAAACTACAATCAATTTAAGACTTGCAGCTTAAGTATTCAATATAAACTTACATCAAATTTGTTTCAAAGTCCATAGTGAGCTAGTGTTGAAAAAGTAATAATCCTTATTATAGTAATCATTTTCATTATCATCATTACTTAAGGCCACGGAAACATCTTCTCTCTTGATAGCAGCAAAATCCTGAATATTATCTTAATTTTTTATGAACACATTATCAACGGTGGCAAAATCCTGAATATTTCCTGCGGTCGTGTGGTCGCTTCCCACAGTGACGTAAACGTCATCACAGTCTTACGTTATCATGGAAAAATCCTGGACATCTCCCGCGGTGTGTATAGATTATCGCCGTCTCTCGCGATCACGGAAACGTAATCATCGTCATCCACGATCGCGGCTAAATCATGAACATCTGCGGCCGTGTGGACATAATCATAGCCTCCCGCAGTCACGGAAACGTCATATTCGTCGTCGTCCGCAATCTCGGCAAAATCATGAATATTTCCCGCGGCAGTGTAAACATCATCGTTGATCCCGCGGTCACGTAAACGTCATCGTCGTCGTCGTCCGCGATCGCGGCTAAATCATGAACATCTGCGGCCTTGTAGACATAATCATAGCCTCCCGCAGTCACGGAAACGTCATATTCGTCGTTGTCCGCAATCTCGGCAAAATCATGAATATTTCCCGTGGCCGTGTCTACATCATCGTCGTCTCCCGCGGTCGCAGAAACGTCAACGTCGTTTCCCGCGGTCACGGAAACGTCATCGTCGTCGGCCGCAATCACGGCAAAAACATGAGCATATCACGCGGCCGTGTAGAAATCATCATCGTCGTCTTTCGCGGTCTCGGAAACTTCATCGTCGTCTCCCGCGGTCACGGAAACGTCATCATCGTCTCCCGCGGTCACGTAAACGTCATCGTCGTCTCCTGCGGTCACGGAAACGTCATCGTCGTCGCCCGCAATCGCGGCAAGATGCATTTTACGACTACAATCTTCTACCGGGGCTAAAATAAAAATCCCGGAATCGGACCAAAAATCCCGGCTTTTTCCCGGTTTTTTCCAGGTCCCTTCAAATTCAAGGTTATTTCCCGGTTCTCCCGGTTGGTATACACCCTGTCCTATTACTCTTATGAATCATTGTACACTATACTCACGTCGGGGTCCAGTGAGATGATTCTGACAGTGTTGTCGGCAAGTCCAACAGCCAGAAACCTTGACATCTGCTCGCCTGAAGGTGCGTTGCCCAGCGCCATACACACCACATCACTGGCCATCTCCTTGTGTGTGTCATACTCCTTCAGCTCTCCCGTCTACAATCAACAAAACAAGTTAACACCTTGCACTGTTGAAGTTAACCATAAAGGCAACCATCTTTAAGGTTTAAAAGGTATTTGAAAACTGAAAATGGTCTCAGGCTAGCCACATTTTCCTAAAAATATTATGATGTCTTTTAAACCTTTCCTTACCCTCAACTAATTTCCCTGACCATTCAGGTCTGTTATAAACTGTAAATTAATGTTCCATTGACAGTAAGGTTAGCTGTTAAATCAAAAACCAACTAACTCTGCTAATCGATGGGTTTGCTTTACCAATGAACTGGAAGTACCACAGCCATGGAGGCAGTGAACTAACGAGCATTGGATTCCTTACAACATTAACTAATTGGAGGATTAACTAAAAACAAAAAAAAAATGTTTTTTTACTTTGAGGCAACAAAACACAACGTACACTCTTCCCTGACTATTTATTGTTTCAGGACATTATTGGTGACTTTCAGTCATTTTTTAAAAACTTCTCTGACCCTAAACTAATTTCCTTGATTTTCCAGGTCTGTTAAACGCTGTATATTAATGTTCCATTGACAGTAAGGTTGGCTATTAAATCAATGGCCAACTCTGCTAATCAATGGATTTGCTTTACCAATAAACTGGAAGTACCACAACCATGGAGGAAGTGAACTAACGAGCATTGGACTCCTTTCACTATTATTTTATAAACTACAACTCTAGCTGTGAGTAACATCTCTGTTAATCTGTGTTTTCTTAAAGGAGTAGTTTGATATTTAAATTTTAAATAAAAAAAATCAAAATTTTAGCGTGTGTACATTTTTTTTATGTATTTCGGCCAAGAACAGAACCGTAAAAAATGGAACTAACACATCACTGAGATATAATACTGCTTACCATCTACTGCAATCGCTAATACATTAGCACTAGAGCTATTTCTGATGTGTTGAACAAACAGGTCTGTTAAACACTGTATAGTATTGTTCCATTGACAGTAAGGTTAGCTGTTAAATATAACACCAACCCTGCTAATCAAAGGGTTTGATGTACCAATAAACTGGAAGTACCACAGCCATGGAGGCAGTGAACTAACGAGCATTGGATTTCTTACGGAAACATTGCCCGATGTCCAAAATATAGTTCTTGAGCTGTCTCGCAACGTCTAATAAAAAGTATTTGATTGTTGCAGGACATCCAAATCTCATCATGTTCAAATCATACACACCATCATCATCCACACCATGATCATCTTCATCATGTAACTGCAATAAACATAGTCTTTATACAAGCTCTGGGCGTCATGAGATATGTCGTCGTGAAACATAAACTTAACAGAAAAGTAGCAGTTTCACCACGTCTTTACTAACCTAGCCTAACCAAACGCTGATGTAATGGACATTTTACAACTGGCAGCGGCTTTGGACGAGGTGCTACTGCTAAGTTTTTAAGAGTATAAAGTGCGCTGTTGTACGAAAACCAATTTCAAGACGTCCAGAGCTTGTAGAAAGACAAAGTTTCTTGCAGTTACTCAAGTTGGTTACTTGAGTTAGTTTTTCAGGAAGAAAAAAGAGAGTTGTAAGTTTATCTATCAAGTCAACATATTAAAAATGTAAGGCTAACATAGCCAGGTAAGATACTTCACTTGACCCACTCAAAATGAATCTTACCGTTTCCCCTATGTTCTGCCTGTTACTGTATGCACACTTTATGCCGTTATACATTATGTATAACAGTGGCGATGTGCAATTTATTGGATCAAAATAATAGTGTGTTAATGGCTATGAAATAAGTTTTTACATATTTTTGGGAAGTACAAATAGCCTAGACCTAACCTAACCAACTTAACATAACCTAGCCTGTATGGATGTGGTCAGTTTAATGTGAAACTACCCATAAATGATCACAAAATTCTTTGTTTTTGATGAGAGCCATGTCAAGGTATTTACGCTATTTACAAAACCAGACATTTCTCTCATTCAATGATTTGGCATCCCAGTGGACTATCAGTTTTTATTTTTTTAAATCACAAGTTATCTGGTCTAAAAAAAAAATTTTACAATACATCTGAAAATTCAACAAAAGCTAAGTTATGGACCTACTAAGAATCTTACAGTAGATATATTTGTTATAAGATGAAAGAACTCCCAGTTTCAGCATAACCTTCCATGCTTACGGTTCGGCCTTTGGAATTTTTACTTTGATCAGCCACACCCCCACACTATTAGCCACACTTTGATTAGGCTTTTTTTTAGCTTTGATTTACTTCAGGGGTCTCCTTTATCCAATTAATTCTTCTTATTTGGTTGATGCCAGTTAGGAGAAATGCCCTAGAATGCGTCTTGCCATTGCTGATATAATTCCTGTTCTTGAAACTAGGATGACAACAAATATGTAATACAATGTGTTAATGCCTCTCGAACCAATATGCTCAGTGTAAAAATATTATTTGTGATATTTACAAAGATTTGTTTCTGTAGGATGATTTTAAAGGAAATGCATAAACATACAGCAGACAGTCAAGTAATTAGGACTCACCGCATCCATTTCAAAGTAGACCAACTCCCCGCCTGTCAGTGCTATCACCACTTGTCTCTGGTTCACAGCACACTTGACAATCTGCTTCTTGCCCGTCACCTTCCAATCCTGCAGCCTCTTGTCCGACCTGATGTGTCTCACACCATTGGGGTAGACCTGCAACAGAGATAGATTTTGGTTTTCGGTAAATGGAAAGAATTTTACAAGCTTGTGGAACAAAGTAAAAAAATAGGAGCAGGTTGACTGGATTGACTAGCAACGACAACGGGTCAACTAACTTCATTGTCATTTAACTATTTTCGAATGGCTCATTTTGTTTGAGATCCCTTGAAATTACTTCCAGACGCAAGGTAAAGGTCAGGGAACAACAGTAAGGAAAATCATTAAGTTCATTATTTTATCTGGGATTTTACGATTTTGAGGAATAAGTTCCTCATTAATGTACACAATTGGCTGAAAATCAATGTGCTTTAATTCTATAAAAACTGGCCTGGGTCTCAATATAAAACAACAATAACATATAGCGCATGACAACAGTGACAGCTGACTCACCTGAACTGCGGCATCGTCTCCGAGAGCTGAACAGCTCAAGGTCGGAGTAATCCCCAGGAACCCGGAGTCCGCTACTTCCTCTACAGTCTCTCCGATACTCAGCACCAGAGTGGCGTTGACGAACGACACGATGATGTACGCGTCAAACTCATCTGCAACACAAACACTCTACTTCACAGCAACAAGCTCCGCACTGATGTTGGATGAGCAATGATCATTACAAGTGTTGTATTTATACAATTGGTGTTTTTAAAAAGATTTTAAGTCGTATTGCTAACTTCAACCTTTTTGTTGGACAGCCTAACGATAAATTGCATCTGAGTAAAGAACAATCGATCAGAATCGAACCAAAAATATTCAGATTTGAAGGTATGATATAAAATGTATTAGAGGGCAATAAGCCACTCAGGTACCCAGACAATTACATGGTTTTATGTGAATACAGGCTGAATTAAGGGCATGATTTTAAGTGGAACTGAACTGATTGTTTAAGAGTCAAGCAATGTAAGCAATAAATAACAATGTTTGGTATTAATCTACAAGAGTTAAAAACTTGAAGTGGACAAAGACATGAGAATGTAGAGAGCCACTTGAAGAGAAGACAGTTGATTGGAAGAAGTAAAACAGTTTGTTGGTTAGGTCTGGGACCATGGGGGGTAAGAGTAAGTAACGAAATAAGAAAAATTCACAGACCCCTGAGAACTCGAAAGAAGAAACAAAACACAAGACGATAAATGCAAAGCCACAACTAAAACTTAGGCAGATTGGCACCCAAACCAATGTCACTTCGAAAGAAAAAGGACCGAAAACTAGACAATTTAAAATTTGAATATTTATTTATCCCCTCATCCAGAAATTTACTTAAATTTAGACAAACAATAATTATAACCTATAGTTTTAACTTAATTTAATATTACATCAATATCAAGTAACCACAATTAAAATTAAATCTTGGGTTCTTCATTATTGTTTTTATGACCATGTTACTTTTGAATACAAAATATACTTGGATAATTTAGAAAAAGTAAAACAACTATTATATATATTTTCAAATTAAATAACCTTAATGTAAGAGGTTAAAATTATTAAATTTCAAAGAAATAGTGAGATTTACGAATTTAGTATTATTTATTAATCTTGCTCTAATAAAATTTCATTTCATCATTACACAATAAAAAAATAAACTGAGAAGGTAGCTTTTCAAATTATTTTTTTTTAGTTTAATTATCATCATGTTGAGTTACATTTGTAAAAGAAAATGCAGATTTCAGGACCTAATTTACCTAATTTAAGAGCTTCAAAAACCTGTGGTAGGCCTATATTAAAAACTTGTTAACTTGGAAATTAAAGCACTTGAAATCAAGACGTGTCGTAATTTCTCCTCGACTCCAGTCTTCTTTCTTACCTTGTCAATCATCTATCGGGCAGTCAAGGCAGCGAAACCTGCAAAACAAAACAACTGGTGTACAATCAATTTTTAATGTACACCAGTTAAGTTAGTAACTTTTATTTAATAACATCAGCATTGCCAACCGCCAGCCTGCCTGGAAATGTGAGAATACAAAACAAAATTGAACAAGGTCCTTTCTCCATGAATAGATGATGGTAGAGAACGCCTACTAGAAGATGAAGATATGTAGGATGAATAATGGATTACTTTATCGATTAGCATTCATAGTAAAACAGTGGAACCTCGATAAGTCTCTCAAGGGCATGATGAAATAAGACTTGTTATAAAGGTAGACTTCTCATCGAGGTTTGCAATAGCATTTGTTTAGGGCTATAATAAATTCAACAGGAATTGAAAATTACACTTATTATCACAAGAGGGACTTGTTATCGAGGTTCCACTGTAATATATCTACATCATGTGACTTAGCTAAACTTGTTAATTAGGTACAATAAAGGGATTTATTGGTGCAAGAAACTTTTGTAGCCATTGTGTTTTTTAATAGCCGATGTTTCAAATAAACCTAAATAGATTTAGCAAAGATGGGCAAAATCTTTTTTAGTTTGTTATAATTTGTAAATATTATTGAATTGAATTGAATAGCCTAAATTATTCAGCTATGGGAAACTGTAAGCAAAATATTTAAACTGTTTTTTGAAACGCATTAATTGGCCCAGTTACACATTTAGAGACCAAAAAAATCTCAAAATCTCTAACCAACTGCAAACGTAGATTTTTAAATTTAGAAAACAGTTGGAATCAGGGTTAAAAAGCTCGATTAACACCATCATTATTCTCTGGTTGTTAGTAATGTTTCATCATTTTCCAACTGATAAAAAAATTCACTAAACCCATTAGAATTAAATTTAAATTAAATTTAGCATTTTCAAACTGTGTGTCTTTAATGGAAAAAAACTTGCAAGGTTAAGCCACATTACAACCAAGACAATACTTAACATTATTGCTACAATGGTCTGAGAAAGTGCAGCAAGTACACTCAGCTATAAGTTTGAGATGGACTGATCATTTTGTGATAAGTATGGGAGATACAGCTAATAAAAGAAAACTGGAAGGAAAACTAGTTTGGAAGACTAGCCCCTAGGCCTCCATAGAAGAGTTGGAAATTATGAAGTTGCCAAAGACATGCGAATGTTATTTTCTCAACAACTACATACATAGATTCTTGATAATCATGGAAAATAAAATTACATAAAATGTGTCATTAATTATCTAGAAACACACTGCCTCATTACGTTGGCTACTCAATGTTTTACTTCATCAGAACAAAATTAAGTTATCGATGTTCCATCCTTGATTCACTCGTGCAGGCAACTTCCTACAAGAGGCGACAAGTTGGATTTAATGTTTGCACTGAAGTGGACCATCAGCAAACTTTCACTGACGGGACAGATTGTGCAATGTTAACAGTAAAACTGGCAAAAAAGATACACAGCTCAACAGTTCAAACTACCATTGGTAACAAAATACACAATCAAATGTATGTGAAGCAGTTTTAACACTTGTTCAACTTCCCTAATGAAAAAATGTGAATATGGAATAGTATTTTAAGCTAATAAAACTATTTGTACAGGATGAAATCAGAATTAAAAAGCTCGATTTGTAAACATCACACTTTTCAGAAGCAATATAATAGTTTTCATCATCTTTCATCCTGTAAATAACCCTTATAATGAAATGAAATCAAACCAATTATGATCAGCAAAAATATTATTATGCAGTTCCAAAAGTCAACTAGCCTTCAAAATAAGTGCAAGACAAAATCGAAAAAGATACACTAATACCTCCCATATCTTGCCTATTAATAAAAAATTTATTTAACTACCCATGTGTTTTACAGCAACTTGTCGTCCATAAGATAGGAGAGGTTCATACACCCATGGTTATTTTACTTGACACATAAAATGACAGTAATTGTGATTCAAATAACCAACCATATATCAATCTACCCATGGCAATCTGAAATGAGTCTGTCAACACAGTGTAAGAGTGACCAAACTACTACATATAAACTTGACCACTACTGACCATCAACTCTCTTCTTGACAGTCCAGACTGCGTTGGGGTTGCCGGGCAACTCAGACACAGCCATCTCCGACACCTCTAGACCGTGACGCAACACTCGTATTGTCGACCTTGGTCCTCGCCCGCAGGCCATGTACAGCTGAGGCGTATCCTCATTGGCTGCAACAAACAATCAAATGTTATCCACAATCCAAGCATGATGCAAGTATAATTTCAACAGAATATACTTGAGAATGAATGGGTTGACATCAGTGTTAAAAAGCTCGATTTGAACCATCATCTTATTCTGGAATTTTCTTGTTGAAATCATCATTATCATCCATTTGTTCTCACTGGTTACTCAAGTAAACACTTTGCTAATTTTTCTCTTTTATAGGCTTTTAGATTTTTTACTAGTTAGTTGTTGGTATTTTTTTACAAAATAGTTTTAAAAAGAAACTAATCAAGACTGTGTTTGTACACAGCCAGTTGTGGTATTCTCCCATCTGAAATATTGTAATCAATATTTCTTTTAACAAAACACAACATTTATCTTAATTCATTTGATATTTTGTAACTCAGCAATAGTGGCTGTATGATTTGAGTACAAAGTTTACTTTACACAATGGCCACTAATTAGGGATACATCAGTGTTAAAAAGCTCGGTTTCTACCGTCATTATATTCTGGGAAGTTAGTTATAAGAATCTCATCACTTGTAACCACACTTATAAAAATTAATTTACATATTTTATAAAAGGGTTTAAATAAAAATGTTCTTCAGGCTCATTCTGTGTTTAATGAGTAACAGTAAATGAGCAAGCTCACAATTCAGTAAATTATTAGATATATTTATTTAATCTACTTTATCAGTAAAAACTTAACAAAACTCATTTGCAATAAATTAAAAAAAAACTGAAATCACAACTAACCAACAATCATAGCTTCAAATTATTCTGGTTTTACTTTATGCCTTCTCAGATCTTCTTAGAGGATTAATTAGGGTGTTGATCATCACGATTCAGATGTTTTACTCATCATCGAAAGCATAAAGTAAATCCAGAATAAAGCAATGCTTAGCTGGAAGGCATAAAATGGATACAGCATTGACCTGTTAATCTTAACTGCTTTTGAAACCCTTTGTATTTTATCCTTAAAATAGTAGGTATTTGTCTGGTTGTTTTTTCATAGTTGGCAATCACTGTGTTCATAAGGTCAGAAAACAATTGATTATTGCGGTTATAGATTTTACGATGACAGTAATTAAAATAATATTGTAGATCTCTTTAAACCAAAATAGCCTTTAAATTCCAACCACCGAGTAACCAAAAAAAAGGATATCTGCATCTGCCCCTCCGTTAGTTCAATTAATTGATGTTCAACTGTATTTCAATGTGTGAACGACAGACTCACCCAGATCTGCCACTTGACACGCCAAGATGGGCGACAGAGAGTCCATCTCATCTACCAACACCAGGTTGCGGAGAGGTCGGGGGGCAAAGAAGAAAGTGTCTCCCTCCTCTAGAGGCATGGCCGAACTGAACTCCGGCTCATCGTCGTCATCTCCCAAATGTGCTATCTGGTACAAGTAGCTGCAAGAAACACAGGGATGTAGATTATCAACGTCAACTAACTCAGAATAATCAACCCAGCAATCTGTATGTATTGGACCTATAAAGAATTTAAGGAAAATTCCCAGAACTATCAGATGGATATCATTGACTTTTAGATGGAGTAGACATTCCATCCATTGTAGGCAGTCTTTATCGCTCTCCTACTGGTGATATAAATATATTTTTGGAAAGACTTGAAAATTTATTAATTTATTTCTCTAATCACAAGTGTTCAATTATTCTTGGTGGCGATGTAAACGCCAAATTTGATGTAAATGCAAAACTTCCATCTGTCAAAGAACTAAAGAACCTGCTTAAGCAATTTAATTGTTGTTACACAAACAATCAGCCTACACGGGGTAAGGCATGTCTTGATAATGCGTTCACTAACTGCATGGACTTTGACTGTTGCGTTGTTCACCCGCACATAGCTGACCATGAAGGACTCGAAGTGTTGGTTAGAGTGGAAGACTTTGTCGATTCAAACCTGAGGAAGCCTACTGAGTCAGTTACCTTCAGAGATACATCGGCAGCAAGTTTGAACAGTTTAAATTCACATTTATGTGATATTGATTGGTGTCCAGTGCTCTCAAAAGGTAATGGGTCTGCTGAACGGACATTTAAATTGTTTTTTGATAGTTTTATGGAAATTTATAATGTAAGTTGCCCTTTAAAGACACTTCGCAAAAAATCCTTTAACTCAAAAAATCAGAGAAAAGTAGTTCTTAAGTGGTATACTCCTGAATTAAAGATAATGAGAGAAAGAGTTATGGCCTATCTTACAGTACATAGAACAACTAAATCTGAACTATCTTTTAAAGCCTACAAAGCTCTACGAAACCTTTATAAAAATGCAGTGAATGAAGCAAAGATGTCTGCTAACATGAACTTTATTGAATCATCCAGTAATAAGTGTCAGGCTGCCTGGTCTCTGATTCGTAAGTCTACAACCTCGACTGCGGAAAGGGTGCACTCTATGATCTCGGCAGAGCAGCATAACAACTTCTTCTTGGAGTCAGTGCAGTCAGCGAAGGCATCCATCATCCCACCTCCTGTCTCTTCTAGCGACCTACTTCATAACACGGAGTACCATCAGCAAGCCTCGTTGAACCAGTGGTTGCCTGTCTCTCAGGATGAAGTGTTAAGTGTGGTGTCAAAGCTGAAAATGTCAAAAAGCAAAGATGCTTATGGTGTGTCAAACGCGGTGTTAAAGTCTGTGATAAGTGCAATCGTAGTACCACTCACTCACTGTGTAAATGTTTGCCTAAATGATGGAGTTTTTCCTGAATCCCAAAAGATTTCACGGGTAGTTCCAGTGTTCAAAAAAGGCAAGAAATCTGAGGTTAGTAATTATAGGCCTGTATCATTAGTTCCTTTGTTTGGTAAAATTATGGAGCGTATTATCTATAACCAAATGTGTTTCTTCCTAGCAAGTAATAATATTCTTAGCGAGACTCAATTTGGTTTTCGTAAAAAGTTATCCACAATAGATGCAATTGAGTCGATGTTGTTCAAAATTATTAAAGCTTTTGAAGACGGGAGCTTTGCTCAGATTACTGCTTGTGATCTGAGCAAGGCATTTGATCTTGTAGATCACTCTGTGTTATTAGATAAATTAAGTTTTTACGGCATTAGGGGTTCATGTTTGAAGTTTTTTGAATCATACTTGCATGGAAGATCTCAGTTTGTAGAGTTGAAGGGTGATCGTTCAAGATGTCTGGATGTAATAATGGGAGTACCACAGGGTTCTATCTTGGGGCCTTTATTATTCCTTTTATCAATTAATGACCTACCTGCCAATGTGTCCCTTTCTTCAACTACAATGTTTGCAGACGACACAACCTTTCTTAGTATAAGCAATGATACAAATGTCTTGTCTAATATTGCCAAAAATACTATTTTAGAAGCCAAGCAATGGTTTAGTGCTAATGGTTTGATTATTAATGAGAATAAAACTCAACACTTACTCTGTCAGACTAGAAATAGAGTCGAGGATTACAATGAACCAAATGAAATAAAAATTTTAGGTTTAGTGATTGACAACTGTTTGACCTGGTCTCAACACATTGATTTCATTAGTGGTAAGTTGTCTAGGTGTATTTATCTTCTTAAATGTCTTAGCTCTAGTCTGCCTCAGAATTATTTAAAGTCTGTGTATTATGCTTTTTTTCACTCAATTTTAAGTTATGGTATTTTGTTATGGGGAAATAGTACCCATGTAAATAATGTATTGTTAATTCAAAAGAAGGCTGTGAGAATCATAACTAGATCTCGCTGAAGAGCACATTGTAAACCGTTATTTGTGGGCACTGGCATTTTAACTGTCATTAATGTTTTTATCCTGCATTGTCTGATTAATGTTAAGAAAAAGGAAAACGAGTATGATTTGCGCCAAGACATTCATGGTTATAACACAAGGAATAGGGGTCTAGTTGATGTACCTCACTGTAGGCTACAGAAAACTGCAAACAGTCATTTTGTTTTAGGTATTAAATTATTTAATAAGCTTCATCCCCAAGTCAAGTCCTTGCCGTTAAGTGTCTTTAAAAGAAAATTAACTATGTGGCTTTCATCTCACCCATTTTACAAAATTGAGGAATTTTTTGAATGTGATCTCATTTTTTGCTAATGTTAAATGCTTTTAAGTTAGGCTAGGATTTTTATTACTGTAATTAATTTTCATATTTTTCATGTTCACTATTTTGATATGTTTTTTACCATATTCCATCTGTGATAATGTTAGAAATTTTGTTTTAAGTTAGGCTAGGATTTTATTACTGTAATTAATTTTCATATATTTCATGTTCACTATTTTGATATGTTTTTTTTACCATATTCCATCTGTGATAATGTTAGTAATTTTGTCCCTCTATGTTCATTGTACACCTGTGATAACCATTAGCCTTTTTAAGAAAGACCCACTATAATTCATAATTTAAGTTTGTTAAGTTTGCCTATTTTTTAAAAATTATTTTAAACCTGTTAAATGTTCAATAAGGGCAGCCTATATTTTGGAATTTTCATGTCAAATTTTAATAATTATAAGTATCGTATCTTATATCTTTTACAATAATAATGACGATGTCAATTACAATAATGTATTGTTTAAAGACTGAATAAATGACTATTCAATGACTATTCATCTAAATGGACCAGCTGAAGTCGGGGTTTTATTGAAAAATACTATAATTTTCATTTACAATACTATTTGATTAACTTCATCCTAAAAATACACTTTCTCAGATCTTCTTAGAGGGTTATTGAGGGTGTGTTGATCATCAGAGTTCAGAAAATTGTGTCATCATAGAAAGTGTTTTTACTGATTATTCCCAGCCCAGGTTATATTTTAGGAAGAAGCCATGGGGTGGTTTAAGGTTTTTTAAATATTTTTTGTGAACAAGAACTTGGCATTTCTCATCAATAAATCAACTATCTGGAGAAGTCAGACAACAGGACGAGAATCTGCGTTATGCTGTGCAACCTTTTTATTTCTAAGTCCCTGGACACCTCCTCAGGTATGCTAGCAAGTAACTTTATAATATAAAAAAATTCAACCTCACATTAGATACTTATTGCTAATCATCCTAATCAATTCCAGAAATAATATTAAAAACCAAAACCTAAAACTTAGAACTGGCAGAAGCAGTGATTGTGGAAAAATGTTCAGTCCACCTCCCGCCGTTGTGTAGTCATTTTTGCCACCCGTGACCTTGAATGCGCAAGAAGTTGGCAAGAGGAGATAGCCTTAAATTATACCTCAATTCAACTTAGCTGTATCTATGTTAGTAAGGTTAGGGATGGGTCGATTGTTAAAGCAGTCGTCAGTTTCAAGGCCATTAAAATTTCAATAATAATACCGAACAATTAACCAGTAATCACTTCGCTTTTGTTGTTTTACTTTATGCATTCTCAGATCTTCTTAGAGGATTAATTAGGGTGTTGATCATCACGATTCAGATGTTTTACTCATCATAGAAAGCATAAAGTAAAATCAATCACTCCAACACCAATGCTTTGCTAGAGTATAAAAATATATTACAGCATTGGCCTATTCATCTTCACACTACTTTTAGAGGACTGTATATTAATCCTCGATTTAATTCTATACTCTGCTATTATAAAAACAATACCATTAAGAACTAAGATACAATTACAATTTTTTAATAAAATGTCCCATATCAATTCCACTCTGTCCAACTATAAAATCGACCAGAAGGATAATAATATGGTATTTCTTTTCCAACTAGCGAAACTATTCAAGCAAGAACCTTAAATGCATTAGAAGTTGGTAGGGAACTAATTTAATTAAGATAGCTCAATATTGTTCCCTAATGTAGTAATGTGCGACTGTATCTGTGTTAATTAATAATTTTTAACTCAACATTATCTGATTTGTTTAAAAATTTGTAACATAGCCTATTAAAAGTAACACATTAGTGTCATTAGGACAAGCCTGTGGCTGTAGTGATAAAATTTAGGTGACCTTGAACAAGGAATATCTGCTTCAAGGCTATAGTGAAAGCTTAGAAACCCAAGATGCTATATCACCAGGCTATCTTGATCAGTACATTAATATTTCAACAAGCAAGACAACATTTTACCAACACAATAAAGGCAAAATTTGATCAGAAACACGGACCAAAAGTTTTAAATCATAGATACTCATTAGTCTAACATGTAATGTTACATCATTTCAAATTTTGCCAATGAGTTCAATTAATCTATTTTAAAGTTATGTAACTTGTGAAATATGTTGTAAAATATGTGGTTTTACAATAAAGAAATGTATTGATTTTTGTTTATCAATTTTGCTGCTGTTAAGAGAGACAAATGTTTGCAATCATGGGAAGATGTTTAAGATTTTTAGCATTACAGTACTTTATATTCTTTGTTTCAATCTGTGATTCCCAACTTCAGCGAAAAATTTCTAATCACATTTCATACAAGCAAGCGCAATTAACTTATCATTAGTTGGGTTGAAGTAGTTTGAATTGAAAAGAGATTAAACTTTAGATCCCAACTCAAACAAAATTACAGTGGACTTAAATTTGAAAAAAAATATTTGCCCTCAAATCGAAGAATGCTCGGTCATCAAAACTTAGTAGTTACAACAGCTATGGGAAGTTAAAGAAAGAATCAGGTGTTTCAAGCACACAAACAATTATACTACGTGCTATGCACATGACCTACTTACTGTTTCTGAGTATTTTTAGGTGTGTTTTGAGGATATTTAGATTATATTTTAAGGAAGAAGCCATGTCAGTGGTTTAAGATTTTTCTAAAATTTTTTTGTGAATAAGAACTTGGCATTTCTCATCAATAAATCAACTATCTGGAGAAATCCAACAACAGGACGAGAATCTGCGTTATGCTGTGTAACCTTTTACTTCTAAGTCCCTAAACACCTCCTCAGTTATGCTAGCAAGCAAGCAACTTGATAATATAAAAAAATTCAACCTCACATTTGATACTAATTGCCAATCATCCTAATACATTCCAGAAATAATTTAAAAAACCTAAAACTTGGAACTGGCAGAAGCAGTGATTGTGGAAAAATGTTCAGTTCACCTCCTGCCGTAGTGTAGTCATTATTGTCACCCGTGACCTTGAATGCACAAGAAGTTGGCAAGAGGATAGCCTTTAATTGTACCTCAATTCAACTTGGCTGTATCTATGTTAGTTAGGTTAGGGATGGGTCGATTGTTAAAGCAGTCGTCAGTTTTAAGGCCATAAACCTTCAATAATAATACCAAACTTCACTTTTGTTGTTTTACTTTATGCATTCTCAGATCTTCTTAGAGGATTAATTAGGGTGTGGATCATCACGATTCAGATATTTTACTCATCATAGAAAGCATAAAGTAAAATCAATCACTCCAACACCATTGCTTTGCTGGAGTATAAAAATAGATTAAAGGATTGGCCTTTTCATCTTTACACTACTTCTAAATCCCTGTATATTTATCCTTGATTTAATTCTATACTCTACTATTATAAAAATAATACTAGATAAAACTATTTTTTTAAATAAAATGTCCCATATCAATTCCACTCTGTCCAACTATAAAATCGAACAGAAGGATAATAATATGGTATTTCTATTCCAACTAGCGAAACTATTCAAGCAAGAACCTTGAATGCATTAGAAGTTGGTAAGGAACTAATTTAATTAAGATAGCTCAATATTGTTCCATAATGCACTTCTGTATCTATCTATGTTTATTAATAATTTTTAACTCAACATTATCTGATTTGTTTAAAAATTTGTAACATAGCCTATTAATAAGTATTACGTTAAAGTCATTAGGACAAGCCTGTGGCTCTAGTGATAAAAATTAGATGACCTTGAACAAGGAATATCTGCTTCAAGGCTATAGTGAAAGCTTAGAAACCCAAGACGCTATATCACTAGGCTATCTTGATCAGTACATTAATATTTCAACAAGCAAGACGTCATTTTACCAACACAATAAAGGCAAAATTTGATCAGAAACACGGACCAAAAGTTTTAAATCATAGATACTCATTAGTCTAACATGTAATGTTACATCATTTCAAATTTTGCCAATGAGTTCAATTAATCTATTTAAAAGTTATGCAACTAGTGAAATATGTGGTTTTACAATAAATAAATTTAAAGATAATCTTCCTTAATTATTTTAGCAATTAGTTGGGTTTAAAAGAAGAAAAAAACAAATATATAGCAAGTGGATCAATGGAAAATTTTTGGGATTTTTTTTACAATTTTGCTGTTATTAAGAGAGATCCACCACTGAACCGTGTTTGCAATCACGGGAAGATGTTTTAGATTTATAGCATTCTACTTTATATAATTTGTTCAATCTATGATTCCCAACTTCAGCGAAGAATTTCTAATCAGCATTTCATACAAGCAAGCGCAATTAACTCATCATTAGTTGGGTTGAAGTAGTTTGAATTGAAAAGAGATTAAACTTTAGATCCCAACTCAAACAAAATTACAGTGGACTTGAATTTGAAAAAAAATATTTGCCCTCAAATCGAAGAATGCTCGGTCATCAAAACTTAGTAGTTACAACAGCTATGGGAAGTTAAAGAAAGAATCAGGTGTTTCAAGCACACAAACAATTATACTACGTGCTATGCACATGGCCTACTTATTGTTTCTGAGTATTTTTAGGTGTGTTTTGAGGATATTTAGGTTATATTTTAGGAAGAAGCCGTGTCGGGGGTTTAAATTTTTTTATATTACTTATTTTCCGGATAAGAACTTGAAATTTCTCATCAATAAATCAACTCTCTGGAGTAGTCCGACCATAGGACGAGAATCATTTTATGCTGTGCAACCATTGTTAAGTCCCTGGCTCGACACCTTCTCAGTTACGCTAGCAAGTAACTATAAAATTACTTATCACCAATCATCCGAATCAATTCCAGGAATAATTAAAAAACCCAAAAATTAGTAATTAGAGTTACTAAGGAAGGCAGAAGCAGTGAAGTGATTGTGGAAAAATTCTCAGTTCATCTCCCGCTGTTGTGTAGACATCATTATTGACTCCCGTGACCTTTAATGCATAAGACATTGGCAAGAGGATAGCCTTACATTGTACCTTAACATAGCTGTATCTGTGTTAGTTAGGTTAGGGATGGGTCGATTTTTTAAGTAAGTCGTCAGTTTTAAGGCCGTAAACCTTCAATAATAATACTAAACAATTAACCAGTATTCACTTCACTTTTGTTGTTTTACTTTATGCATTCTCAGATCTTCTTAGAGGATTAATTAGGGTGTGGATCATCACGATTCAGATATTTTACTCATCATAGAAAGCATAAAGTAAAATTAATCACTCCAACACCAATGCTTTATTGGAGTATAAAAATAAATTACAGCATTGTATTGGGCTTTTCATCTTTACTACTTTTAAAGCCCTGTATATTAATCCTTGATTTAATTCCATACTCTACTATTATAAAAATAATACTAGATAAACTAATTTTTTTAATAAAATGTCCCATATCAATTCCACTCTGTCCAACTATAAAATCGACCAGAAGGATAATAATATGGTGTTTCTTTTCCAACTAGCGAAACTATTCAAGCAAGGACCTTGAATGCATTAGAAGTTGGTAAGAAACTAATTTAATTAAGATTGCCCAATATTGTTCCCTAATGCACTTCTGTATCATCTATCTATGTTTATTAATAATTTTTAACCCAACATTACCTGATTTGCTTAAAAGTTTGTAACATAGCCTATTAAAAGTAAATACATTAGTGTCATTAGGACAAGCCTGTGGCTGTAGTAGCAAAAGTTAAGTGACCTTGAACAAGGAATATCTGCTTCAAGGCTATAGTGAAAGCTTAGAAACCCAAGATGCTATATCACCAGGCTATCTTTATCAGTACATTAATATTTCAACAAGGAAGACATCATTTTACCAACACAAAAAAGGCAAAATTTGATCAGAAACACGGACCAAAAGTTTTAAATCATAGTTACTCATTAGTCTAACATGTAATGTTACATCATTTCAAATTTTGCCAATGAATTCAATTAGTCCATTTTAAAGTTATGTAACTTGTGAAATATGTTGTAAAATATGTGTTTTTACAATAAAGAAATGTATAGATATTTTCCTGAATTATTTTAGCGATTAGTTGGGTTTGAGAAAAAAAAAAAAATTAAAGTGGATCAACGGAAAATTGTTGGTTGTTTTTTTTATTTATCAATTTTGCTGCTGTTGAGAGAGACAAATGTTTGCAATCACAGGAAGATATTTAAGATTTTTAGTATTACTTTATATAATTTGTTTCAATCTGTGATTCCCAACTTCAACGAAGAATTTCTAATCAGAATTTCATACAAGCAAGCGCAATTAACTCATTAATCATTATTATACATAAAATCATTAGTTGGGTTGAAGTAGTTTGAATTGCCCGTCTCAAACAAAATTACAGTAGACTTGAATTTGAAAAAAAATTATTTGCCCTCAAATCGAAGAATGTAAGAGGCCATCAAATCTTAGCAGTTACAACAGCTATGGGAAGTTTAACAACAAATCAAGTGTTTCCATCACACAAACAAACAATTATACTACGTGCTATGCCCATGACCTACTTATTGAGGATATTTAGAATCTCACAGATACATTGAGCAAGCTGTAAAGTGAGGTACTGTGGCAAAACCTTAACCAAGAAGTGCTTGTTAAATAGAAACTTTTAAAAGATAAAACTAAAGTGTTATTGTGAATTCATTTTTATGATTTCCAACTTCAGAGAAGAATTTCTAATCAGAATTTCATGCAAGCAAGCGCAAGTAACTCATCATTAGTTGGGTTTAAGGAGTAACATCAACATATATCAAATTTTAAATGCCAACTCGTCTAATAGTTTTGAGTTTTGACTCAATGGAAAAAAACACTTAAATTTACGCAGAGGGTGTTTTAGACGAGTCTTAACTTTTACAGTCCTTAAAAGACAACATTTCTATTCCTTTCAGTGACTAATTTGGTACTGCTACAAAATGACCAAGCCTTCTCAGATCTTCTTAGAGGTATGAATGGGTGTTGATCATCACAATTCAGAAGGTTTGATCATCATAGAAAGCATCTAAGTATTAAAAAAACTATTTTTAACCAAGGGTGTTTAAAATACAGAAACATGTTCTTCATATATGGACCAGAGGTGATGTAATCTCTAAGTCTTTTAAAATTTTTAGACTTATCAGATTGAAAACTTAAGAAGAATCACAGTAGTGAGGTCTCAACCGTTAGGGAGACAGCATCACTTCAAAGCGCTTGCTCATCATATAAGTCTGCATAGTTTTACCGAGCAAACTAATCCTTCGTAACTAATTGAATGTGCCAGAAATAGTTTAATTGTTAGGTTTACCAATTGAATGTAAATATAATCTTTAACGAATAGCTAAGCTGATATATCTTAAATGTTCTTTGTGTTAATGCATGTAAGGTAAGAAGATGAGGTTAAAGTGTCAAAATTCAACCAAACTGATCTACACTTGTTTATATACACACCTGGAAATCAGAAATGTCAAAATTTACATCTCGAGGCAAACTGGTGTGATGAACATTGCAAATCATGTTCAGAAACTGGCAAATATTGCTTTTGTAAACCTTTGGTTGAAATGTAAAAACTTATCTGGGCATGCAAGGAACAATGATAGAAAAATTATAAATATATTTCCTAATAAAGATGAAAATCAACAAGTTTACAAACAAATTAAAATCTAGTTTTCTTTTGAACGATCCTGAATTACAGTAAGGTCAAGCATTTGTGCATCATCCCACTAAAATCTGATTATCCCTACTACGCTACTCTGGGAATATTGAATCCATGGACTGATTTAGAGTAAAATGTCACATCACAAAAGCCTATGAATGTCACTAAATAATTGGGTTTTTGCCCTACAATCTACAATATATACTTACTGGTTGCCAAACTCCGCAGCCACAAACAGGAACCCAGTCTTCATAACACACATGGCCGTGGCTACAGGAACTGTGTCAAAGTACTTGAGTTTGATCTCTGTCACCATGTCTTCATCCATTTCCAGCGTAACCTATTTAGAAAATAAATAGCTGCAAAGTCTTCACAAAGTACAATGTAAAACTAACTGTGACGATAAATTCTTATCTTAAGACTGCTTAATTTTCAAAAATTCTCAAACTTTCAATTATTTTTCAAAACTCTTTAATCCTAAATCGCATTAACATTATGTGACAGACTCACCTAGTCATGGGTTTATAATTATCATTTCCCACGATTGGGAAAACATCGTTAGATTTCGGTCAATGACAAAGATCCCTGTTAACTATTTAAATTCCCATGCAAAGTTTATGGAATAAAAAAAAAATTCAAATCAAAATTAGCAAAATATGACATGAAATGTACCTTGAAGATATCGCCTTGTTCAGTCTGAGCCAAGAAGAAGAACATGGACTTGGTCTTGTGAGTCGCAGAGCAGACAAAGATCATTCCTCTCTCCGGATCATCCAAGTCATTCTGCGGAAACAGTTTGATTGTTAGTTCATGAACAAATCGGTTTTATTCAATTTTATACAAAACAAATTATTGCAGCCTGATCAATGCCCAAAACAATGTAGTAGACATATAACCAGGAGATGAACACATGTTCACCACCAACGATGCTGTAAAAATATGATTTCACAGTTGATAACAAACTACATTCAGAAAGGTTTAATAATCATGAATCTCAGTTGAAACACGGATATTAAAAACATCATTATGTAGTTTGAAGTTACTGAGAATGAAATATTATTGTGAAAATTCTTTTACACAGACATGGATTTAAAACAATTTTTATTCGTATAACATTTAGGTCTGTTGAGCTCTTCCGGTAATACTAAGAATGGTGCAGAAGATAGTCCGCAAAGCAGAAGACTACTGCCACCTTAAACCGCAATGATCTAAAAACATTCAAATTTTGGTTGTACCAAAGCTGTAAGCAAGGACGAGTGGCATAGGTTATCAAACTGATTCACATCCACTTACTCGTCTCCTGGGTATAGGACATCGAATATCGTGCTGGTCGCCCAAGTTCTTGTAAGTCAGATAGTTCTCTGAGCAGATGAGCACTCCGCTGGGGCCGTCGTTGCCACCGGGCACGGACACCAGAAAGTTGGCGTGTTCCTCAAGTGGCTCGGAGTACTTGCGCACCACGTGGTTCAAACCCAGGTCCAGCTCGTAGAATGTTAGCGTCTGTTGTGTCTTGTGTACAGCTTCACCCGTAACGTCTGTATCTGCCTCCTGCAAACAATCACATTATTTATAGAGCTTTGAGCACACAAGCAATAAGAAATTTAAAATAACGATGGACAGGTCCTGAAATATTTTTCCCTTCTACAACCATTATTGTGATCCTTACAACGAATGTTACCTAAAATTCTTCCTTTCACGATTAGGTTAAAATGTTGTTAACATTATGATTACAGTAACAATATGATGATCAAAACTTATATCATAATGAAACAAAACTTTTTTATCATTCAGGTTTTTAGTTAATATAAGATAATCAATATGAAATTTTCAATTATATTTTATTCCTACTATGAAATAGAATGTAAGGCATAAAGAGCGAGTTAAATCACAAATAATGATCCAACTGCATTGCTTTACACCAGTTGATATACACACGTGGAAATCATAAATGCCAATAATGACATTTTGAGGCAAACTTGTGTGAACTGATATATAATTAATACCAATTGGTTTGATAGCCCAAGTGGATTATATAAAATTAAGGTGAGTCGCCAAACCAAAATTTGGGAACCGAACTACTACAATAAGGTACCTATAAATTAACGACTCCTTGCCACCCAAATACAGCACATTTCAAGAAAAAAATAAAAGGTTAGCCGAAACATTTATTGTAAAACTTCAAGTAGAATATTCAAACAAGTGGTAGATTTGTTATTTAAACAACTAGCAAATTGCTTATCGGACTTAAAACATGAAATGCTTTCTCAGATCTTCTTAGAGGATTGTTAAGGGTGTTAAACATCAAAAATTACTCAGAAATCTTAATCATCACTGAGAGCTAAGGTCACTTTAATTGAAATAAGAACAGCAAATTATAGCTAAGTACTTTTTCCTCTAAATATAAAACAGTAACTTTTTGTGACATTTGGCCAAAAACAATTCGGCTACCTGTGAAATGCATGTTTCATTTTTTTTAAGGGAAATTCAACAACCACAAACCGATTACTAATAAAATTTTAATAATAATATAATTTCTTATTATGTCTTAACTACGTTTAAAATTAATTGTAACATTTAACCTATAAAATAGAATGTAAGGCAAAGAGCTAGTTAAATCAAATATAATGATTCAACCGTATTGCTTTTTACACCAGTTTATATACACACGTGGAAATCATAAATGTCAATAACATTTTGAGGCAAACTTGTGTGATATTTTTGTATTCATGTGAAAATAACGTCAATGTGCAACAGCTTTTAATTTAGTTAATTAAAATTATATTTGATAATAGTTTTGTGTTTCATCACTTACTTTGCATGCTGCAAGAAGACTTTAAAACTAGTTTTGTCAAGTTGTACATTATGTACACCCAGTAACTAATCAGCTGTTGGCATAAACTAGATGTTTATGTCAATTTTGTAACACTAAATTTTTTGGTTATGATATTGAAAAACAGTAATCTAATGGTCTATAAACCTCAGTGCTTCCTAGAAGCTTACCTAGTTACTCCAGCTTCTCCCACATCAAAATCTTCTAAATTCATAAAAATAAAATTCTGCTTTGTTCTTTAAACTAGCAAATTGCTCAGCGTTTATTAGACAGGAAAAAATAAGTCAAATGCTTTCTCAGATCTTCTTAGAGGATTGTTAAGGGTGTTTAACATCAAAAATTACTCAGTAACTTTAATCATCACTGAAAGCTATGATCAAATTGTTAAATCAATACATGAACTACAAATAATCACAGCAAGTGATAGCGCCAAGGCCTGAAAAGGCAGACAGGTGTTTCAGGGGACCATTTTGACCAATTTTTTTGGTGAAATGTGTGTGTTAAATCCAACTATTTAATTTAAAACAATTACATCGGTTAACCTAAATAATATCAAATAGAATGTACGGCATAAGAGCGAGTTAAATCACAAATAATGATCCAACTGTATTGCTTTACACCAGTTGATATACACACGTGGAAATCATAAATGTCAATAACGACATTTTGAGGCAAACTTGTGTGATTCGATATTAATTTTTCACATTACTTCAGGCTAGACCTAGGGGTTGCGGCAATATCACTTGGATAAAATCCATCGGTAACTTGGCGGGATTTAAAACCCGGGATATCTCAGGGACCAAAGCCCCACACTCTAACCAGACCAGCTCTCTCCCCATATTTCTGACCTCAATGAATAAAGACTTATCAACGATGAACGTACCTCATAGTCTATCTCCAGACAGGCAAAGAGGGGGTTTTCAAAGCCGACGTCAACGCCCACCATGTGATAGACCAGAGTGTTGCTCTTGTGGGCCTCAAGGGGTGAGGAGATGGTCAATCTGGCCTCGGCATCTCTGTTCAATATATACACCAGCTTCTGCTTCTCTATAGCACCTGTGTACAAACAAGTACAAATATAAACTCACAACTTCGATACAACAAATGTCATCAATATCCCTCTATATCCTAAAGCTACTGATGTATTAATGAAGATAGTATGAAAATATTACATACTAATGAATATTACTCTCTCAGATCTTCTTAGAGGTAAAATAGGGTGTGAGACATCACAATTTTCAGATTATTTAGTCATCATAGAGAGTATTAAAGTAAAAAATGATTGAACAGTTGATATCAAAAACTTTCTTTGTTCTTACTCAGGCAGGATTTTTCAAACCACATTCAGTTTATGTTGAATTATAATCATGTGATCTCAGTTGAAACACGGACATAAAATAGCATCATTATGTGGTTGAGTTTTAAAAATAACTAATTAAGCTTATCTTTTAAGCTATGGAGAGGCACAAACTCAAGGGATTATATAGAAATATTGGTACTAAGTACATCAAAATACCACAGTACCCTAAAAACATTTTTTTTATATTACTTTATTAGAAATATTGATATATAAACACCCTAAATTTAAAGTCATTGTCCTAGCCTACAGTTTCCAAACTAGATATTTCATATATGTTTCAAGGCTACCTTTATATCTGTAACATTTCCTTGCTTTGGAACAAAAATGCATAAAACCACATTCAGTTTATGTTGTATTATAATCATATGATCTCAGTTGAAACACGGACATAAAATAGCATCATTATGTGGTATATGTAGTTTCAAAATAAAACAAGCAAATGGCTCACTATTTTATAAAAAATTTATAACGAACAACAAATTAGGTTTTTACTAATATGCAGGAACAGAAAATGTCAAAAAAACTATCAATGTCTATTAGATTTTTTTATATTTTCTAAAAAATAGTGTTTAGGGTCCAATATGATGTTAGAAGCGACCTTAAGTGACTGGCTCCTTATTTAAGAGAAATTATAAAAATTAGCCTACAGAAAAAGAGCTACTAACATGACTTCTTTGTCAGTGAATTGATGCTTCCTCAGATCTTCTTAGAGGTTAATAAAGGGTGTTGATCATCAGAATGTTCAGACTTTTTTATCATCACAGGAAACATCAAACAGCAAACAAAAGAAGTTTTTAAAACGCCTACATGCTAGTAGGCTACTTGAAATTTTCAAACTAGAATTCCTTGCATTCACAATCGAAACTTAACACTAAGCTTTTTAATCGGTAAGGGTGACTGAGGCACCTTTAATAGACATCTTCAGCTTCGAGCCAAACCAGGGTTGCCACCAAAGTGAGATAAAAAAATTCATGCATAATTCAAGGTTTTCATTGGTAGTTTTGAAAAATTCATGGGGTATATGCTCGCACAATTTCACCATAAAAGAGTATTGCCTAGTTCAGAATTGTACATTAATTTATCGACAATATATAGTTTTGTGTGCTACTATAAAATAAAACACATTTCATGCAATTATTTTAGAGTGAAAAATAAGAATTTAATAAAATTTATCCAGTCTAAAAAAAGTAAAATCACAGATGAAAAAGGATATTTAATAAAAATCTTGTGTGTGATAATACAATGTAATTCTTAAAAAAAATTGAAACATCTGATTTAACAACATCATAACTTAGGCCTAATGATAAATTCAAACGTTAGAAGAAATAATAAATAAATAATAAGTCGGATTGGTAGTTAGGTATAGGCCTAACCTAAAAAACATTGCATCCAAACATAAAAGGTTTAACTTAGTTAATCCAGCAATGGCCTAGAACTTTACTGTCTAAATATCAAATTAAGATAATAGGCATAACGCATACCGGTAATTAAGATAATAGGCATAATAAAAACAAATGTTAAGAACATGATCAAGAAACGGTTAACTTAGTAATGGGCCATATCTAGGCCTACTAAAACGCACATGCAATCTATTACTACTGTAACACAGTAGGCTAGCCTACATTGTAATCCAAAGCTGAATCTAGGCTAAGTTAGGCCTGAACCAACTTTTATTTATTGAGAAGATTAAAGGTTACCGACTGACTGATAAAAACACTCTAAAAAGGTAATATTATGTAAATAAATATTTAGTTAAATAGTTAAATATTAGTGGATTAGTTAAATGTAAGTTTAAACATAGGCTAACTTTTAAGTAATAAAAAAATAATTAATTACATTACAGAAAAGGTTAAAATAAACTTAGTTTAGAAGGATGTTTCTTCCGATTGGATCAGTTTATATATTATCATTTGCCTACACAGGTTTAAATCACAGTTAAAACAATTATTTAATTAAATTTACATCTCATTAGTTAGATTCGTATTGACTGAAAACACCTATGCTTCTAACAAAACATTTACATTTACCAGCCTCAGAACGAAATCACCATTTTTCAGCACAACATTGACTTCTTGCAACTTAGGCCTAAATAAATAAACTTAAACTCACGTTGTAAACACATTTACTCAACACTGACAGTAGTTTGAAATACGACATATTTGACCAAACAAACACAGAAGACGATTAAGTTCCAGCCGGAGCAAGCCATTTTGACCTTTATGGCAAGGCAAGGTACTTCTTATTTTAACGTTGTAAAGTATCGGAAGTATGATATATCAGTAATAAAAAATATTTAATCTGAACACTTGTTCCACTGAGTGTTGGGTAATCAATTATAAGAAGCACAAAACGGAATCACGAGTGCAAAAAGTGATCTTACTGTCCAGTGTCCACCACTACTTCAAACGTTTGACAAGTTTCAGATCAGTTTAAAACTTTTAGGTTATGGTTATTCTGTATTTCCTTCCACACGAACACTAGAGTAGAGAGTAGAGAATGAGTGAGAGCGACTAGCGAGCATCAATTCCGATTGTCGATGTTTTCGAAACATCGATGTCTTTTCTATCGATGTTCGAAGTTGTTTGTTTACATCGATGGTAGATTACCGAACCGATGATTTGGTTTGTTACATCGGTCTTTTAGGCCAAAAAAAGTAATGAAATACAGTATTGATGTTTTCCGTAACTGAATTGTATTGGTTTTAGGTTAATTGGCTGTTACAGTGCAGAGAACAGACGAGAAACTCGGAACAAACATCGATGTGATCGATGTTTTGGCTCCGAAAGCATCGATTTTATCGGTAGATCGGTACTCGGTAGAGATGGGCGTTATAACATAACAGGATGAATAACAGTGTTGCGGCCACGGCAACGTTATCGCGGCAACACGTTGCGGAGAACTCCCTGTTATTATAATAACGTATCTATCTACACAATGTTGCAGGAAAGCCGCGCGGACAACGAAAACGAAAACATGCATTGCCATTAGTGCCGTTGCCGTAACGCTACCAGAGCAACGATAACTTCTGAAACGAACTAGAATAACCACTGAGCTATAATTCTAACTGGAGGTAGCACCATTAGTCAATGGTAGCACTGAATGTCAAAGATGCGTGTCGCCAGCCGCCATGTTTGCGTGAGGTGTGAGTTATAAAGAAGCCATGTTATTGGATGAAAAAACTCACTGCCATACAAACCTAGTTATAGAAGCCATGTCATTGGATGAAAAAAACTCACTGCTATACCAACCTAACAAAATTAGCGACACGCTTTTGACAGACTTCTGCCATGGCAGTGCTACCTCCAGTTATAATTTTAGCTCAGTGAGAATAACGCATCCTGTCTGGGCCACGCCCGACTCCCGACTACAACTGAAAACTGAACTGATCAACCGACAACGATAACTGAACGCCGGAACACGTTATTGGGCAGCTGCGTTATCGTTATAACCGTTGCCGGAAAACAACGATAATTCTCATCTCTAGACTACTCGGCTGACGTCGGTTACGATCGGATTTGACCTTGAATAAACTACGCAATCGTTTCTGTTCGTGGCATGGCAACAAAACTTTTTATCTTGACACTCCCACTTTGACGTTTTATCTCGGTGTTCATTTCGAGAATGGTTTTAATACGGAGTATTTGATTCAGCACATTTAGGGGTTTTGGCTGAATTATTAATAATGGTTTTGAGAATTCATGGTCCAATGGCGAAATTCACGCATAATTCACGCACTTTTTCATGGTCACCTAAATTCACGCATAATTCACGCTTTTCAAGGTTTTCATGGCTGGTGGCAACCCTGCAAACTCATCAAGTTAAAATTATATTATATGTCCCATATCAATTCCACTCTGTCAAATTAAAAAATCAGCCAGAAGGATAATAATATGGTGTTTCTTTACCAACTAGCGAAGCATTCATGGCAAAAGCCTTGAATGTATTAGAAGTTGGTGCACCTTTAATGATATAGAATTTGAATGAAAATATAGTTTTCAGAATAGCTATGATATACTCATTTGCCTCAAAATGCCCAAAAAACAGAGTAAAAAATATAATGACTGATTGAGAACCAGAGAACCCTTTGCAAAAAAAGGTTCTTACAAAAGATTGCAGAATTCAATCAGAAACACGGACCAAAATGTATAATCATAGATACTCATAAGTCTAACATGTAATAACACATCATCTCAAATTCTGCTTATTTCAAATATCAATAAATTTAGAACTCTGTGTTTTGAATTTGAAACCAACACAGGGTGTCCACAGAAATTTTGTCATCAATTTCCCTGACTTTCCATGACTATCCATGACCATTAACCATTGATTTCCATGACTCACGAACTAAACTCAAAAATTATAATATACCGTACACACACGAATAATACTGCCTAGACAAGTTATTTCACAGAAAATATTGAAATATGTATTATCAGATAACAATGGAGTACAATAGGTATAACAATGAACTAATACAAACTCAAAACCTATAAACTAAGACAACTGCATTAATTGAAATTGTCGTACATTTGTTAAAAAATCGGAAAATGCTACAATAGTCGCTGTTACGGCCGACTAGAGCATTGAAAGGTCCCCTGAAATCCATCCATCATTGGGGATTTCCATGACTTTCCATGACTTTTTGCCTATTTCCATGACTTTCAATGACCATAATTTTTTTCCATGACTTTCCATGACTATCCCTGACTTTCCAGAATGTGGACACCCTGCAACATTGCTGACTACCAAAGACAAGTAGACCAATGGCTAGAATGCCAAACCTGAATTGGAAACAAAATAAATATTGGGACACCTTGATTAGGATAAAATAGTTTTCTAAATAAATAATACGGAAGTAAATAGTTTGTTCTACCACTGAAATTGAGTGTTGCCACAGAATTTGATCAGAAACACGGACCAAATAGTTGAAATCATGGATAACTCATAAGTCTAACATGTAAATTTCATCACTTCAAATTCTGTTTGTAACAACAATTTAACTTCCGCCACTTATAAAATTGAAAACCTGACCCATACTTAGAACTTCACCTCGTTCCACTGGAATGACCTCTACATTAACTAGTTTTCTAGGCCCTTGTATATTTCTAAATACGTCCTCCACGGACACTCACCGATCATGACAGCTCTGCCCTTGGGATCAATAGCCAAGTATTGTCCAGGGACAATTCTTCTACACCCAGACTTGCCAAAGGTCTCTTGATGTACCTTCTCCAGGATGTTCTTGTTGGGCAGATACTCCAAGATCACTATCCTGCCGGAGTCCGAGCCCACTACGATGTAGTCTGAAACCAAGACCACCCTGTTTAAATGAGGGTCAATAATTACAACATTTTAGATTGATCAACACTTGATAATAAAATAGGGTTATTTTTACCTATCTAATGTCATCAACATTTTCTACACACCCACAGAAAGGGTCAACATGACACTATTTTAAGATCTAGCCTATGTCAGTTAATCATCAAGTCTACAAGATATGGAGCGTTATAAGCACAATTTAGTGATTAAATGTAGTAGACATATAACCAGGAGATGAACACATGTTCACCACCAACGATGCTGTTCTACATTACTGTAGCACTACTACGACCAACATGTCACAAGACAGGCTGGAGATACCCGAGTGCATGTTAAATTAGAAAAAAATCATAGGCCTACTGTAATGTAACTTTTGGATGACCATTTTTGGAGGAAATTTTTTTTAACTAGCCTCGCTTCAGAGCCAAAAATAAGAAATCCTAATTATTATTAATAAATATTTTACCAACTAACCAACAGTGTTGAATATTATTTTCACAATATTTATTAACTGGTTTTGGAATAAGGAAAACATGTTCAACCTAGGGGTTTTATTTCCCAAAAATCTAGAAAACAGCACAAATTGTCAAGTACTTCATCCAGTCGAACCTACCTTTATTGCCGCCAGTGAGCCTGAAGGCCATGAGGGAGCGTACGATGCCAAATATCTCGACAGTGAGCAGCGTGTGCACCTTGCCAGTGTTGGGGTCTGGCCGCAGAAGCTCCAGGATCTTGCCTCGAGAGACAAGCACCTCCTGGGTCTACGACAGAAATAACTTTATTAGACGATATACTTGATAATATCATAAACATTCTATGACAAATTTATTTGAATGCAAAGTGCAATTACTAGTTGGGTAATAGTAATGCCTAACATCTAAACACAATCCTAGTCTTCCTGAGCACATTGCATAAAAAAGTAGTTCACGGTAACTGGTTTTAAAGGGCATAAAAATAATTTCTAACCTCTTTTGATCTTTATGGTTAAAACCTAATTACTTATGATATGCTATTGGATACATTTAGGTTAAGGAACAAGATTTTACCTTGCTGCCGGAAAAGTTTCCATGGACGGCATGAGTGATCCCTGTGGCTCTCTGAAGTGTCAAGTTGTATAGATACATTTTGCTTTGTCAACCTGTAAAATATTTTATAAATTGTAGATTATAATTGCACAGCATAAATTAGTAATTTGGGTTGAATTTGAATGTGCTTCAATTGTCTGGGTGGTAGAGTGGTTTTAGTGCTCCCCTTCAAATCTGATAGGCTAAGTACTTGTTTAAGCCTCAAGGTTTAATTTCTAAGACAGGTTTTAAAATTACTAAATATTACTATCCATTAACCAAAAATTAACATTTGACAACCCAGGCCTTATAACAGTTTGTTGTACAAGTGAAAAACTAGCTCGGCCATGTAACTGAAGCAAGATTACAAAATAATATTTTATTCACGCAATTATTTTTATAGGGTAGCCTTTAACTAAATTTCCCTTGTATTTTGGTACATCACAATTGCCTTTAAAATAGTCAGAAAACCCCACAAAATTTTAATAGGCCTACACTTACCAAGCGTCAACCTAACAAAGTACCTAATTTGATATTTAATCAAATAAGAGAATAGCATAGATTTATGTAACTCAAATTTTAATTGATGATTAGTGATTCCTCCTTTTAAGTTTCACAGGATTTGGTGAAAGTTATCAGGAGCCGCTACCGCACACGTCTGTTCCAAATTACGTCACATTACATTCCTAATCCAGTTACTTTTATAATATTTGGGAACAAAAGAAAACCTAGTATTAGGAACCTTTTACCTATACACCTATTACCTATTAGTATTACCTAGCATTTAGTATTAGTAGTACCTTAGTAGCCGAAATGGATGGAATCAACTTCACGTTATCCGCCATATTGATTATAAAATGAATCTTTTCTTAACTAACCTAACCAAACTTGCTGTTATATTTCAAAATCCCGTTTGATAGCCGAATTCTGAAATGAAACTGTTATAACTATATGTAACATTTCAAAATGGCTTTCACGCTCATCGACTGTTCTAGAATGATCAATCCTTCTAAATATGCTCGTCTTTTTCTTTTTATAAAATAAATTCTTTTCTTCTTTAACGCTTCAAAATAACAAAATTTTAAAGGAACCTCCATCTTCACTGAAATTTAATGTAAGCTAGTTATTCAAAATGGTTAAGTTAACTGTTCCCTTTGCATTAATTGGCAATGCTGGAACTGGAAAGGGTTGTAAGAGTCACTTTAAAGTAATTATAAGGATTAATAAACAAATAGGCATACAGAAATATGATTATCAAACAACTCCCTTGCCAATGAATTGATGATTCCTCAGATCTTCTTAGAGGGTAATGAAGGGTGTTGATCATCAGAATGTTCAGACACTTTTATCATCACAGGAAACATCAGATTTTAACTAGAACCATATTTATTTCCCAATACACAAGGGTCCTAAAACTAATTGAACCCTGTTAGGATTGTACTAAATTATTTTGATTAGCTGGATATGCTGTAAAATGCATTAAAAATGTATTTCATAACTGTAACATCCATATACTGCTCCCACGATGACCAAGACCCCACTATCTTTACACAACACATTCTACTTCAACAAAACACCCTTAACGATTGAACAGGTTACTGGCGATTATTCAGTATCACGTTTCTAAACAAAATTCACGATTTCCTGAACACTAAAGTTTACATACAATTCCTGCTTCCCTGTAGGCCTAGACCCTGGCTGGTATTTAACAACATGTAGCTTTGTTTAGGCCAACCCTAACAGTAACAGGTGGGTCGGATTAGCAGAGTTGAGATAAGCAGTACCCTGGTGTGATGTAGTTTATAATTATGTTTAACTTCCTTAATATGGTGAATTCTTAAGATTTCCCAGAGATAATATTGAGGTTGATTTTTCACAATCCTTAACAAGTAGGCTACGGTATACAAAAGATGTCCATTGAATAACTAAAAAAAATCAATGTTTCCTCAGATCTTCTTAGAGGATTTTGGGTGTTGATCATCATAATATTCAGACATTTTATCATCACAGGAAACTTTAATTTATAAATTAATAGCACAATAGCACAGGCCTCTATTTGTATTTAACGTTTTAAAATTTGGATTCATATCTTGTCCTTGCAATTAATACGTTCGATGCTTTAACTTCAATGAGACTCTGAGATTGTTCTGTCTACTAAAACATTCTCTTCAGAATCGTAAGAGAAATTCAAATTTAAGGGGGAAAAATTTAAATAGCCTAATAAACTCTTCTTAAAAAATAATTAAGGTTACTCTCTCAGATTAATTTTGTAGACACATTTTTTTAGATTTTGGAAATGAACATCCCAGCCAAATTTGAAGTTATTTTGAGAAATATTGTTACTGATCGTTCAAGTACCTACATTATACGTATTATATATATTAACTCTGTGATAAAAAAACCCTAAAATTTTAAAAGGCTCTCTTGAATTATTAACAAAAGAATAAATTAAACAAAAATTGAATCAAACAGCCCTATACGCAAGTCTTGCTGATAAGAGATAACTCCATAAGAAATAAATCAATAATGAATAACTAGAAAAGCTGTTAGTTAGGTTTATGGCTCAATTTGATTGAATCTATGATTTAAATCACATAGCCATTTCATTCAGGCAGAATCAGCCTTCAAGCTCCTTTACGACGATTTGATGATTCCTCAGATCTTCTTAAAGGGTTATGAAGGGTGTTTGATCATCAAAATATTCAGACACTCTTATCATCACAGGAAACATCAATTTATAACTTAACTTACACTGTCATTATTTCTAACACAGATTTTTATTAGGTACTGTAGTTGTTCAGCCCAAATTTGGATAGAGGCCTAAAACCTGAGACTTATTTTAAAGGAATCCCACAATCAGCCCGAACATGATTACCTACATTAGTTGGTCACAGTAGCCTATTTATCAACGATATAAATATTTATTTCGCAAAATACTTAACAAATAAAATGCTAAGTAGGCTATGTCAAACTTAAATTGTGTTCAAAATTATTTGGATTGGACTAGTTGAATTAGGCTGGACTTTATTCATTAGTAACCATAATCTCTCAGATGAAAAGGCCTTAATTAGCCTAAGTTACGGTATTGTTATCTCTCTTCAATCTTAAAAACCTTAAGTTCTTACAAGACAAAGTTGGTTGCAGAATTTGATCAGAAACACGGACCAAAATGTATAATCATTGAGACTCATAAGTCTAACATGTAATAATGCATCATTTCAAATTCTGCTGAAACTTGTATCAAATATAAAAAAAATTAGAACATTGCCTTTTTACCAAGCAGACCTTTTGTACCATAGGTTATCAGTGTGTACCAAAATTACTTAGTTAAGAACAGATTATTTTACCTTTGACTTGTTGTGAACTTCCAAGTACAAACTTGATGGTAGCCAGGCGTTGACATTTGCTTCAACTTAGCAATAAGTTAAGTTAAATTGTTATTCATTCTAAATGGACCATTATTCAGTAAAAATTTATTTAAATTTTATAACAAAATATTATTCAAGTTTCATTTTTATTTTATATTAAAAGTTGTTTTTATTCCAAACAAGGGAATACTCATGTAAGATTTTAAGTTGGAATTTCCTTCTGTCTGTAGAGCGATTTTATGAAAAACGTGCCACTAAGTAGACTCTTTATGGAATCTAGGCTAAAATCTAACTAAAATTATTTCAAAATACCCTAATTAAAAAATATAGAAATTCCAAAGGTGGATACCTTAACTAAACTTAGGCCTACAGCTTTGTAAGGGAATATTATTAAAGAATTTTATTTTTCAAATACTTTAATTGTGAAGATTTACACAAGTATCAACATTCTTTATCTTAGTGTATTTTCTTCCATAATTGTTAAAACACCTTCATACCTTAACTTAAGTTATATAGGTACAACTTTAACTTTATAGTAGGCTAAATAAATAAAAAAAATAATAAATTTAATATTTAGCATAAGTTAGACTATATTACATTATTTACATTAATCTTAATCGGCGTCCAATGCAATTCATAAATTTGCTTTAAAATTTTGTAGGATAAAATGAGATCTTGAAGATAAGAAATAAGTTGTATAGAACAGTAAAACTACAAGGGAATCCAACTTAACTACCTGTAACTTACTATACGAATCACAGACTATCCCAACTGCTTAGAGAAATCATGTTAAAAATTTAATTGAAATAATAAAATCACAGTACAGTAGAACCCCGGTTAAACGACATAAAGGGGAAACAGCAGTTTCTGGTACGGTAACCAATTTTTCGGTTAACCCGTCATATGCTAAAAATAGCCTAAACTTTACCAGTGAGTTGGAAAAATATTGAATTTAAAACAATGTCTTTAAATAATTCAGTATTTTATTTCAGCTATAGAAATGTTACAATGGGTTAAAATAGAAAATACTTTAAACTAGGCCTAAACAACTGTAGTTAGGTACTATTAAGCATTTAACATTAGATACCTTATATTTTGGCCATGCATTATTTTTATGGAACCGTTTCGGTTAACCCGAATTTTGTTAACCGGGGTTCTACTGTAACTTCACATGCCTAAAAGAAGGCAGAAGCCGTGATCACAGCAAACTTCAAAAATCTTTCTCACAGTCCTGTGGACAATAAACATCAATCTTCTGCTGCGGTCAAGGACACATCGTCACCGTTTTTCCTTAATCACGACCAAATCTTGAATATCTTCCTGGGTCAAGTAGACCCCGTTATCATGGAAACTCGTCATTTAAGTTTTGCCTGATTGCGGCCAAATCTTGAATGGCATAGGCTACTTATTTCCCGCGGTTAGGCTAAGAAGACATGATTATTGTCTCCTGAGGTCACGTAAAATCACAATCGTCCTCCATAATCACAACAAAGCATAAATTTTTGGATCGAGATGACTTATCTTCATAGACATGTTCTGCATTCGCAGATAGTAAGTAAAAGCTTAGCATTTCTCTGCTTATTTTCTGTATAGGCCTTTAAAATAAGCTATTCAAAATTTAGGCCTATGTTACCCAAATGGGATTTAACCCTCCGAGTGTCCATAGTTTAGGCCTTAATGTCCACCTATTTTTGGCCCCTTTGCAAGGTTTTATTAAAACGGATCTGAGAAGCTTAAAACAATGTTAATTCTAATGTTCTATATACCATTTTGTTTGGAAAATCATGGGCTTCAATGTTATATATAAAACATAAGGAACATTTTTTCCAAAAAAAAATTTTTAGGTAAAAAAAAATATAATTTCGAAAATTTTCAAAAAAAAAAATAAGTTCGCGCTCAATGAAATTGTATAAATTATAGGCCTTTAAATATTTGAAAATTGCCACTTTGTTCTAAATTTAATGAGGATTACAAATATATAATCATATAGCGAGGTAAGTTATCAAATAAAAAAGTTATGAGCGAAAAACGGATTTCAGTACATAGCGTTTAGCTAAGAATGCATAGCCTAACCATAGCTAGGAATCTGGCTGATAATTTACATCAATATCACTACCTACTTCTTCAGGATCATCAACCAGCACTTCAAAACCACTTAAATCTTCTTATAATGCACCACGTATATCACTACTTTTGATTTTTAACACTAAAACAATGATAAACGTAATAAAACACATCAGTCATCGGTCCGGGGGAACCTAGCTGTTTACAAATACACGCACGTCAGCTGTCTGCTACAATATTTTCGGAACTAAAATGAATAGCGCTTAGAGACAGACCTCTGGAGAAAGCTTAGAATATTACGGAAAGAACGATACCTAACTCGATCCAGTTCAATCCGATTCAGTCAGTCATAGAGCCTTCGCCGTAAACGATGTTTGTGCGTCTTAAAAGCGACGCGTGACCCTACACAAAGTGTGTTGTGCGTCGTTTTTATGACGCGTGACACTCGGAGGGTTAAGTTACTGTATCAATTGATTTAATAATTGGAATTATATAAGTTACTGTAAGTAGGCTTAACTTAGCCTATCTTTAAAGTAAAATGTGAAAATTGTTAAGTCAGTCCAACAGGCCTAACATATTTTAAGGGATCCTAGGCCTAACTCAAATTATACACCTAACTAAGTTATGGTTACTGGACCTAATTAAACTTAAATAGGACTAACTCTTTTTTGTTTTTATCTTCATAATAATAAGTTAAAGGTGAGTTTATCTCCGTAAGTTGAGTTTAAGGTAAGCCTAATTTCACTTAGTAGCTTTTTTCCTTTTGACAGAGGATACCTGTCCGGTAACTGGACGTAGATTAGGCGTCCGGCAATTACTGTCATAACCTAACCTAGCCTAACTAACCAAACTTGCTGTTAACAAAAGATGTACCTACAGTTAAGGAGAAATGGCATTCTAACGTAAGTTAAGTGAAGCAAAATCTTTGACAAAAAGTTAGTGACACCGATGGGATTCGATCTAAGTAGGCCTATACCTCATGAACATCAGCCGAGTACTCTACACCACGAACACCGACAGCATTCCACCGTATCTTTGTGTTAATGTTTTGCCAGGCACCCACAACGTGACGTCACTGCCGGACGCCTAATCCACGTTCGGTTACCGTACGTGTATCATTTGAGTTTCCTTTAACTTATATTAGTTAAAACTTTGATAAATATATTAACTTAGGTGGGACAGTTATAAACAAATCAAAAACAGTTTTCAGGTTTCTCATCTTTAAGACAAAACATTAATTTTAACGGAAAAAACACAAGTAACTTAGGTAGCCTAAATAGGCTAAGTTAGGATTAAAGTTAAGTTAACTTACAAGCTTGTAATTAAATGGACATATATACAGAAATACATTAGAGTGGTCTACGCATTCTTCATTGAAGGCTGGCCGGTTCCATTAGTGATGTTGTTAACATTGTTCGATCCTGGACCTGAAGAAACATTACTTGTCGCTTGAAGATTCGCCACCGCATCAGACTGGTTTTGAAGAAGTCTCATTCTTCTCCTGGTGTAGTGTTGCCACAATAAAACTTGTTGATCATCAATGAATTTAGCACACTGTGAATTGACCAACTCACGCCGAAAATGTTCATACTGAAGTAAATCCAAAAAGTACAAGCACATGGGGTACTTCAAAAACTTGGCATACTCTGCTTGTTTCCAATAGGTTAAATAGTTCAAATAATTAATAAACGATTGATCTTTAAAATAACCACGCTGCGCAAGAAAGTTCAAGTAGTTTGGATTAGCTAAGCACTGAACAAATTCAAGTTCCACTTGAAATCTTAATCGAGTTTGGTCATCGGTCTCGGGCCCTAGGCCTAGCTTGGACGCCATTTTGATTACTAAGAGTTATATTGTCAATATTTACCTTGAAATGGTAATAGCTGCAGGGTCAGAACACAAGTGTCCATTTGAAACAAGTCCTCAGTACATCACTTAAATTCACTAATAACTCAGAGATTACATTTTAACAAGAAAAGATTTGCAGGACCATCACGTTGAACTGTTTCCAGTGGTGGTGCGGAAGAGAAAGAAAGAAAGATGGCAGAAACAGCAACGACACACCGGCAACGACGCTGAATGTAAAGAATAGGAAAGAGTAAAAAGAAAAAGGTGTGCTCTTAAGAGCCGATTGTCTATGTCGACATCTCATTAGCTCGACAAGTAAGTTGATATTGTCGCATGACATCTAAAATAATTAATTGACTCTTCAACCCTTGTCAGTCAGGCGTAGAATCTCCGATTTAATGTTTCTGAGGAAGATAATCTCAGCTTCAGTGGACTCACCTGAATTGTTGGGAAGAATCGACCTTCGAGCGTTGAAATCGACAAGATCAAAACAACTGTTTGAGAGGAGATATTGCTCTACACAATATGCGTACCACAGCACTATGCCACGTCTCCATCGCCTTGGAAACTGTCTTCCAGAACACCTGGACTTCTTCTCCATGTCCGATGAAGTCTTTAGAAATGGGCTGAAGAGTTTCTTCGCTTAGCTGCTGTTGATCATTATACTGTTACCTTCTTTTAGCGAATTTCCCTATAGGGAAGTAGCTATTACCGTAGGTCTCATGGTAAGACTTAGGCCCGGGACCGATTTACTTTTTCATTTTAATGTCCCCAGAGGCCAAAAACACCATTCGTTCAAATTTTTATATATGTATATATATATATATATATATATATATATATAGATTTATATATATATATATGTGTCCGTGAACACGATAACTTGAGTAATTTTGATCCGATTTTGATGAAATTTGGTTTGAAGGTGTAAGGCGGGATAAACTTGAATGAGTTCGCGATCCAGCATGATCGGACCATGGGAACAGGGTTTTATGGGGGGTTTTATGGGGTAAAAATTGGTTTTTCTCACTTCTTACCCTCAAAACACAAAATTTCCCAATTTTTCTCTAAACCTTCTTAAAGAGCTTAAAAAAACAAACAATTCAGTATATCTAAGTGTTTTTGTACGGTTATTGGTTACGGAGAAAACTAAAAAAATTGTAAATTTAAAATTCCCATGTTATTCTTATGGAGAATATTGTAAAATGTTGTAGTTTGCTTGTTTATGGATATATTTTGATCAAACTTGGCAAATTTATTTATTTTATAGTAAGCTATCAGTATTTAATAAAAAACACACTACTTTATTAGTTTCCTTGTAGCAGCAAACCTAGGTACTCGTTAAACCTAATGTTATTTAAATAGATCCATTGAAAATCAATTCGGCCAAATGGAAATTCGCTTAGACGGCAGGTTTGCTGCGGCGGGGGTATTTTGTTTCTGTAGTTGTTGTTTACTGTTACTTGTTTTTTGATTTTTTATCTTGTTAGCTAATTACCAAATTTGTTGTTCCCCATGTTGATTGTTAATTATTGTTGTTATTTATTGTATTTATTGTTATTTATTGTTTTTTATTGTTATTTATTGTTATTCATCGCTATTCATTGTTATTTTTTGTTATCTTATTGTTATATATATTGATATATTTTGATACATTCTTATTTATTAGGGTTCTTTAGTCAGGTCATCTTGATGTGATGTATGAATTGTTCTATGTAAGTTGAATATGAAACTTCTTGCCATGATTGTATGTATGAAAATGGAGTTTTCCGTCTGTAAATAAATAAATAAATAAATAAATAAATAAATAAATAAATAAAATGAAACTAAGGAAAGAGACTGATGAAGGCATCATTGGTTTCACTGACTGGAAGCAGGGGGATTTTGGTTCTTTCTCTATTATTTAGAATCATCAAAAATTATCGGCCGATAATTTACAATTTAACCAAATTACAAACAAATGAGATGGGTACGCCACCTAAGTGAGTATTTTAACCCATAATTAATTAGTGGGGACTCTCCTTCTACCATGGTGGTGGGAACTGGGGATGTGAACTGACCGTAACTGCACCAGTTTCGATTTCACGTCCCTCCCTACATGCACCGTATGATTACTCAGGAATCAGGATAACAGTAACCAACTCTTTACCATTAGAGTAGCATGATTCCACGCCTCATGAAGCTGGGAGCTCAGCTCTTCAGTCTTCACCCGACCTATTTTATGCCAACACATCGCGCTTCAAGCTGCACAAGGCAGTTGGCGAGCAGGTTACCTGACACGGATTACTAGAGATGGGAGGTCATGTCAGTCATATGGGACCCACCCGTTATTAAGCAGGCAGAAAAGTAAGATATACAGAGAAGACCTACATTTTATTTATGCTGCTATAACATTTCATTGACTTCGTAAATAATTACAATAAGCCCTACACAAGACTAAGAGCTTAGTGTTACCAGATGAAAGGCATAAATATGCAGCATGAACATTGAAATTAGAAATTAAACGATTCGGAATTCCTATTCCATTCCATTCTAAAAGTTCTTATTTCTTCTTACTTTCTTTAGGTAACGTTTTCTGCTGCGATATTGTGAGAAAGCGATTGTCAGGATGTATACGCTTGTACGTCTCAATCTGTGCCGGCCCAACGCCTGGCTCATGAGACGCAGTCAGAGCAGCGCAGCGCAGCACAAGGCAGAGCAGTTTTTTGTAAACCACGTTTTCGCTAGGGTACGCGCATATTGTGACACAGTGCAGGGTAGGGTAGTGCAGTCCCGCACGTGGACTGCGCGCACTTGTGTCCGAGTCAGCCCAGGCGCATATTGAGCTGTGCAGCACAGCACAGGGCAGCATTAATACTTTAATACTTTTTTATGAAATGGCAACCATACATAGTACCGTAGGTATTTTAAGCCAAGTATGAATGGGGATGAGTGTAGGATGAGTGGCACGATCTTGTAGTCTTGTTAGTGACTAAGGCCGACATTCCTTAGACACAGCTGTTAATTAATAGCCCATACAGCTAATGGCAACTAAGGGACCTACAGTTTATAGTGGAATCCGAACAACATTTTTCGCCTTGGTATATACGAATTAGGCTAATTATCAGGACAGTACTACATTACATTACATTATTTGTCATGAGAGCCGAAGCCCCCTGACTGCATACCCGGTACCTATCGTGAGACTTACCCGGGCCCCATGATGTAGGCCGAAGCTTACGCATCAACCTTTAGCACATCATGGGCGGATGACTTAAGGTCATCAGGCTCGCCGGCTGCCGAAGCAGACCCTTCGGAAGGAGGGTTGCCCCTCAATCCTAACCAGGGATTCCGGCTGCTTGTTTAAGCGTCACTCCACCTGGGTTCCACTAGGTCGGAACCTAGAGGTCCATGGTAGAGCGCCCCGACGCATTTAGTGCAAGCAACACTCAGGACCTATCTAATCCCTGACAGGCAGAACCCGCCATCAATAGCCAGGAGGAAGGGGACCGTCAGCACGCTGACGGGGTGAACCCCAACCTCCCATTTACAGGACAGTACTGCGGATAGTCGTAGTACTCACTTGTGCGGACGTTAATCCACACCTGGGAGTATCGCATCCACAGTGCATGCCTATGACAATGCATGCCTATCCACAATTCGTGACCTCCTAGTAGCTGGATTACAGGACGACGCCACCCGTCCCAGTCGTTGGGGAAAAAGTCTGTGTTGCACAGTTGACATCGCAAATTGGGAAGCAGTGTCGTACCGTTATCGCATGTGAGTAGCATGATAATATTGTTACTTCTTCTCCAAATAAGAGGAAAGAAAGAGCGAAAAAAATTGCTATGTTTAGTGATTTTCGTATTTTTTTACCAGCAGATTTGGTGGATCTAGGCGATAATTTATAGAAATTATGCGTTTTCATCCAGTTTTTGCGTTACCAGTCATGTAAGTACATACAGATTAATTACAAGAATTAAATCTGGGAGAAAATACGAAAATCACTAAACTTTGCACATTTTTTCGCCCTTTCTTTCTTGTTCTCTGTTGAAGAAGTAACAATAAATTTAGATCAGCATCCGAATCTGACTCAGAACTCAAATCCTAATATTTAACAACATGCTCACATTAAGAAACTGTATCACTCAGATACGAGAACTGTACGACACAATGCTTCCCAATATGCGATGTCCACCGTGCAACGCAGACTTTTTACCCAATACTGCCCTGTGCTGTGCTGCACTGCCGGGACCGTGCCGCACAGCTCAATATGCGCCTATTTATGTATTATAAATGTGAAAGTTTGTATGTTTGTTTGTTTGAAGTTCAATCACGCATTAACTACTGGGCCCTGTTTCATAAAAATACCAGTAGTATTAACTAGTCCATGGACTAGTAATACTAGTGTATTTTACAAGTCTACGTTTCAAAAACCTACTAAAGTAAAATACTAGTTACTAGTGTAGGGACTAGTATTAATAGTGGTTTTTACTAGTGTAGACAGCAAGTGTGTTTCATAAAGTTTTACTCTTGTAAATTAAACTGGTAAATACTTGCCATTTTCTAACGACCTCTCTACACCCACATTAAAGTAGTAGACTAGTATTTTTTAAAAGAGTGATATTTCATTAATTATAGCATAGATAAAACATAATCCTTGAGGGGGGTTAAGTTAGCATGTTGTTTTATCATAGACTAACCAACACAAGTAGACTTCTCATTCCATTGTAAATTTTGAAGCACGTTTTTCGTGTCTTGTTCATGTACGTGACACATGGGCGCTAGTGTCGACGAAACTTTGTTTCTATTATTTTAGGGTTAATTTCTCGATTTGTGCTTTACTGTTTCGTTTGGTTATATAACTAGGGGACAAGTTATTGTTTATGATTAGATCGTATTATTTGGCTAAACGAGGTTTTAAATGGCTGTAATAACGGGAAACAAATTGTAAACAAAACACGACCTCTACATAAACCGTACAGAACTAACAATAAAATTGTCTTCAGCTGTTCCATAAGGATGAGAAATCTCTAAGGGAGTATGTTTTATCTATGCTTAGTCAATGCTTAGACTCTTGGCGAAAGAAGTCCAAACAAGCCAACCCCGTGATGTGAGTGAGCCTTGAATCGAAATCGTCCCTTCTGCATGGAAGTTGAAAGCCGGAGACACTAACAATACCACACCACATTTTTGGGGAATCATGTTCTTTTTCTGCCCATTCTCCAAATTTTTTGTCGTGGGGTGGGATCCAAGATGGTCGCTATATCCTACAAGGTCGAATTTATGTCGATGCTATGGGATATGGTCAATACGGCATTCGATTCTTGAGTTTTTCCCGGAAGCTATTTTTAGCATGTAAACAGAACAGAAACTGACATAACCTCAAAGTACCCACGCTGCCGGCTGTACGTACCCTTCCTTTATCGTCCGTATCTACGATTTTATTACGGCCTCAAGTTCGCGTCTATTTGGTGCCTGTTTTTGTTTACCATTAGTGTGTCGTTGTCGTTTAACATTGCAGTTTAATTTTTGCCTTTTTCTGTTGCAAGAAATAACTTGAAAATATAACTCAGTGAAGCGACCTGAGTCGCCGAGAGTTTGTAATAATCTAGATATCTTTTCAGATTGAATTAGTCTTTTCTGTGAACTTAACTTGCTGCTCCACACAATGGTAAGTCTGAGATAATAATTTTGACGAGATTAGAACGTCCAACAAATTTTAGATTGTCCAACAAACAAAATTTATTAGGTGGACATTCTTCGTAGCATTGTCTAAAACGAAACACGTGGTTTTAGACTTTGCCACCCAAGGGCAAGGTGGGATACTCGGCCATTAATTTATTAATTCTGGATCAAATTATGGGACAATTCGAGATATTGTGAGCGATTGCCAAACTGGTGAAGGCATCTCGTCACTTATACCTACTAGGCCTAGGCCTACTGTGGACTGGACAGTGGTAAAGCTCAACAGATGGTGTTGTGTGGAATTCCTATATTAAAATTAGGCTATAATAAGCTTACAGATTGCCCATGTATGATAATAATAGAAATGGCGTATTTAGGAAGACTTAGATTCTCATCAGCTATACGTTTTAAATTAGTTAACCCAGCCAGCATGTCACCATCACTGGCTCACGAGTGCCAATAACACGTTCACTAACGAGCGTCGCATAGCCTATAATATGTGACGCCGCGATTATTGCCACGGGCTAAAGTAGCCTATACAATTTAATCTTATAGACTGGCTGTCACTTGGTTAACAGTACGCGCAGACCACAGAAACAAACCTGTTAAACAGTGATCATTTACTTTGTAACTTAATACTCTTCAATCTTGTTTGTAAATAATAAAGACATTAGCCTATTCTTGTTTTATAATATTTAACTCCACCTTTTGTAATGTCGCACCGGTCTATAGCGAAGACAATAGTTAAAATTATTACCGGTATATTTGTCTTGAAATAGCCTAAACATAAATGCGACAGTTAAATTTTCTTATGATTGTAGGTGAAAGTAAGTTAAGTAAAAAACAGATTTTTCAATAATTGTTTATAATTGAACAAATATAAAAGCTAATAGGATAATGCATAATGGATAATACGTAGGCATAGGGTGCATAACTTACAGTGATGCCACAAAGTAAAGAACAGTTTTTCCAATAATCATATTACGTCACCAACCATCATACCGACTGACCAAGCGACACAGTTGTGCGACAGTCATTCCTGTACCACTGCAGAGAATTCAGTGCCTTTAAATAGACCGTTACAAAGAAGGATTGGTGTTCCATTGATAACATTGGAACACCAAGGCAAAAAAGGCAACGTCGGTCCATATTAATGAAACTAACTTGGTAAGCAATTAAGTTGGAGCTTCCGTGCAGGAAAAGACGGTAGGCCTAATTATTGACCTCCAGACCTCACCCGAAACTAACATTTTTTTTTAAATGTCCGAAATTTTACTCTTTTTGAAAAAAAGGTTGTCGTTTTTCTCGGAAACGACCCTTTCACATCCACACTGTACTGTTTTAATATTTTGTGAAAGGTCCAGGTGTTTACCCGGAAAATCGGGAAAGCCTTGAAAACATTTGTTTTACAGAAAATGACATTGTGGGTACTCAAATTAACCGGTAGAGCGAGCTTAACAAGAATATCTAAGAGTTTTCAGGATCCCATTAGTTATCGAGAAACGGCCAGAAAATCGCCGGCAAACGACAAAAAGAAATCCACGTAAATTGTTTATGTCCCTAGGTAAGTTATTCAAATTAATGGGAAAAACGAGTTGAACAATGAAATGCAAGAATTTTAAAGATCAAATGGATATTAACCGAGATACGGGCGTAAAAGCGACGGAAAATCAAGTTAGCGCCAAAATTACCAAAACTAGGTTAAGTTAGGTTAGGTTACGCTGAGTTGGGATAGTTTAGGTTAGGTTAGGTCACTAACAATACCCATGTTTTTAATAACCTAACCTAACTCAACCTAATCCAACCTAGTTTGGGTCATTTTGGCGCTAACTAGATTTTCTGACGCTTTTCCGGCTGTATCTCTGTTAATATTCATCGGATCTTACTTGGCCCTATTCTTGTTCATCTTGCTCTACCGGTTAGTTTGAGTAAGTTACCGACAATGTCATTTTCCGTAAAATAATATTTCGGGGGTTTTCTAACAGGTAACTTAGAACCTTCCTTTGACCGTCTATATTTATTCTATTTGTCTATGCTAACTCCCAGTCTAACTTAATTTATGCTTTACATAATTTTCTGTTTAGTTGTAACTTACCTGAAAGTAAAAAGTTAGGCCTATTAATTTAAATCATGATTTTTTATTTCATTAACTTAAGGGTTTTTTCAGACTGAAGAAGTGAATCCAAAAGCTTACCCTTTGGCTGATGCTGCGTTGACTTCCAAAATCCTAGCTTTGATTCAGCAAGCAATGAACTATACCCAGCTTAGGAAAGGAGCTAATGAAGGTAAACAATAAACAAACCCTGAGTGTTAGGTACTTTCCTGTTGAAGTGAACATTCATCAAATGAGCTGACAACAACGATAAATAAATATTGTTCAGTATCAACAAATAATTAAAAAAAAAATATTGTATTGAAATGAAACTGTTCTAAACTAACCTAAACAAGCTGTAATAATATTTCAAAATTCCATTTGATAATAGAAAAGGCATGTGGAGATAATCAAACGGAATTTTGAAATGTTACAGTAAGTTTGGTTTGATAGGTTAGGTTCCCTATAGAACAGTTTCATTTCTTAGGCCTAATCCTTTTTAACTTATTATTTTGCCTAAACAAGATCAGTTGTCAATATGTTAAATGCGTTCTGAAGATATTAAAACAGAAGGAATATGTAAGTTTCTGTAAAATACCCCAAACGTTGGTAAAATCAAACCAACCAAATATTTTATTAGGACTAACAAAATGTGTAAATACTGTAAACAGGCTAATCGAAGTTGGATAGTCGGGAGTTCTCAGTAAAAATTCCCAATGTGATAATAAGTTTTATCCAGGAAAAGCTCTAGATAAGAGTTTTGATTTGTATAATGAAGAGATACTGTAGTACCGTAGCTAGTTTACCTAGAAGTACAGAGGTCATGGAACACACTGAAGACATATAAAACACAATATAGGGTACATCCAAAAAAGAATGCCTAGATTGTATGTATACAGTGATTGCTTGGGCATGTTTTTATGATAGGCTTAACTAAACGATTTGAATGTCATTTTGGAGTTCAAATAACTAAGTTTTGTTTTCCAAGTAGTAGGGGAAAAAATATTACCTTGGCATGTACAAAATAGGTCGGTGGTGGCAGGAAACCGTTTTGACTCATCCCACATCGTAGACTTTGCCAGAAATATGCTATATATATCGGTATATAAGATTGATGACAATTAGAGTTTTATAAAATTGTTAGAATGTATTAAAGTTATGGGAAAAACTTTGTTCTTTTTCCTTTGATTTTATTATGTCCCCCAAGCAATGGCCGTTCAAAATCCTGTTAGGGCCTATTTTTTTTCGGAGACCCTTTATTATGCCCCAGGGGACTTCTCAAATGTAGACAGAGATTTAACAAAAAAAATAAGTTAAATTCTTTGTGAACTCTCCAGCCACACTTGAACAAGTCTCCCAGAAAAGAAAATATTGTGTGTTTTATATGCAGTCTATGTCCTACCTCTAATTCTTTAAAAATTAAACTAGCCATGATCCTTTTAATGTGATGCTTAATAATTCTACAATAAGGATTGGACCTATATCCAATTAGTTTAGCTTTATCATATAGCATTTAGCTTTTATCTGAGTAGCTGCAAATTACTTGAATGTTAACTTACTTTTTTTTTAATCCAGCCACCAAAACCCTCAACAGAGGTCAGTCAGAATTCATCGTCATGGCGGCTGATGCTGTCCCATTGGAGATTTTACTGCATCTCCCACTGTTGTGTGAAGACAAGAACGTTCCGTACGTCTTTGTGCGATCAAAGCAAGGTATGTCGATGCACTATTCTAGATTAGGCCTATTTCCACTGTAGAGTTTATGATTAAGATAGGCCTATCGCATGCATACGAGGTAGGTCTACATCATTGAGTTTTTCTGCAGACCCCAGAAAGTTAAGGAGTGTTATTTTTCCATCAAGGAAAATTTAGGTTTTTTTGTGTTGGATTGATTAGTTGTGAAAGGTTTGGATAAACTCTTTTCCAATTGGTTGGGCCCTTTTGGAACTGTAAAAGCCCAATATTTCTGGTTGGCAAGATGTCAAGCTTTATTATTAGGCCTACATGCCACAAATATATAACTAGATAATGCACTTATGTTACTTGTTATAGCCCAGCTTATTGATGTATTTTTACAGTTGGTGATTTTTACTTTGATTCAACTGCAAGTTCGCTGCTAAGGAATCATTAGTAATTCTTTCTATACACATCCTTGATTCATCTTTGTCTTAAGCTCTTGTGCCAAGTTTGAATAAACCAATAAACCATTCTCAAATAGGTAATAACATTTGCGTCCAACCCGTACAGATCCAATGCTTCGTTAAAATATTCTTTGTGGTATTTGTTAGGGTATCAGGCCTACATCACTGGTAAAGGGTCCTCCCTGACAATGTGTCAACTGTCAACTAAATAAATGCTAGGAGTAGGCCTAATAGGCTTTATCTCTACAAACTGTTGAAATGGTCACCTCTGGATTTTGCTAATGCTGAACTTAACATGTTGCAGCGCTGGGGCGGGCTTGTGGAGTGTCTCGTCCTGTCGTGGCTTGCTCAGTAACAATGAACGAGGGCTCACAACTCAAGCCTCAGATTCAAGCCATTCAACATGAAATCGAGAGGCTTCTAGTGTAAATAGATTTTAACCATTTGTATAATTTCCAATCTTAATTTTTTTAATATAAAAATCTTACAAATACATATATTTTTTTATACTTTACCTTTACCTAATGTTCAATCAAACGTTCTTAATAACGATATTGAGATGTGATTGTTGGCTACTAGCTCCTTCATTAGTCAAGTTGTTCTTCAACTTTTTTTCTTTTTTTAAAAAAGGTTGGGGGCCTCTTAAACTCAGTATGTTTACTCCATATTGAAAGAAAGACTCAGCTGTTTTAGGACTTGTCACTCCTGTAGCACAGGTTCAAATCTCACCAAACATAATTTGCTTGTGACAGTGTCGTTATTACTCTTTGGTTGGAGCCAATCAGATTTTTTTACATAATGTATTATGCAAAAAAATCTGATTATAAAATACATGCAACTATTTCTGTATTGGAGATCTTACTCCACTTAAAGCCACAACTTGTTTAATTACTACAAAACTTCTCTAATCTGAAGTCGTAGTCCTAGACACTACTATAGGCGATTTACACTACTAATGCTATTGAATCTAGAATCGACAGTGACGACAGTCCAATGATTTTTAATTTACTGTTCATACATTAGAGAACTATTTGAACTGCAATCATCTGAATCGTCCATTATCCAAATCGCATCAGAAAGAAAAAAAAACTGCCAGAAAAACTAAGTTTATATCAGTTTGCGGTACTTTGTGACATATTTTACAGGATACCAAATCTGTCGCACTTTGTGACGAGTCTATTGTAGTGTCAAAATGTACATTAGATCAACTGTTTTAACACTAATTTTTGTTTATGACACTATTATCTTAGGAAATCAATTATGTGGCTTTTTGATTGTCTGGTCCCAATTGATAAAGATACTTGGAGTTAACATTTAAAAGTTGAATGGAAAAATAAAGACATAGGTAATTCAAACAATAACTTAGGTATTTATTTTTATACTTACACAATATAGTTACACATTTGATAACACGAATGTGACGACGATGTAAGGCGTTTACATACCAACCTCATGGTCCTGTGTAGCGATACATTAATCGTTACCACTTTACACAATTTATTTATGAAAAAAACATTTCAAATAAACTTGCAGCATTGCAATAAAAAAACAAGCATTATCACAGGTAATGACAACGGAATGATCTTTAACGAATTGATTCAAAGTCAAAACTAAACTAATCCCATCAACAATAATAAAAAGTGGATGTAAAAAACTTTTATTAAGTGCAATGTTAAAGTCACAAACACAAAACCAAAGTTAATCTCAAGGTTAAAAAACGTATTGATAAAAAATAAGATAATCTGATTAATCAAGTAGATAAATAAAATATGTTTAGTATACAATATGTAACAGACAAACCTTATTACGGCTCAATAAGCAGCCAGCGTGAATTAAAATCAAACTTAAACAAAACATATTTTACAGTGATACAATTTCTGAGCCCAGCTTCAGAAATAAAAAAAGTCTCGAAATTTGTTTGTAGAGTAATTTAGTACATGCACATAAAAGTTACAAATGCGGTAGACTACCTCTGGTTCAGAACCATTAGAATTGGATGCTTCTCACAATGACTCGTACCCAGAGCTGCCGAATTGTCCATAGCCATGAAAAATGAAGTCAAAGCCTGTCCGTTGTCCGTTAAGCAACGTGTCAATTATAGATGTTATTGCTTTAGCCTAGGGTAATGATTTTGTCCTGGAGATTACTAATTTTGCACGCATGTGTCGTTTAAAAACCATATCCTGGCATTTTTGTATCTTCCGAAAGTTTGGACTTTAAGTTTCAAACAAAATTTCGGTCTCGGCAATCCGACATTTCCAAACAAGAGATAGTCTACTTTGCACAGAATACATTGGGCAACTTAATTCATTATTAGCCATAAAATCTTCTGAAAAAGAAAAATAACTTGCTTTTAAATTTACAAAGATAACAACTTAACAATTAAAATAGAATTTGTTCTGTCACAGACTGGTTTTGTTCCAAAAACCTAAACCTCAAACTTAAATACTTTTCACATAATGCATCAAGGTCATGTGACATAAAAAACGTGATCAACACAAATTCAAATACAAATTGTTTCATTGCATTTAACTTACATTTAGTGAAATAAAGGAATTCCTCCGTTCTGTGACTTAAAAAATGGAATAAAATAATCTCAAACAGACACCCATCGTTAGTTACTCCATTCAAAATTTTTACGATCTTCTGAGTTACATTCAATGGTTATAAAATTACTAAATAAACTTTTCAAACAGAATCCAATCTCTGTTTCCGACTAGAATTACTCAAAATTTAAATTACATGCTGAATAAAAGGTCGGTGGCCAGAAAAAATCAAATAATGTAAAATAAAACTATTTTAAACCACTTATTTGTATTTCTTAATAGATAAAAAGAATGTACCTTCAAAGAGAATGTTAGAGATTAACATTCATTTACACAAATCAGTACAAATTTACTATTTCATTTGAGAGTTGTTTCACAGTTAATTCTACGTAATAATAACATATCTTAGTATTTAAATATTATAAATTTATATAATATATACATCACCATCCAAACATAGGTATGTAAAGTCAGTTTTACACAGAAATTTTTATTTAAGTTTTAGGTAAGTAGATATAAACATAGGAATTTAGCTTGGGAAGCATCAAATACCGATTTATTTTCAATTCCCTAGTTCAGGACTAAATTAAATGTTGATTAGTTTTGATGGTGCATTCCATAATATATAGATTCCACCATCTTTGACCATTTAGACATCCCATCTACATGAATCAGCTGAAGCCAATTTCGTTTTCAAATAGAACTAAGCAAGTAAGATAAGTCGGTAGCACCACGGACTTTGGGTCAAACGCAGCGGGTTCGGATCCAGACACCTGCTTTTACTTTTATCAGTACAGTTTACACTTTTTACCGGCTCACCCCTTGCTTTGCTGGATACATTCCACGCACAGGCCTCTGTAGCCCATGTGAACGGATAAATGCATGGAAAAAGAGGCCTCCAACTTCTTTAAAAAAAAGTTAACTGAGATACTGATCAAACTTTTTTGTGGACGGGAAAATGTGCGATAAACGAGGCTGCCAACCTCTTGAAACAAGTTAAATGAGCTCCTCTTTTTACTATGAAAGAGGAACTATTCAAGTTGTAAAAACAAGGTATAACAATTTGCTATAATTAACAATAATACAACCTTTCAGTTTACTTTGTTAATTAGTTGTAGATTTACAAGATAACCAGTAATTAACAACAAACAACATATTGTGTCAGAGGCCGAATAAAATTATGTTTATAATTATTCTACAACTGGCCACAATTTTAATATATGAATCGAATGTCTAGTTATATCCGTAGTCAACGGTGTTAAAAATCTTAAAATGAGAGGAAAATTAATTTAAAAAAAATAATTTTAGTAAATTTTCATTAGGAAAATTGCAATTCCTATGTTTATATTTGTTACAAAAAGTAAAAAGGTACCTGACCAAAAATAAATAAACAAATCTATTGTATACAGATTTGAAAATCTGATCACAAAATTTATCAAGAGATAAAACATGAGTTCACAACACCTCTGTGTAAAACTGATTTTGATACTTAACCTACCGAAAACTCATACTTATAACAGAGGCAATAAAAACAATCGGAGGAAAGTTTGCAAACTATCAACCCTTGACAGAACCACGGACAAACAGTTTAATACTACAATAAATAAAGCGATACGTACTTTATGTTCGGATGTGTTGCGTGATACTGCAAGTATCAAAACACGTATTTCTTTTTAACTACAAAAAAGAAGAAAGGAATGGATGTTTGATTTGTTTAGAAACTGTCCAACAAAATTAATTTGCTTCAGTAACAAAGAAAGAAGTTTCAGTAAAAATGTAAATTAATAATATACACATAATGAAACTTATTTCTTCCGTCTTCCAAATTTGAAAACAGTTGAACCTGATACAGCATTAACTTCATGTTATTTGGCAGTTATGTTTGGAGTTTATGTTCTTTGCGTGAATTGAAAATATTAATTCACAAAACTCAGAATAGGGTTAAACCATAGATAAAACATAGTCCCTTAGTAGACTTCTCATCCTTATGGAACAGCTGAAGACAATTTTATTGTTAGTTCTGTATGGTGTACTGTAAAAGGTTGCGTTTTGTTTACAATTTGTTTCTTGTTATTTCAGTCATTTAAAACCTCATTTGACCAAATAATAATCATAAACAATAACTCGTCCCCTAGTTAAAAAGTAAAACACAAATCAAGAAATTAACCCTAAAATAATAGAAACAAAATTTCATCGACACTAGTGCCCAGTGTCACCATACATGAACAAGACACGAAAAACATGCTTTAAAATTTACCATGGGACGAGAAGTCTACTTGTGTTGGTTAGTCTATGGTTAAACTTATACAATGATAAACATTATTTAATTTAGAATACTTCTTAAATATAGGTTGAAACAGCTTCAATGCTTCAACTCCCAAAAAAATTGGCAGGGAAATCTATAAAATATTACCCATCATATTGAAAGTTTAGATCACAAAAATATTCATACATTAACATAACGGTTAATCACATAAATGACAAAGCTGCAAAAATGTCAACCATTAAATGGTTAAAATACTCGTATGAAGTAATAAAAACATACATGTATCAACTGTTAGGTAATGTTGAAGTGTTGAACGTGTGGCATTTCCCCAGCACCTGGCAGTTGGGATGAAAGAAGCCTCAGCAACACATCCGAGAAGGTAAGTACGTCACAAACACCCTCACTCTCTTACACTGTAACAACAATACAGGTACTTCAAGGTATGCCCTATGCGACAGGTAAAGAAAGTAGCAATTTTAATTTGGTGCAAAGCCCCTAAAAATGCAAAGTAATTGTGGCCCAAAGTATTCTCAATAAAAAAAACTTTTGTGGTTTCTTTCAAACTTTGATTATGTCATCCTTGACGATTTTGTTTTGATGTAATAGCCAATACAATGTGGGGGGAAATCATCGCTCCCAAGTGTTAATTGAGTTCTGTATTCTGGGTCAACCTGTATTTAAATGCATCGTTAATTAATGTATGTGAATAAAGAAAAGTTTTTGGACATAGAAAATGTGCACCAAGAGTAGAAGGGAGTTTGGAGACGGTTGTAAACATTTGTTTGATGTCAACTATACTTTGCATGGCTGTGGTCGTTCATCAGTTTTGTTTGAAGTAGAAATCAAAGTTGGGGAAATCTTGACTGAAAAAGAGATTGCTGAACTTTTCTTGCTGTCCATGGTGCAATAGTATGCTGTCTTCCTACACCACCTATGCACACGTTTTTATATCCATACACTTTCCTCGTACACATCAACTGTTAACAAATTTCAATAGTGGATTTGGCAGATGCTTTGATGTCTCCTCACATTGTTATTGGCTACGAAGATGAAAACAATTATGGCATAGAGACTGGTCTTAATGGTAGTGTAAGTAAAGAATATGACACTACAGTACGGTCCACGAGAGTCTGCAGTTGAGGGAGGAGCCTATTTACCATATGACTTCGAGGTAGCCAGTGAGAACCGCACGTTGTTGCCAAATCTAATACTATCAGCTGATTTGAAAATATTGTTTAGTATTTTAATTAGTGTCAACAACGGGCGATATGGCAACGTTGTACTAGCCTTGTTTGTGATTGGCTGCCACTAACTGCAGACTCTCGTGGTTCCTACTGTAGTGACAGATTTCATCTGTCTGCTTAGCTCGATTGGAGATTTTTATCCACGTTCAATCCTATTATCAAGAGCATTGTCAAATAAAAGATTGCCTATTAAGATAGACAAAGGACAGGATAGGCAGGCTTACCTTAAAAATTGTGGACACCCCACTTCATAAATGGAAACACAAAGGAAAAACTGAATATTTCAAAGCCACTCGCCCCTTTTTCAACATTAAGAGTCACCATATTCTGGAAGATTTCATTACCAATTATATTCAGTTTTTTCTTTTGTGAAGTGGAATGGTCCACAATTTTTAAGGTAAGCCTACTCATCCTATCCTTTGTCCCCTAAATTCTCAGTCTCCTAAAAAGACAATATGACCTTTCCAATCAAACCTATTATGATGTCAGGTATTTAACAGGTACCTGAGTCTCAGAGGGCGTAAAGTGATGCGTCCTCTGGCTCCTTGTTGCCGCGTCTGTGTCGAGTTGCGTGGGAGGGTGAGGAGGGAGAGTGAGAGGGAGGGGTGGGCAGGTTGTCTGCGGCTGCCGCTCTCTCGGCCAAGAACCTCTCAAACTCGCTAGACGTCAGCGACTCTTGTGAAGCCTACAAACCCAAACATCGTATTACCTTCAAAAAACACCACAAAACCTAGAAGGCCTAAGGAATCAATAATTCTGTTGTGTCAAGGATATTTTAAATTTTACGTACTGTCTCACCTAAAGATAGTAATAGAATCTTTATAAAAAAAAATATTAACAATACAAAACATGTTTTTTTCTATATTTTTAACAGTATTTTTTCATCCACAAACAATATTAGTAACTAATAAGAGTTGTACTAAAGAGTTGAAATTTTAAAATCTCAATTGAATTATTACCTCGTCACCAAGCCATGCGGCCATTTCATCAAAGTCGCTTTCTTTATGCATCTGGAAAAACAAACTTGAATTAAATATCATATAATAACAATTTTAAAATGATTCGCCAACATTTTTATGGGTATAAGTGACAAAATAATGGAATAATTATTTTTTTCATATATTTCGTTATTTTGACGAATCATAAAAAAAGGCTGAAACATTTGTACTATTTGAAGACTATAACTTTCATTGAAAATGTTTTCTATGAAATTTTTTTAAGGTTTGAAGAATCATAACACAAGACAGTTTTTCAACTTGTAAAATTAAATCAGCTTAAACACAACTCATAGATTATAAGTTATAGGGAATGGAAATTACAAACTGTCAAAATGCATAGTAACATGCAGTTCATTGTCTGCAATATAAATCTTGGAGCAGTTTGAATATCTGAATGTAAACTATTTATTTCTGACAACACTACGGAATAGAGACCAGGACAGCATGTATAATGCAATATACAATCTGAATTTAACATGTAAGAAAAATGGTTTGTTATGTATTTTAAGAAGATGAAAATATAAAAACCGCAAAGCGGTAGCCTATAAGGTGTTGTTTTTTTTGCCAGGTAAAGCACTGTACATTCAGGGTTTGAATCCCATGTCAGTCAAGACTATACAAGCATAGCAGAATATACAAATATATGACTATGTTGTAAAAAAATGGTGATCATACCTATTAACTTTTTTCGCTGCAAACATAGTGTGTGCCTGCTAAGTAATTGTAATTACTACAAGTTTAGTGCAAAATTTTGGATAAAACGTGTGCGCAAAATGTTTAGAGATGAAAGTTTAAAAAATGGATCGAATTACTCAGTGACTTGAAGACGTATGTGTTTACTGTTTATTGTTCTTTAAAGTACGAGTTGGGCTTGGCCTGGTCTCCATTGGAAATCCGAACTATGACAGTTTTGCATTCAAAATGCAAATTTCAGTCTTTTCATTTGTGTACACTAATGCCATCATGCATGTTTGTGATTGAATGATAATGTAATTATATTAAACTTAAATTTGTTCAAAAGAAATGAATATAAAAGAAAAAATTTATTTGATAAACATTGATGATAAAATAATTTATTACTCTATCTATAACTATTTGTTCAAATTGGCAATTAAAATAAGATATGTTTTTAGCCAGATGGCATACCTCGACCTTATAGGTACAACAAGATGATTTTTTATGTATCTGACCATTGTATTTCCCCCATATTTAAAAGCTTGATTCGTCCTCATTTAGCGCCTAAAAATATTTACTTTTGATATTATTAAACTTTTCAATTGAACAAAAAAATATCTATTTGGAATATTTTGTTTAAAGTAAATAATGTTTGCTTCCTAAATGTAAAAGATAAGCATTTCAGAGAATATTCTATGAAAGTATAAATTTATAATAACTAAGTGTGTACACTTACTAAAAGAAAAAGTGTTAACATTAACTTGTTATTCTGCTAATCTACACTACACTAATTTCTGAGTTATTGACAACACTAGAGTGTTATTGTTTAGATAGCTGCACTAAGTATGTTTGGTTAAAATAACATAATTTGGTGAAACTTTTGAGTTCCAAAGGTGACGAGTAGTTAATTTATGTCATAATTATTGACTCTAGAAAGTTATATTTCTATTTTACAAGGAGAGCTTTTACTTAAATGGTTTTAGTTTGTAAATGTATTACAATATGTTAAAAATGCATTTTTTATGGCATGTTTCTTGATTTAAGTACCAAGTGAAAAGGCTGAAGGAAAGTGAACTTTGGCAGATATCCTGCTATTAAAGTAAATTAATTATTAGGTTAGCCCTTTCTCTCCAAACCTAATTATTAGGTTAGGTGTAAATAAACTATAAACTCTGATACAATAAAAACAAACAGAAAAGAAACATTTGCAAATAATTGAAAACGAGACAATGGGACAAATTCAGTGGTAGACACACTCAGAAAGTATGCAGTGAACAAATAGACATGTAGAAGTATCACATTTGAGTAAAAAATCTGATTCTAAACCTAGTGCACAAGAACAAATTGGCAATTTATTTAGCTTTCCTTTGATAGTTGTGGTGGTTGTCCAACCTCGCAATGATAAATGTTCAATTCTTCTTCTTCTAGACAAGAATCAAAATCCACATCGATCGTAAAATTTATGCTAAACTCAGCGATGTGGGAAATATTTGCAACAATTCTTAAAACAACACACTAAAACAAACTGCCACAGTTTTTGTGCACTAGGTCTGGTCTGCGAGTACAATGATTAGTGAGTGAGATGAGTGATATCTAAACAAGCACAGGCAATCTCGGCCGGCAGCTTACCCCTATGATGGAATCCTGGACCACCAGCAATACAACAACAACATATTAGCAACACACAACACTGTACTATGCTACGTACTAGTATAGTCACTCAGTGTATATTGTATATGCCACTCGATGTTAAATAACTCAAAAACTTTTAAGAAAACCTCAAAAGCATAAGTGAAGGTCAAAATCAAATCCATGTTTAGTAACAAAGTCTAATCCTAGTAGTCGTTTTAGGCCTATTAAAATTCTTGTTATACTCTTACAAAAATCAACTGTATAAAAAACTCAAAACTACGTGTTTGGGGGTTTACAGTGAAACTGCTGTATTAATTTGGAATTCTAAAAATTAAAATACAGTAGTTTCAAAATATTAGGATTGTGTCAAACCAAAAACAAAAACAAACAAAAATTGCAACAAATCCAAACTTACTTTTATCACACGTTTCTGCAGCTAAAATATGTCACAGGTTTAGGAAAATACTTAAAATAAAATAGCTTTTATTCTTCACACAAAAAAATGGAGAAAAAATATGTTTATTATTTGGAGTATGCTGTTATTTTACAACCTCCTGATATATTTAATAGCAGTACAAATTTTAGGGTTTGTAGACATATCAACCATTTGCATGAATATGAGTGACAGCCATGGACATTTTTTCATGTAATGTAAGAAACTATTTCATGAAATGGTTATGTCAATCAAATCTCATAAGTCACCAATTAGGTAAAACATTATTATATTTCAAAATTAGATCTCTTCATTCAAAAACTTTTCTGGTATTGTTAACAAACATTTTACATGATTTTCATAATTTGAATTCAAAATTGTGGCAACCCAAAGCAGTGTCGTATCCTAAAGCTGTGCTAAGCATTGTGTGTTTGTCAAAAAAAAACCTACAACATAAAATATTATTTGAAAAGTGGAATTAATAAATAATTAACTATATTGAGGTTTTGATTAAAACCCTCAATAAGTATAGCTCTGTGTAAAATATGTACAGATCTTCCTGAAGGTGAAAAGGTTTATCCTAAAAAGAAACACATCTACACTGAATGATAAAACTATAAACAACTGTATTATTAACGGAGAAAGTGAAATATTCTAATTAGGCTATCTGTTAATGTAACGTTTTACAGTTTTTGTACTAAACTTTTTCTAATCAAGTAAACCTGTAATCCAAAAAAATCTTTTCAGGTAAGACTGCTAACTCTAGCCTTCTCAAATCCTTTTTCAATAAGATCCCAATCAGTCACTTGGCTTTCAACCTTTTTACACTTTTTACAAGGATGTAATTGTGACATTTTATCAAGACTTAACTTTTAAGACAATCTATAATTCATAAGAAATTGTTTAGAAGAGTAGATGGGAATAGTTCAATTATCTAGCCTACAACCCATAACAACATAACACTATTTGATATTTACCGTGTTGGCCTGCGTCTGTGGTTGAGACCTAGTTTGGGCCACAGCTCCCAGGCTCCCACTGATCTGGTCTGGCTTAAGGTTAGCCTCGAATGTGCTGCTGCCCCTGAGATACAAGAGAAATTTATAAATTCTAACAAGTACCAACAGCACAATTATTCTCATAACTACTAATAATTCCTTATGCGTTATCACATTAGCTGGCAACAGAAAAGGTTATGGCATCACATCAAATGAGGGACAGGTCAGGTTTTAGCTCTTAAAATGACTACTTTTCTTGTACTCATCGATCATTACAATTTTGAAAGAGGGCTTCACTTAATTATGTCTTAAGGGTAACAGTATCCTAGTTATACTTTAACAACTTAACTATTCACTATGATTGTAAATACAACCATTTATTGTCTTCTAACAATTCTTTAACTATACATGCCAATAATATAAACAAAGTACACAATGCTTTGTCCACAGATTAAATTATTTTGTTAGGTATTGTGATGGGTAGTCACCAGCATTATTTTCTAAATCTCAGGCTTAAATTAATTTCAAAAGCAAAAGACCTTGTGAATGGTTTTTACAATTCTGATGGGTTTAGATCATTTGAATGTTGAGCATGTGGTGATAATTTTACAAGAGGAAGTGAGCTACTACTTTTTACAAGTGATAAAGAGGTCAAAGTAAACAGGAACACAAGCTAAGTGCTTACCCATTTTTGGATGTTTCATAGGTAACATTTCGGCTCTGAGCGAACATGTCGAATTCATCATCCTTGTCAGGGCGAGCGGCCGCTGCTGCGCTGTGGGCCGAGCTGCTACTCGCTGCCTTCAGAGCTGCCAACACAACAAAATAATGTAAGCTTTCAGATGAAATGACATCAAAGCACAATGGAGTATTGAAGCTACAGTAAACTTTGCTTATCTTTACAGGATAGAACCTTGTGTTATCACTGCTAATCAACAAAAAAATGTAATAATACAATGGACAGAACAAGCGTTAAGGGAAAGACTATCTACTCACACAGTCCAGACAATTGTGAGGTGGTTTCATCACTCAGATCTATGAGGGAGGCTCCGCCCATTGCTGCCCCGCCCATTGCAGCCCCGCCCATTGCCGCACCCACACCCTCTCTAGCCCTCGCCGCCATCTCCCTGTTGTTCTCAAACCTGCTATATCTGAAACAGATGCACAAAATCATGTTCATCATATAGGGCTAAGCGTACAATTATCTGGGTAAACAAGTGGTTATTATGTTCACCTTCAAAAGCTAAGGTTGCCTGTTTAAATAGGTACGTGGCCAATATATTGGAGAATAAATTTAATTTTTAACAATAGAAAAATGAAAACCATGGTTAACCTAATTTGATTTCTACAATGGTGTATTTATTAACAATGACTCTTTCAGGCTAGAATATATCATGATATCTCACCGAGACAAAGCTAAAGACATTTTTACCCAAATATGAATTAAAGGTGCATAAAAATTGGATTAGATGCCTTGTACAATGTAAGTGTGTTACTATTGAAAACCAGCTACCGAGCTGGTCTAGTGGTAGAGCGCGGAGCTTTGTTCCTCAAGGTTCAAATCCTGACAAACACCAATGACTTTGGCTATGTGACAATTTGATGCCTCTCTGTAACTATGCTGAAGTAATGTATTCGGGCTTGTAACTTGAAATTTCACAATGCTCAATCTTCTGCAGAGAGAGTTGGATAACGGAGCATCGGAAAATAAGATTCTAGCCTACCTGAGGAAAATGTTGTTGAGAAGGTCGTTGATGCGCAGCAGTTCCTCGGTGATCTCCTCATTGGCTAGTTTGCTGATCAGTTCCACCAGCCTTGCCTGCATTGTCTTCAGCGTCTCATGCAGCTCCTGGAAAAACACAAGGCTATGATATCTGAGGAATATATTGTGTTGTGTCTGAAGAATGAAGTATGTCTTCTCATTTCACCAGACCTTAAAATATCCTCCACTAAGATAGCAAAATATCACTTTTTGTCATTACCTTCTACTTCATCATGTTCCTAGTTCCCAGAAAATGGCTATAAATGGCAGCGATGTGATAAAGCTCTTGGGCTTATAAGGTAGGAAATGATTGTGACCGACTGTGTGTAATGTATTATCACTCTTGTCAGATGTCTTGCCTCCTTTAACTGGGCTTATAACCGTAATGTTAACTGTACTTCACTGCCATCATATGATAAACAGCCAAGGCTTAAAAAAAATTGAACAGCAACATTTTTACAACTGGGCCCAGTTTTTAACTACAACAATTTTTCTCACTCGTCAACACTTAGGTGAACCGACTATTTTATGTTTTGTTAAACTTGACGAGAGTTCTGCGTTAACAACACTTTACCTTGAGTAGTTGTATGTCGCTGGGATGCTCCTGGCCCGGAGTCAGTTCACTCAACATCTCGCTCATGACCGCCATGTTGCCCTGCACCACGTCCAGTTCACCATGCAGCTTGCCCAGCTGGTCCGGGGTGAGGCGGGGACTAGTGGGGGTCTTGGTGGCCCCGAGTGTCCCCGCCTGCTGAGCCGCCAGAGCTGACACTCCTACAGCCACCTCACCATCCGGTATACTCTGTCACATACGAGTACAATAAGAGATGAACCTTTGAACTATGATACTTTTTTGTCCTAGTACACTAGGCACAAGCCCGAAATTTGTTCACATTACTTCAAGCTCGACCTAGGGGTTGCGGCATTATCACATAGATATGACAGGATACTGGAGGTCGATAAGTGAGAAAAGAGTATTAACAGAAAAATGGAGTTGGTAGTGATTGAGGGAATAAGAGTAAGACTTGAAAGAGGAAGAGGTAAAGAGTATGGATAACAGGAGTATGATGGTGGATTGCTAAAGAAAAGGGACTGTGGAAGTTTGCCCAGACCAAGGAATAACCAGATGCGAGATCATACGTATATATATATGCAGCAGGGAATTACAATAACTAAGCCATAAATATTTTACTTCATTAAAAGTGACCTCTTAATTTGGTTGCATATAGGTATAGGGGATGTTTCTAATTTCAAAGTCAATCCACCAATTTGATCTTAACTCATTTGTTTTCTAAAGAGTTGGGCTCTGACCACTGAGCCACAGCTTTATCATAGAACTAAGTCTTTTTTGCGACTGGCGGTGTTCGAACCTGACCTCCCGGAATACAAATGTTGCACTTAAACCACTCGACTTGTGACGTCCCATTATTTTATTGAAACCTATTGTTTGTTACAGTGCATTAAAATATGTAAATTCAGTTTGTTACATCTGTAAAACATCCAATTTATTTAGCCCATATTACTACTTGTCTTATTATCAATAAAAATTGCATACATAAAGGCTCTTACTCTTTGGATCAGATCATGGTAGGCTTGAATGCCACTCACCCTCTGAGGTGTGTGGATGGGAGCCATAGCATCCAAATCTGTCATTGGGAACTCAATACCCTTAGACTTCAGGTCCTGGTATATCTACAACACAAACACACTACTGTGAACCATCTTTGAAAACAGCACAAATATTTAACACAGTAAAATCCACTGCTAAAAGAAAGACGTACACAAGTTATACAATAGGCCATACTTCAGTGTTGCTAGAAATCAAATAAGCTATACACCAAAACTGTCAGATATTAAAATGGCAGTGCAAAACTTGGACTTACTTGGAATAATTCAATCCTTGCCATAAATAACAGTTGAAAAAAGCAAATAATATGTGTATGGATGGCAATTTTTATGTTATTTGCAACGATTGCTTCTTGATTAGGTTTAAGATGTTAATTTAATTACTTCTAACATGTTTACAAAGGTTGTTCTTGTATTCCGAGTTACTCAAGTCAATTTTACCAAGGCCAATTTATGTCTAATTTTCGAGACTACTTTGTGATACATTAAGAACAATTTCTTATCAAAATCTTCCAATGTGAATTTTAGTGGAACTTTGAAAACTCACTCTTAATTCAAGTTTACTCTTCTTAATTAATCTACCTGGACAACTCCGCTCATCTCTGGTTGGGTGTTGAAGGCGTCCGCCCAGCTCTGTATTAAACTCAGGACCTTCTCCTGCACGGCTGTTGGAGGATCATTCTTGGGTCCTGCAAACCGAACATAACCACACCAAGGTCAAACAATCCTTCTGTACTGCTTTTTGATTAGAAGATTACAATTTTGCATCTTTGTTTTTTTTAGGAAAAAGAACTTGTCTTAGGAATGCATTAGGTAAAAGATACAACTGAAATATCCGAGAAAACATTTCCAGACAGTTGACAGCACACAAAAAGTTCAAAAAACAATTAATTTAATGTTTTGCCCCTTCAATATTTCTTCGTAAGGATTTCTGTATGCTTTCAACTGCCTGGAATTCATTTCTTTGATAAGTTGACTGTATCCATACCTTCTTCCTTAGTTTTGTATGCAAGTTAAAAAGCCACGTTGATCTAACAAAGGTTTTATTCTATTACAATATGCCATGTTAGTACAGTAGTCCATGTTATATTGGTTGAGCAACCCTTGTTAAATAGTCAATAAGATTTATGCAACTCTTTGACTTGTACGTTTGAATGTACGACTTTTCCTCGACTTGGCATATTACTTGAGTTTATAGGCTCTATAAATGAGTTTATGAGATTTTTTATCAACTTGCAGGGCCAGTTTAAAAAATTGTACACATAGAAGGTTAAAAACAATTTGAGTAGTTACACAGAAAATTTGCTTAAAATTAGTTTTATTACAAAATAACATAGGTAAAAAATGCTTAACCTCTTAACATAAAGGGTTGCTAAATTGATTGATTGACTTTGACAGTTTATAAAACAGTGTTCACTTAGAACTTAGAACATTTTCTTTCTGTAACCCATCTCCACAAATATCTTAAATATGGCGAGAGTTAACAGTACAATAAGGGGCTTTTGAGTTGTATAGGGCTGTTTATTAGTGCTCAAAGTATCAATATGAAACAAGATCAAAGTGAAAAGCTCACTATTTAATATATTTTTTTATATTTGACAAGGAGAAGGGTACGAGAGTTGTCCGTAAGTTAAGATCTCATCGCTGTCGAGCGGGTTAGTTCAAATATGAGACCAACGCAGATTTCCTCACCTCATTCAAACTAGACTATCCAGCTTCCATCCCTATGAGACATTTAGTCTCGGTATAGTATTCGAAAACGTTAAGAAAAAAATGCATCTTCACTTTGAAGTAAGGAACCTTTAATTTACGGACAACCCTTCATAAAATGTATTAGCAAAACGTAAATGTATTCTTTGAGAAGACACAAGGCATCATCCCTAAAATAAAACTAAAAACATTTTAGACACAATAAGTTTATGTTTGCAGGTTATGTTTACACTCTCACACATTCAAAACAACACAACTGAATAAATACAGGGTTACAGAAAGTATTACAACATGACATCAGCAAACTACACACATCTAATTAGCTTGAAATGCTTCAGAAAGCAACGTCACAACGTTTAATATGCTAGAGAAAATTAAAGCTAAAAATGACTCATAATTGTTGATATCAATTAAAATTAAAAACATTTGGCATAAGATAATTTTATCATTTTTTTATTTTTTACCATACAATAATTTAGAGGTAAATCCGAAACGCATAAGAAATTTAATTCATTAGTAGGCTATGGCAGTAAACTTTGAAATGATTTAATTATTAACATGACCTTTTTAAGGATGTTAAAATCTTAGCAGTGCTGTCAAACGACCCCTGGTTTTAAATCTAAGAGTTAATTTTCAAGCCTAACAATTCTGCAGGTATTTTAACCTGTTACCTATTTGTTTAAACATAAACATGACCAAGAAACTAAATATGTTTAAACTTTGTGATCATCAGATATGGTAAATAATTTTAGGCACAGAATTTAATCACATTCTCAATGTTGAGAAGATTTTAAAATTTCAATACAGTAGACCCCCTCTTAACCGACCTCGTATTAACCGATAATCGGATTATCCGCCTTTGATCGTAAAATAATACAGTTTGTTTTAACCGACCTTGCTTTGAGAGGAGCTCGGTTTAACCGCCGCTTTCTAGGAATCTCGGCATTTCCGCTCCCACGCTGGGCGATGAGAACTGAACCATACGCTTATCTCCACAGGATATGACTAACAATAAGTTATTTTGTGTTGATCACAAAAAATATAGCATAGCCTATTGTCAGTTTGTCATCATCGTTCGTAGCTCGAGCACAACTGATCAGATATGTTATCTGTGCGGCAAATTTATAACATCATAAAGTGCGTTACGATTTTGAGAACTGATTATCTCATCGCTGGAGTAAACAAACAATGCAACTTGTAGGGAGGACAGGGAAGGGGTGTTAACAACTCCAAGGTCAAGATAGTTTTTGTGCCTGGAACCTCCAGTGAGTGGCCATAAATAAACGTCCTGTCTTGTAACAAAATGGTCGCTTGTATCTTTAATGACGACAAAAGGTTCTGTACTGTATTACGATGTACCTTGGAAAGCATTAATTAATACACTACAGTAGTAAAGTTATTAAAATAGGAATTTTATTGACTCTTGCCTAGTATTATAATATATTCACTGAAAGTAGGCCTATTTGACTTAACCGTGTTTTGTGTTTATTTGTGACATTTCTATCAATATGTAAAAGGAGATAAGAGTAGTTTATTTTATAAATAATGCAAGTATGACTTCAAAATAATGATTATATAATTCTAAATTAATAGCACTTCGTTATGTTATGATTTTAGGGATTGCCCGTTTTATCCGACCTTTTGAATTATCCGACCTAGGTCCGGTCCCATTAGGGTCGGTTAAGAGGGGGTCTACTGTACCTAGTATTTTATGAAGAGTGAGGTGACAGTCCTAAGATAAATGTTAGTTTATTAGTATTTTGTCAGTAAAATAAAAAGTTAGAAATAGTAGCCCAGGAATTTCTGTAACTATCTTTTACGATTGCAAATTTTTTAAGAAACCCAAACTCCTCTTAAAAGTAAATACAATGATTATTAGCCTTGTGTTGGTGTTATAGCCTCCATTTTACCAATAAATATTAAAATGGTGTGATATCATAAATTAGCAGACCACTAACTGGAACGTATCAGCAAAACAATTGGTGAGTCGAAACAGTACAAAAATGCACTGTACTCATACCATTTTTGTGGTGGCACCAGATTGAAAGCCCTCGTCATTACGGCCCTTAGTAGTTTCACTACCGACTGAGCTACTGACTCACAAGATCAACTAAAAGATATGTATCTTATCTTTGACCAATTTACTAAAAATCTCAATTCTACTCATTATTTTGTAAACACTAAGATGCCATAATTTCCAAATCTATATTATTTCATAACATCAATTATTTATTGACTGATACAAAAAAAATGGAAATAAAGCTTCCAAAAGGTTTGATATGGATCAACAAGTAGTGTAGTACATAAGGTGTGTCAAACTCTTACTGTAAATTGAATTATATTGCAGGATTTGTTAGAGGTTGGGGAGGTAAAATTGATTTACCACATTGAAGGGTATCAGGTTTTTCAGGACTTCCACGATTGTGTACAAACGTGTGACGAATCACTCTGAATATTTGTTGCATTTCCTTTCTTTCGCTAAACTTACCTAAAAAATAATTAAAATTTTTAAAACTATATCTGATTAATTTCTGTCAGAACCAAAAGAATTCTGAGCCTCTAGAGACAAAACCGGGTCATTACTTTGATCTTCATGTATAGGTTTGCATGGTCTCAAACTAAACCTAGGGTTTTTGATGATGACCGTTTCAAGATAGATGAATCACTTCAATCCACCGATCAGTCTTGATTTCAGTCTTGATGTAAGGAGTCAAGTCACTGATACGTAACTAGCTTAAAACGTCAACTGTTCAGAAGTCAAGTCACCCTGAACAAGGCGCTCCACATTAAGGCCGAAATGTCAGTGGATAAAAGTGATTAATCTTTTCACACATCAATCATTCATACTCGAAGACAACAAATCTAAGATAGTCAGACTATTGACTACCATATGTAGAAAATCCCTGGGCTATAGTATTAGTAGAAGCGCATGTAGTTAACCTAAGTTAGTTTACGAAGAGCAAGATACCGTGTTAGTAGAAGCACAAGGCTAGCCTAGAGTTAGTAAACGAAGAGCAAGATGTCTAACCTCCGCCGTTTCCTATGGGAGAGTACTGCGAGCTGAGGGAGAACGCAGATAGATTCTGCAGGGAGGGGGGGAGGTTCTGTAGCCAGGAGAGGGGGGGTGAGGGGGCTGCAACCATACACTGATAAGCAACTCTCTGTCTAGTACTGTTAGTTCAGATTGTAGCTAGAAACTGACTTTTGGATAATGAAAGTAGCCATCTTGCAATAGTTGTGTTGCTGGCCAAGTGGTTAGCGTGTCAGACTTCAATATGACGGGTTTAATTCCGGGCACATCCACAACACGTATGGGTTTCGACCACTTTCCCCAAAAGCATTATTTCAGTATACTATACAATTTCTTGTGTAAAATTTTTACTGGTGTCGACATAAGAAAACAAATATATCTATGTGGGCCTAGCTGCTAGTAGTTCTCTCGTATGTTGCGCTACTGTAGAAATTAAATTTTCTTCGTTAGATTTTTAATACTGAGATAGTTGATTTACATCAAAGATACTATGGTTTGTCAGTTTAATTTGGCTAAAAAGTTGGCAGGGTCAACCAAAATCAGTAATTGACAGCCCATTTTTAGTGTCTCAATTCAACCACGTACATTTAAAAACTCAAATTATATTGTAAAACTGGCCACATTATATAGTAATGGGATGTCTACAAGTATAAAAGCTAGAAATACAGTGGACTCATTAGTTGACAGTTTTGTTTGAGGAACACCGGATAATAATTTTAGTTGGAATTTTTGTTTAATGTCAGTGACATATAAATCACAAACGTTTTAAGGAAAAGAAAAAAATGTTTTAAGTTAGCCGAGGGTAGAACCTGTCACTTTCGCACCGAACACCGAGACACTAATAATTACATCTGAGCTGTGAATCTTGTACTATTACTTTCAAGTCAATAAATTTTAACTTAAACATATAATACCCTTCACCAGATTAGAAGCAGTGCAAGTTAATTGATTGGAGCATATTGAAATCCTACACCATCCAGATTTACAATAAACTAAATAGGCCCTTAGTTAAATTCTGTCAAAAGAGGTTGGGAGTATTTATTACAACAATTATATTATTTACTCTTGAAAGTTAAAGTAATATTTGAGAGCACAAAGAATAACAACACAAAATAAGTAGACAGTAAGTAGTTTAGCAATAAAGTGTTGAAAAAGTATTTGCAGAATATTGAAATTTTATAATTTTATAACATGAATGAATTCCTTATCGGCAATAAGCTATCAATCTGAACTAAAAGTACGAGCAGGAAGTTTAAGAATGAAAGTAGTAAAAAAAATAGTACTGAGTAAAATGAAAAAGAAGAAGGAAGCCACATGCAGATCAGCAGCCAATGCTAGGTTCTGAAATCAATATATAATAAATAAACACAAAAATTAAATTTAAAAATTAAATAAATTAAAATTTAAAAAAATACTTTTTTGGTACAGTAGTCCATTCGTTTGTTCATCTTTTTAATACTAAACTATTTTTTTTATAAATACAACAAAGGCATTCTTTATGCTTATTTATACAGGGGATGGAAAATAATGGTGGGGTTTTGATAGCCTGTTTATGATAAAAATCAAACATTTCACACAGCCCTTAATACGGTAGCTCAGACAGTTTAGTTAAAATTCAATTTAAAAAAGCGGGATGATTTTTGTAGCTTATTTTATTCTAATTTTTCAAATAAACTTTTTATAATTATAAAACTGGGGGATTGGCAGAAGTTTCCCTACTACATGAACTCTAAGAATCCCAGACTTCCTGTTTTATCACTCTTTCTTCTGAGATTATCCAAAACCAGACAATTCTGGCAAATCGCAAAATTTCTTTCATCTTTTAGTAAGAATCAGATAATAAGTATCTACAGTTAGTTGTAAAAGAAAATGTAGTACAGTGTGTGGACTGAGATATAAGATTAAATGGACATGGAGCAATAAATAATTGCCTTTTTGAATTGCGTTCATTGAATCATTGTAATGTCAAAAGTTTTGAAAATGTAATATAATTTTACAACTTATTATTTTTTATCCTACTCTTTGATTGAATGTGTATATTTCAACAAGCGTGAACGTGTTTCTTAAATTTAGATTTTTATTGTGATTTCCCTATAAAAACCTAGACACAACAACAGAAAAATATTATAAAATACGGCTCAAGCGATTTTGATCAAAATTTAGTACAGTATATTATAGTCCTTTAAAAAAACGGTGTAACTACCAATGTTTTAAAATTTATGGATCAAAAGTTATTGCGACTTTTATGATTTTCCCCATAGATTATCATAGTTAGGCTGCTCTCACTGCTTACCCATTTAAAAGGTTTTTGAAATGTTAATGAGAAAGTATGTGTCAGTTTGCTGATATTGTTTATTTTGAGTTTTTACGATACTTAAGTAGAAGTTCGGTTATGCTACTATTGTGTCCAAATGGAGCTCAAAGGGATAATAATCAAACCCCACCATTACCAAAAACCCTGTATTTCAAAACTTATTCAACACAATAGTATAGCTGTAGTGTAGCTGTATTTCAACGTATTCTGAAATCACGAAATTAAGTGAATAACAAAAACAATAGTCGTAACAAACAAAAATAGTACCAAAGCGAAGGCAAGTGAGAGTTAATTGAGTGCAAATAGCGACATCTTATCTCTCTGCTATCACATACAGTTGTGAAATGAGCCGTTTACAATTCTACAGCTGAGGCTTGGAGGTAAAATGGTTGACTTAGACTCTCCTTTACTTCTAAAATCCTGGTTGAGATAAAACATTATTTTTTATGGCCAAGATTTTAAAAAGTCAATTAAGTAGTAATATCAATTTGGGTTCAGTTGTTTCTGACAATTTTAAGATGAAGGCAGTTAAAAAATAGATCCAAATACCTGATGCACACAAATGAATATTTAAAGTAATATTTTTATTTATTTATTTTCTACATGAATGTCTTTTAAATCATAAAAAATGGAAAAAAATCACCCCCAATTTTTTTAATCATCTTTAGCATTGTGTACACAATTGACTTTAACTCTTTATCCACTTTACGTAAAACATATAACATTGACTACAGATACTCACCGATCAGCTTCACCAGTTCCTGAACAAACTCCTTGTTACAAACGAGAACGTGAAATCTCCTACCGCAGTTCTTCACGCATGTCTCCAACACCTGAAAATGTCCGTTCACAGTTACAAGCTAAACTTGGATCAATTTGTAATTAAATCCAAATCGTAAAATCCAGCAACATACATCACTAGCTTATCAAAGACATTTTATTAGCGTTAAAGTGATGAAAATAGAATAAAATATAAAAATGTTTTGAATCAGGCCAATCCCAAAATCAAAGGGTTCTAATGCTTATATTTTTATAAATTGAAGATCGATCCCCCCCCTTCCCCTTCCCTTTGAATTCTGAGAAGTCAGTAGTTTTTTCATGGCTGTTTAAGAAACTGGACAGGACTGTCGTTGACAATAAGTTTTTTATAATATTGACTAAATAAACAGCTGATTAAGTCAGTAACAAAACTACACAAGGATCTAATTCCATTTCCCATTGAGTCAGTATATTTACTAGCGCAACTGACAACGGATTCAACGCAACGATATTGTGGGTTTGCGCCCCATTTCCAAAACTAAATTTTTAGTACAGTTCACTTTTGTACTGTACCAGATCACCCTACGTTCCACACAGTACTGAGGTACTATGGAAGCCAAGTGCAAAATTAAAAGAGCTTCAAAAATTTTTTTTTAAATAAAATAATTATACACTCATCTTTCACTTGGATTCAAGATAAAATACAACACTGTCCCCATTGACTGTCTAAACATAATAAATTGATGGTAGGGCTATATCAAAGGGAAAAAAATAGAGTAATACTTTTTAAAAACCAACTCAAAGGAAACCAATTATGCCAAAATGTGAAAACTAAGTAGTTCTTGAATGTCAAAGAAGATGAATTACAAGACGGCAGACGAAAGAGGGAAGTAAGGGGGGGGAGATAGAGGGGGGGATAGGAAAAGTCCATTAGTCTTTCATTACAACAAGAGAAACAAGGAGTAATGCAATAAGCACCGTCTACACACTCTCCGTTCACTGATGCTTCTTTAGGAGAACCACTTGTACAGTACTTGGAATGAGTTAAATGAATGTCAAGTATTTTAAGACAAAAGTTAACAAAAGATTTTATGAGTGTTACTTACTTAATCACTTTAACACTGTCATTGAGACAACGAATCACTTTGAATACATATGTTGAAACCGAATACAGTATTAATGCGAGGTTGGTTAGAATACCAGTGTGTAATTGTGTAATGGACTAAGATCAGCCATTTTAACCAGGAACAGTTATTTCTAACCCAATATTATTGCTAAATGTTTGTGCTTGGCAACAAAACTACTTTTAAAAACCTCTTGTCATTCCTCTAGTCATTTACAGAGTCTAAAAAGCATAGAGAATTCAAAACTAATTATCAGAGCTGAATATTATCAATGACTACAATGTTTCAATCACAGTTGTGAGATAATAACTAATGTGACACAATGTTAAGTTTCACCTTTAGTATTGGGGTTTACAAAAATTACTCCTTCGCAATACTTTAAATAAGAATAATTTGACAGACTCCTGGTTGAAGAGATTTACCAAAACCAAAGTCTTGATTTCCAATCCAACCCCTCATCTTCACCGGCTCAATTTTCACACAGAAAACAAATAAAAACATCACTTACAAGAACTGATAACACGACCAAACCACGATCATACAACCATTCACTATTAATTGTCAGCCAACAAAACAATAAAAACTTGTACATTAATGAACAAAATTAATTGTTGGCGGATTAATTAAAAATTACAGAACTACTAAAATTACAAAAACTGCTAATGGCAAATAAAATTCAGTAATCTTAAGTCCTAACCTCCCACGCCCACGGAAAAATAAAATAAAATAAGTTTAATACATACTGTATTCCTATATTTAATACTTTGTAGAAGTCATTGTAAAGTTCAATGCCATTCTGATCAATGGAATTAATGGTCATTTACTGCTAGGAATGATTCATTATGCAGATCAAGAACTTTACTCTATAAACTATGATTATAAAGAAGAACTACTAATAGCTAAATGTAACTTTGAAAACACTAATTAAAAATAAAGCTGTCTAAAATGGTTAAGATTAGGATGGTAGATATGACTTTTGGAGTTGGGAATTATGGAGCTGACGATCCATCACATATACTGCGGATTGTAGTGACAGAAAATAAATTACATTGTCAATGATTAACATTTTGATAAGTACCTATTACGTGTCTTTTTTTAGAACAGTACTATTATAATATATTGTTTCCTAAAATTGTATTACCTTTATCTGTATTAAACAGTGTTTACCTTATGTTATGTTCCAAATAAATTAATATATTTTTACTTTTCGGCTAGTGAGTTTAAAAAATAGTAGGCCTATACAAAAATTAAAGTAGCCTACGGTAGTAAAAGTATTCCAAATGTGAGAACAAGAATCATAAATATTACAAAATAACAGTTCAGTTTAATAGCACAATGGAAAAATTACAAAAACTGTTCCAGGAAATTGAAAAATTGTCAAAAAAATATAAAACAAGATGACATGAAATTACTAAATGTAATTCAAGGAAATTACATTTAAAAAAGATTCTAGGAAATTACAAAAATAATTATAATAAGTTACAGAAATTATTCCAGAAAGCTAACAATTAATTCCGGGAACACACAAAAACTATTCCAGAAAATCAAAAGGAATAGTCGTGGAAAATCACAACAAAGTTTTTTTCAGAGAATAAATCAACAGATCAAAAATCATACGATGTGAATGAATACTGTGCGGTAATAGAATAGTAAATGAAAACAGCTGACAACAGTCTGAAGGTAGTAGGCGGTCATGTGACTTAGACTAGACGGTGAGTCATCAAATGACAAACAAAACGTGTTGTGCAACAACACACTGAGATCATGTTACAACAACTATCTCCAAAGCAACATAACACTGTCTTGATATCGACACTTTGAACAATACTGCTAAGCATATTGATAGTCTAATAGAATAATTATTTTCTTAATTAATATCTAAAAATAAATGTTCTTGATACATAATTCAAAATTAAATTAAACTCAAAACAGTTCAAGGTTCTTTTAACCTAGTGATAGCTCTTAGTTTGATCAATGGTTTGAATTAAAATTGAATTCATTTCCAGTACCGTAAAAAAATATTAATGGATTTTTTGTATTTTCACTACGGTAATAAACATAAAGTACGGTATTAAAAATAAAAAAATTTCTTTATTATAAAAGATGGAATGTAACATCATAATCTAACTTTTTCTAAGAAACCCAAGGATTAAGTGCAGTACAGTAATACTTTTCTGTTGATTATGTAGGAAGATGTCCCAAAGAAGTTAATAACTCCTCTTAAGGGGCAAAATGTATCCATATTTTACTGAGTGGAAAAATATGAAGGGTTTTTAAAGAGAAAATAAGATTCCATAAATCAAATTGTAGTTAAAGTAGTAATATTTTAAAATTGAGTATTAAAAATATTTGTTTGAGTTGAGAAATTCTGAAGTAAAAAAGTAAATTTAAAAACGGTTACCAACATTATTGTTCTTAGACAATTTCTAAGAGAGTTAATTTTGCTGGAAATTTAAGTAACGCGTTTGAAACCAATTATAAAATATGTTTATCAATTAATCTATATTAAAATAACACAACAGTATTAAAATATGATATCACTGTACAAATATTGGTTGTCTAATTTTGTCATTATCTTGTATAATAATCTTTTTAGTATTGATTGACATTGTAATCAATTATTAAATTATGAAAATGGAATTTCAAATGCTTTCTTATATTATCTACATAAACTGCAATGATGGAATATTAATTTATTTTCAATGTTTTTTATTGGTCCTTGTTGAAAATGTAAGATTTGATAAAAATAACAATAAAAATTGTTTTAATTACACAAGTACCAGTAGTCAAATATAAATAATTATTAAAGACTAATTTTAAGAATAATCCAGATTACAAATCTCTCCGTCTTAAAAATTTGTAGAACTTAAACTATTTTAAAGTTGGAAACTGTTGGTTGAAATGTAATAAACAATTGAAACAATTCTTAACACTGACTGTAGATTGCACTTAAATAATGTTAATGGGAATAAAAAAGGTAGGAATATGGATGATAAAACAATAATTTTAAAATTATTAACTTAGCACATAAAAACCGCAACAAAATAGTATTCTAAAAATATTGCTGTCAGGTTTGAAGAATGTCGACAGAAGATTACTTAGCTACTTTGGTTGATAATAATAATAATTGTCAGTGACAACAAAATTTGAACGTGCGAACCCTAGTGTTTGAGTATAGTCTGTGCCAGGACTAGACCATTAAACCTACTCCAACAAACTAAGCCTGCAATCCCGACAAACCCTTACAAAGAGTAATTGAATAGCTCTGCGGAACAACGTTGCAAGTAACACAAATTAAGATTTTCAGAAAAAAAAAGTTCTGGCTGCACCAATACCAGCACAGCCCATTCAAATCCCCCGCTCATTCAATCGCTTTTAAGTACTGCCAATTAAAACGCTGTTTGGCGGGGATCTATTAAAAAAGAAATTAAATAAACCTTTCATTATTTCCAAGTTTGTCTGATTTTATCGTAGGCCGTAGGTGAATCGTAGGTTGCAATGGTGGCATAAAAGGTGATCCAAATATAAAAAACCCTCATTGGACACAATTTTCATTTACAAACTTTGACCATCGTCCACCAAATCGTACTCAGAGTGAGTCGTCTCAATTGTACCACTTTGTGTTTATTGCAGTCTTAAAAATGTATGTACGTGTTTTATTTAACAAGAACATCACGACCAATAACAGAATTGACATAAACCACTGCAGAAATAAAAAAGTTAGTTTGATATGGGAATAATGTAATAAAAAATGCATTTTGTAAAACATTTTATATTATACTGATCACACATGTAGGTTCTGTTAGGATTAGTTACTTTAAGTTATTTCTAATGGTACGTTTTGCAAAACAGAGCGTTATCGAAAGTGTAGAAATTAATTTCAACTATCACTTACATAGCATAGCCTACTGTTTTAATTTCAGCCTGAAATCGAACCTATCTTTTTTCCTAGGTATTCTCATATTTTTACTCAATCGCCTACAACTGGAACACACTTTTGCAACAAAAAACAACAGGCTGTAGCGAAGGGCGGTCTCGATAGGCACTGCCTGTTATTGCATTACACAGTGACAATGGTAAAATGAACAGAGACAAGGAAACGTATTTATTACGATAAGGCAATACTTGATATTATTGAATTGAGTCTGCTCTAAGTGAGTCTAACCACGCCAACAAAAATCTTATGTGGTCTTATGTATGTCTGTGGTAATTTATAATACCAAAGTACCCACAGTTCTATACAATTAGTCGCTATCGTAAGTTGACTAACCGTAAGTGTGTACATGACTACAATGTAGTTCTTTCCAGCATTTTGCTGTAGACGCTTCCGCAAAGCTTTCACAGCGTCTTTAGGTCCGTCTTCCGTCTCGTTGATGATATCACAAATCTCCATGTTTAGTCCCCAGTTCTCTGAGGCCAGAGACGCATCTGTGGCTTGTTCTGAAACATAAGTAACAACTCATGGTAAACTTGTTAACGTAACAAAATGTCCTAAAATATAATCAACAAAGTAACTTTGATATATGACAGCTGCTTGTGTTATTTCAACCAGTTTAAATGTTTAATTATTTTAGGGGAAAATAAAAAATCCTGGTCTTGTCATTATGTCTCATATCAATCTGTTATTTAAGTTAAGTTAGCAAGAAAGAGCTCAATGAAAATAGCAACTGGGTCGAAACCAATCATTGTCATGGAATTGAACGAGCAACTTAAAAAATTTGGGACAAGCTCTTCGACTCCCTTTTTGACTCCTGGATGATAGGTCAACCATCGATGGTAACATCGGTAAACCATCGATGTACCGATTGCATCGATTTAAAAACATCCATAGGCCTAATCGATGTTAGGCCTGTTTCTTTTTGAGTTTTCGTCTGCGCTCTGCATCAGCTAACTAATCTAACTTCTAGCTAGACGTTCCTAATGTTTATCTTTCAAATATGCAGGAATCCAAATATCGGCTTTAATTGATTGGGCCTATGCAGTAACTGAATTTGTGCTACCGCTGAAATTTATTTAAAGTGAAATAGCCTAAATTCTCTTGTCATGTCTAAGTCTAAACCAGTTTGTGATAGGCCTAATGTAATTTGGATTTGATACTTTATCAGCCTTTCAATGCAAAAATTCAATTTCCTCTACAGACCAACATTCAAACAAGTTACCATTACCGTTCCAGGACAAAATGAAAAATAAAAAGTCTCGGTAAAAAAATGGTTGGTCTCCTCCCACGACACATCAAAATTGCTCCCGCGACCCATAGTTTGGGAACCAGTGGTCTAACCAGTTAGCTTGATTCTGCATTTACTACCTAAACTTAAGTTACTACAATAGGCCTAATAGAGGAGCTATATAAATTCAAAACAATGTTATTACATGATTTGAACTAATAGGGCCCAATATCAAACTTAGTATTTGTGTAGTTTTACGTAATTGGTGTGATTTTTGCCATTTACTCATTAATTGAGTGCAACAAACTTTTTTCTCACACTATTAGCATCCCATTCAAATGTGTGTGGGCCTAGGCCTAACTTACACTATCTGTTGGACCGATTTATCATTGTTAGATAAGAGCAATTTTAGATTTGGGCTTGACAGATGGTGCTTAACCAAATGCTTGGGAATTTTTGAATTGTTCTTTTAAAGATCGTATAGCCTAGGCCTATAAGAACAAAAGTTAGCCCTACTTCAGCCACAGTCTCGAAATAGCTGGAATAACAAAGTTATATAATTATGTCAATCTTTCAGTGCCACCAATATGTGGCCACCTCTTTAAAAAGCAACTGATAACTTCCAAACAAATAATTACCTATTCTCTGACCAACAGGGGTCGCAAAAGGATTCCCGCCAACTCCAAAAAATGCCGTCATTTTTAATATTGCACAACACAAATATTTTAATTAATTGCGTATAAAATGAGATAATGACAAATTGACTCAGAAAACATCAATGGTAAATAGTATACGCTAAACTACTTCCACTTCTCCTGCGAGTACGAAATACGGCTGCTACCTTTGACGCTTTGACAAGTAAACTGTAAACATATGGTTCAGTGCATGAAGAAAGAAAAAAACAAATAAACGAAACTTCAAGGCATTGGTTTTAAATTCAAGCAAATTATACTATAAATAATTGACTATACACATATAGGAGTGTAAATTCATTGATTGAAAACAATTTATTTAAATCACCACTGTTACCTTACGACCAAAACGATCTTTAACGACCACATTATAAACAAAAGATTTGTTGTGATTCAATTCATTGTCAAGTCCTTTATTCAAAAATCACAAAATACCTTGAACTGAAAAAATCATCACCTTTAACTCCAGGCCGTGGCCTGGTAGAATTTGGCAACGTTGCAAGTAGGGTTGTTTAGTGTCAGATGGAGATGTCCCATAAGATAACATGGCAGACAGGGGATATCAGCTCATTAATTCGCACTTTATTGATTAAAATGGAAATTTATGAACATAAGTTTATGAAAATATTTAAAATAAAACATACAGAATTAAAAATTGAAACAATATGAATTAAAAATATATACATATCTTGATACAATTCTTAAATATAAAAAAGCGGTGAGGCGTATATTGAAACTTCAACGAAAACACATGAAATAGTTATTTGTGCAACTAGTGAGAAAAGTGAGCAATTGACTCCCTCGAGAGAACTCCTTACTCACGAGCCGTAGGCGAGTGAGGAATGGTTTCTCGAGTGAGGCAAATGCACTTTGAACTCGAGTTGCACATTATACTTTTCCTACAGTTACCATAAAACAAATAAATTGGTGAAGAAACATAACCTATTTTACACAGAAGTGAACTTTTAATATAACATTTAATGTGAAGTGGAAGTGACAAATACATCAGTACAACAGCTGACCAGCTGATTTACAGCCAGTGCTGCCAACGTATTTCGCGCGCATACGACGTTGCCTGCATGCACGCACTTACTACGCGCTCACTATTTCGTGCCTTCACGTTGCAAATCTGGAGTGAGACAAAGTAATTAGAGTGAGACAATGTTAACATTGTCTCACTGATGAGCGAATTGGCCACTTTGCTTTCTCAAATCAGTGAGAGAACATGTACATTGTTAGGTAACTGTAGGAAAAAGAATATTTTATTTCACTTAAAATGATGACAGTCTATGGGATGCATATCAAACTATCATCCACTTCAAGGAAAGGGAACTTACTCTAAAACCATTAGGAAGTACTCATGAGTATAATATAGAAATAGGGACAATATTGCAATACCAATAAATAATTTGGAACTATTTAAAAAGAAACCTTATGCTGGTGCATTATTTTTTTCCAAATTACCATTAACCTTAAGACAAGAGCCGAATCCAAGAATATTAAAAAGGAAACTTAAAGATCTTATAACAACTAAAGCATTATATAACATACAAGAATTTCTTGACCCAGAGTTTAATTTAATACCTTCTGGGACTTGAAGAAGGGCTTTTGATTGTTTAGATTATTTTACTGCTTTCTTAATTTATTTATGATTGTTATTTGTTTTGTTGAGAATCTCTATTGTAATAGTATAAATAACCTTCTTTTTATAGTAAAAAATGGTAGAAATAAGTTAGAAAACAGTTTTAAGTTATAATAAAGAATCACTTTTCGACACTGTCCAATGTACTGTCAATATGTACTAAAAGAATAAAGATTGTTTGAAATGAAATTAAATCTGTATATTTTAAGCGGAGTCAATATTGTCAAAGTCCAGTAACCAATCTTTCGTAGATACACAGATACATACGCCTTGCACAAATGCCATTCCATTAGCTGCTTCCAAACAAAACAGCTGTTACAATACCACTTGCGACGTTGCCACTTCGAAGGCCACGGCCTGGAGTTAAAGGCGGCCGTGGGCGAGTGGTGTCCTCATCTCAATTATAATGCTAATTGTCTACTATTAAACGCCGATGCATTGATTATAATATAATGACAACAGCGACATCGTGAGCACTGCGCTTCTGGGCCTGAGTGGACCAACTAGAGTTAAATAGTAAACCGTATTTATGTTGTTTTACGTGTCGGTTCTGTCATCTGTGCGTAGTTAAAGGCGGCCGTGTCTGTGCACGGCACGGTGCGGTCAACTGTGGTCAACAAAGCCAAACGTCAACGTCGGTTTTCACTTTTCGGTATTCCGGTCCGGTTCCGGTATTCGGCTCGGTTCGGTCACTCGGTACACACTACACCAATACCAATACCATCCAATACACAACGACAGCTGAGCTAGCAGGGCATTCTGCAATCTGCAGCTGTAGTGCAGACACTCAAAAGATAACTCAAAAGTCAAAACTAGATTCCGTTTACCTTACCTGAGGGAGTAGGAACAAGAGGTTAGCTAAACCGGTTTTTGTTTACCCCGACTTTTCGATAATACAATTTAATTTGTTTACTACTATTCATTTTGTTACGCTGGATATTTCTGCCACTGCCGACCAGTGAAGACATCAGCTCCAAAAGTTCTAAAGTAATTTGTGAGATAACCAAGAAAAAGCAAATAACCTTTGAGTTTTCTTATCAGTAGATTGTGTACTGCCTTGATAACTACTTTACCATCCACTAGTCCTTTCTCTGTATTCAGAACATAGGCTAGGGCATAAATATTTTAAAATGGCTTCATTATCACTTAGATTATTTGGAAAACAGATCATCACTAACTCAAAATCAAGGTTGTTGGCCCCTGCCTTTAATCAGCAAGTCATTATTTCTAACACATATGCAAGTAAGTATGAATATTCATTGATTAGTAATAATTTAATGCATTATGTAAGTGTTAACATAACTATGATTATCTTAAATTGGTAGCTAATTAGGCCTATTTGAGTAAATATCATGGGATGCCATCTAGGTGTGTATTTGAACCCAAATAAGAGTGAAGGATGAGTGTAGAATGAAGTGTGATGATCCGTGTAGCTTTTTTACTGTCTAAGAACTAAGATCAGCTGTCTCTTTAGCCAGGATCATTTATATAAAACCCAATGATCAGGAACGGCTGAGTACAGTTCGAACCATCAAAAAGCTACTGACTTTTTCTCATGATCGAAACGGTAACCTTTTGATTGTTAGGTGAGCACTATAAGCAAACCACTCAGTTACCGGTACCTACCTAGTTAGTTATCTTAGTTAGCATCTTGGATTTATCCAAGACGGACGGGTTTAATCCTGGCTAATCCTAAGATATTTTAAAAGTTTGGACTGGTTTATCTTAAAAACCGTTTGTGATTCCTTTTATGGTAGACCTATTGGCTTGGACCCAAAAAGTAACTAGTTTTCAAAAATTTTTTATTTTTTCTAGCTGCATCCTATCAACATATTTTAACCGACAAACGGGGAGAGAAGAAGAATGTTGGTGTGATAACGCTGAACAGACCCAAGGCATTAAACGCTCTTTGTGATGCTCTAGTCACAGAGTTGGCCGAAGCAGTTACTGCGTTTGATAAAGACGAATCTGTTGGTGTAGTGGTCATTACTGGCAGTGAGAAAGCATTTGCTGCAGGTAAGATATTAGATTTGGGCATTTTGTCTAGTCTTTAACATGTCATTTGTTTTATGCAATAGGCCTACTGACATAGGCCTACCCTTGTCCGGTGGGGATTACAAAGACTAACGACGGGCAAAGGTATATCATAACCTATCATATTCGTACATTCAGTTTTGGTGGCAAGAATGTTTAAAAAGTACATAGCCTAATTTGTTTATCAACAGATTAGGGCCTACCCATTTACTTTAATAGTGTCTAATAAACGGTACTTTGTACCTATAAAGTAAAAAAAAAACATAGCCTACTTAAACAGTGTTTTACGTTCAAAACTATAGATTTTAAAATTCAAAATATTGCTCACAATGTTATTCTAAAAATTGACTATATTCCTGCAAATCTTAAGATAGTCATTGAAATCAAGCTGCTTTGTCATTGGTTGTTGTGGTTTTCAACTCTCTAAATTGGGGAAACCCCTGTTGATTTTCCCAACGAAAACGAGGTTTCTAAATATTTTAAAGAAAAAATACTTGCCATTTAAGTTTTTCAACGCTAATATTTCAAGATCTTTTATCGGCCCTAAAAATGTGAACTAATGTATTTTGTATAGGTGCTGATATCAAAGAAATGATGAATATGACGTACGCTTCCAATGTGAAGACTGGGCTGCTTCAGGGTTGGAATGAGATCACCAAATGCAAAAAGCCAATCATTGCTGCAGTCAACGGTTACGCGGTTAGTTCTCTCAGTGGCTTATGTTTGAATTACTAACCTTTTGATGTTTTTCCTCATGCTATGTAAGCCTATTCAAAAGCCAAATATTTATAAAATAAGCTCTATGTATGCACTCAGTAAGATCTGGTATAAAGAAACAAAAGTCTGAATTTAGGCGCTGCTCACAAAAAGTCCATCCATCCTATAAAATTTCTCCTGAGCTCTACAAGGTTTATTTTTAATGATCCATTTGTTCTAAGCTCTGTCAGAGGTAAATTTACTCATCTAGAGGTATACTCTGCACACTCAAAGCAACCAGGTTGCTAATTAACACATTTTAAGCTTGTTAAAATTTTGAATTTCGGATAAAGAACAGTAGGGACTGGGTAATACATACATGTTAGCATGCACTAGACCCTACTGTTATTTTTCTCTCTGTAAATTATTCACAAATAATTGTTTTTTCCTACCAGGATAGGCATGTGTTACCTATAATATTATTTGTACAGCTTGGAGGAGGCTGCGAGTTGGCAATGATGTGCGACATAATTTACGCTGGAGATAAAGCCAAGTTTGGCCAGCCTGAGATCTCCATCGGAACGATCCCTGGCGCTGGTGGTTCACAGCGAATTGCCCGCAGTGCTGGCAAGTCTAAGGCAATGGAAATGTGTCTCACTGGTACACCCATTACTGCTGAGGAGGCTGAGAAGATGGGTTAGTTAGCAGCCTTGTAATAATGTGTATATCCTCTTTTGGTTATTCATAGGAATAGGAGTCAAAAGTTCTCTATCTATTCACATTCATTTTGTTTTCCTCCATTATCCCACATCTTTCTGATCCTCTTCTCTCCACAGCCTTTGATTCCTCATCCATCCACCTTCTTCTTTCCTCAATTCCAGATTCACGATGTGCAGTTCCTGTCTTGAGAAGAGATAGTTTGTGATATTTACAATGCTGGAAATATAATGTTCATTGTGATGGGGTTTGTGTCGACTCTCCAAGTAGTGTCCCTTGTGAAGGCATTAAAAACATGTTACTTATTTTGCAACCTAATGCTTTTTATAAGTTATTTTGACTGTATGATTTGGATTCTTGATTTTTACTTCAGTGGTAGTCCAAAATTTATATATTAGTAAAAAAGTAAAGGAAAGTTTGTAGGCCTAGATCCTGATGATTTAAAAGTGTCATTCCTAGTGTTACTGAATATCAAAATGAGGAGAAAGGAGAAATATTGATTATTCCAAAGCCAAGCTGCTTTTTTCCCCTTAAAAAAAAGAATATTAAAATGAAAATATCTATTCATACAAAATGGGTTTGGACTAAGTTATTATGAGTGCTTCTTTTAAATGAAAATATTTACTAATAAAGGCATTTTAAACATAAATGTGTTAGTGCCACTACAGTGGTATTTGTCATGAAAGAACTTTCAAGGGCAATCTTTCCAAAATCCTCAAATGTTTGAGAATATCGGGGATTGAACTCGTCCCTTTTGTTTACTGAAGTTCGAAAAACTAACCAGATAGAATTAAAGTGGTTTAAATACCTGTAATGTCGATAATCCAATCGGTTGTGAAACAACTAGTTTCGGCTCACAATGGAGCCTTCTTCAGGTTTTCCCAAGGACATTGTCACTTCTTCTGAAGGTCGTCAAAGATCACAATATTTACAAAACATAAAAAACATTTAAAACACGTAACGTGCATGCCTAGGCCTAGCTTTAACGATGTGACCGGCGGGAGTTTAGGTCTAGACTATTCGAAAAAATGAAACCAGATAGGCTATCAACACTCCTGTAGTTTTAGATAAGAGAACTGTTAAAGCAACCTTTCTTTTTGTTGAAGGGATCGTAAGCCGGGTGTTCCCTGCAGACAAACTACTGGATGAGTCCATCAAGGTTGCGGAGAAGATCTGTTCTCACTCGCCACTCATTGTGCAGATGTGTAAAGAGGCTGTTAATGTTGGTAAGTTTTGGCATTTTAACTTTACCCTTAACTGCAGGACAAACTACTTGTTTTGATTTGTTTGGAAGGTAAACAAGTAACAACCAGTAAGTCTAGTGCTGTTTGGTACTAACAGGTTGATTGGTGTGATTTTTAATTGTTCGGTAAAATCATAAAGTTTCCTAATCATCAAACTTAATGTCTGTTTCTTAAATGTATCCATTAATTTTATGCTAAGTCATGATAGTTCTGATTGTATTTACATTGGACAGAGGTCTGGTTCCGAGGTATCAAAGGGTTGTACTGTGTATGTATGTTCTGTTTGCTATTAGCTGTTTTATTACTTTAGTTTACATATTAAAAATCTCATCTCTTTAAAAGAGCCTCGTGGTATAACAGCACTTTGCCCAGTCAAAAACCATTAAACAAATCAAATCACCAAACCTACCCAACAGTTTTGAATGCTTGGAAAAGAGGTCCTTATTGTATAATGTAGCGGTTTACTTTTAATTTTAAAAACCCAAATTAGAAAGTGATTTTTCAAATGTCTATGTCAAATGTTACATAACATTCAAAATCAAAGTATTTATAGTAATACCTATGGAGTTGAACTTCTTGTCCACGTCATGAGAGGCGGGCAAGGACCTGAGTAGGAAATGAAAGGGGTGGTGAAGCCATGTTAGGCCACAGAACACATATTACTATAACCCAGAATGCCAACCGCATGGTAAAAAGCATTAAGTGTTTTGAGACAGCTTTGCCTGTTAATCGTAGGCAGCGCCACCAGCGTTGCTATGCTGAGTGCATGGCAACGCTGGTGGTGCTGCCTACGATTGACAGGCAAAGCTCTCTCAAAACACTTAATGCTTTTTACCATGCGGTTGGCATTCTGGGTTATAGTAGTATGTTTTCTGTGGTTAGGCCCAGCAACCCAACGGATTTCCAAATTGCCACCAGAAACAAAAATATGTCTCGGAAGAATGGATAGTGAGGCCTAGTGAACACCCAGACCCAGAGATAACCGGAACGGGATAGGATATAAACAAAAATAGAGTTAAAGATTTGTGTGAAAGGTAAAGATAATGACAAACTTTGTCAACCAACTTTGTCTTTCATTTTTTATAGGTTATCTCATCTTTTAATAACTTTAGATTAATAAGTTTAGAAAGTTACGACTGAGAATTCAATTCAATTCAATTCAATTCATTTATTTCCACGGTAACACCATTTTTACAAGAGGTACAGTAAGTAGTAGCTATCAAACTCAAATTTAACAACAAATAAAGGCTATTCTGAATAAATTACAATAACAAGAACAAGAAAAACATAACAATGAAGATGGAAACCATGATAAACTTTTTAAAACAATAACAAAACAAGACTTAACAAAACAATAAATACACGGTTTGGAATCCTCTAAGCAAGACTTACATGACAAAAACAGATATAAATACTAAAGTGACAAAAATAAATAGCTGATCGAAGGTTGAACACAGTGCCGTTACATGATGTAAGCATTAACTACAAATTATTTACAGAGAAGAGGCGACACAGATTGGAGCGGAAAGCAGCCACGCTGGAACGGTGAAAATCCAACACTGCGCCGACCTCGTTGCCGACCCGCAAAAGGCGAGGGATAGTGCTTCGCTGTAAATATACAGTATTGTAGTGCCTCCGCTCAAACGTATCCTTGGATCTTGTGCGGACAGGAACGTGGAATGGTATTCCTCCCAAAAGCTCAGGGCAGTCGATATTTCCACTTACAATCTTCATGAGAAACAGAGCGTCCGAAATTTTCCTCCGATCTTCCAAGCAGCATAGATTAAACTGAGATCTGATGAGATTCACGGGAGCATCAAGGTAGCGATATCCCATTCTGCAGCCAAGGACCCTAATGAAACGAACTTGAACTCTCTCCAGCGAAGATATGAGTCCAGTCTGATATGGAGCCCAGACAGGAGAGTTGTATTCGAGGGTGGGACGAACCAGTGCACGAAAAAGCAACACCAAGGCATTAATGGAGAGTCCTCGAGTGAAGCGGAAGAGAAAGCCCAGAGTGGAACTTGATTTGTGGCAAATTTGTTGGATATGCTCTCCTGGATGAAGTGTTGGAGTAGTTATTATGCCAAGATCTTTATACCTCCAAACTCTACGCAGAGGGTCGTCCCCAAGAAAATAGCCATGCTCATGAGTGTTCTGACTGCGAGAAAAGGACATAACGACACATTTAGAGGTGTTCAGACTCATTGAATTGTCAATGCACCAATTCATCACTGCATTTATTGATGACTGAAGACGAGTGAAGTCTTGAGCACTGGAGATCTCTAAGAAAAGTTTTGCATCATCCGCGAACAGAAGGAACTCAGAATCCAAGGTGTCGCCAATGTCATTTATAAATAAGTTGAATAGAAAGGGTCCGAGGTGAGATCCTTGTGGCACTCCAGATGGTACGTGGATGGGGTAAGAGTAAGCAGTCCCACATCTAACTTTTAAAGAGCGTCCCTGAAGGTAGGATCTGATAAACTGAAGCAGAGGTCCAACAAAGCCTAGGCCTTCAAGTTTGGCGAGGAGAAGCTTGTGACTAACCCTGTCGAACGCCTTAGCGAAGTCCAGATAGATGCAGTCGACTTGGTTGCCTCTTGAGAAGGCCGAAGTAATATAGTTTTGGAAAACGACCAAATTGCTTGTAGTAGATCTCCCAGTGCGGAATCCATGTTGACGAGGCGAGATCAGTGTTTTAAATTCAAAATCGAGGCCATCAAGTACTAAGCTCTCAAATACCTTAGCTATCGCATTTAAGATGACGACCGGTCGGTAATTTTCTGGTTTTGCACGGTTGCCAGATTTGAATAAAGGCACAATAAAGCCAGATTTTAAGCACTGGGGAAATATTCCATTAGAGAAGAAAATGTTGAAGAAGATGGCGAGATGAGGAGAAATAACAGTGCTGCAAGACCTCAGTATTGATGGGGGGATGCCGTCCGGACCAGCCCCTTTGTTAGGATCCAGCTTTGAGAGTTTTTCTTCAATTGCTTCGGCAGAGATGCGCCATGATGATATTGTCTTGAAATTTACAAAGTCGAGGTTTGGAGGATCTTCATCTGACTCAGTAAAAGTTGACGAAAAGTAGTCAGCAAAGGCGTGTGAGATTTTGACTGGCTCCACAACAACAGAATTATTTACAAGGATTGAATTAGGACTAGACGACGTCTTCCTCTGTTCATTGACGAAATTCCAGAAACATTTAGGGTTGTTTCTAATGGAAGTATCCATTCGATCAAGATGCCTTTGACGACACTGGGCGACCATAATGGAACATTGGGCACGAAGTAGATTGAAATTCCTTAAATGGGATTGGCTGGATGTTATCTTGTACCTTTTATGGGCTTTTTTCTTCAAGATAATTAGGCGCTTCAAGTCCACTGAGAACCATCGAGGAAACGGTGATCTACCAAGCTTCATCAAGGGACTGCATGTAGATACGGCATTCGTAAGATCAGAACAAAAAGCTTGAAAATCCACTTCAGCAGACTCTATGTTGGTCGTAGGATATGAGAGCTTAGAAATCCAATCGTATACCATCAAATGGTCACAGCGTTTAGTGTCAGGGATGAACTGGATACCAGTAGATGAGGTCTGGTCTTGGATGGATATAGCCATTGATAGTGCCGGATGATCTTCCTCCTGGGGGATTAGAATGTCAAGAGCCTGCTCAACGGTCCAGTATGATACAGATGAAAATATCAAATCAAGAGTAACACCTCGTTTGTTAGATGTGGTATTCAGTTGGTTGAGATTGAAAGTTGAAGCAAGGTCAATCAACACTTGAGACGATTTATTCACACGTGCCCCTTCAAACGAAGTCCAGTCAGTTGTAGGTTGGTTGAAGTCACCAGTGATGATTATTCCTTCAAAGAAGTGGTTAGAAAGGATCTCTTCAACTGCCAAAGAAAATTCCTCGTAATCGAGAACATTTGCATTTGGCGGAATGTAAGCAGAACAAATTAGGTAAGATCTCGCAGAAATCTTCACACCAACAAAAACACATTCAACAGTTGAAATAGAAGGTTTAATAGAAGGTTTAATAGAAGGTTTAATAGAAGGTTAAGAGAAGGTTTTAATAACAATTCTGTGTTTCACAGCTTTTGAAACGACTCTCCAAGAGGGTTTGAGAGTGGAGAAGAAACTGTTTTATGGAACTTTTGCCACAGTAAGTTGATGAAAAACAAGTTTGATATCTTTACTAATCATTCACCTACCTTATAAAATCCTAAAATTGTTGCTGCCATCAGTTTGTAAGAGCTAAAGTCTCTTGAAGACACTTAGACCTCTCTATAGTATTATAGTGGTTTCTTCCGTGAATATTTTTGTCATGGTTGACCCCAAAAAATAAAATAATAAACTGACACAAACTTAATACACTGCAGTATGGGCTACAATGAACCCAGCTAAGGCTGGTTTTTTGCTCGGTGGTAGTTGTCTGGCAGCTGATTTATTGGATCCACGACAGCGGCATTTGCCGCGTAGAACTCACAGGTGGTGGGAGAAATAAAGAGCTTAGTGTTGAGGTTTTGCTATAGATTTGATGACCATATTTAATGACTGTAGTTTTACTAATTGAAATATGAACCTTCTGTGATTTATACAATCTATAGGTTAAACTGTAAAAATCCGTGTTGATCTGTTCATGCCAATAGGTTCAGATATCAGAAGAGGAGTTTTATACGCTATTGTATGAGAAGTATTTAATACTTTCATATGTCACAAACATATTTCAACAAATTTGTGAGGAAAGGAAAGGTTTGAAAGGTAATCTAAGTTTGGTGAATAAACAATAGCCAATTGTAAAGAATTAAACACAATTGTAATTTTTCAGGATGATCAGAAAGAAGGAATGAAAGCATTTACAGAGAAACGATCTCCAAACTTCACCAACAGCTAGAGAGGTAAGATTAAACTTTAAAGGTGATTTTTAAATACTTTTCCTTTGAAGAAAATTATGTTTGTTTTCTTAAAACCTAAACTGATAAAATAATAAAAAATAAACTAATCACACACTTTAAAAAAAAACTTTTTTTTAAAGTGTGTGATAATGATTTAGCCGTTTGGCAAGATTATGAAGAAACTAACAAAATAATACGGTAGTAATTCTTTTTGTATGCTTTAAATGATTTTCTTATTTTAAATTCAATGGTGGCAACATTTATTGCTGCATTAGTTTTAATTTTAATTCATAATTTTAATTGATTAATTTTAATTAATAGTTGCAATTTTAGTAAACTAGACCCAGTTGAAATCTAATAAGTAAAAGCCATCCTAAGTAGCCTAAATATTAAAAAATATTAACTGCATTTCATTGAACATATCCAGTGTGCAAGTAGGCATTTAATTTATGTGAACCAGATGAAACATAGACATTGGTTCCTGCATGCAGACATTCCATTTATGTGAAAAAAATATATCATCAACATTGGATACTGCAAGTGACCAGCATCACGTTTATGAGAAACAGATGTAGCATTGACTTTAGAAAAGCATTGGATTAATATGCTAGCTCATCCGCTCAATATTGCAAGCAGACAACTGCATTGTACACCTGGTTTAATTATTGTAATGAATATGGTGATGTTATCTATCTTGTATTTTTCAGATGCATGAAACGGAAGACTGACCTTGACCAAGTTTACTATCTTACAAGTGAAGATTAATCTTAAAATAGCTCTTCTTAAAAATATCTACTAAATCTTATGCTAATTTTGATATTACTATTACTGATTTATTACGTGTATACAGACTGTTATAAAAGTTTTTAAAAATATTATATATATTTTGTATACAAACTTTCCTTTTTTATTCCCCAAAACCCCAATTAATTTATGCAACATAAGTCAGTCTTTTGGTTTTGGATTTACACTTATAAGTTTTATGAATGCAATTATTCTCCGGTTTAATCCTATGAGGTTGAAATTGAAATGTAGAGGTTGTAGGAGATGTGTGTTGAAGATGAAATAATACCGAGTTACTGGATGGGAGAACGTAGTTGAAAAGTGATCAAAACAAATATCAGAGTTACCTAAAGATTTTTAAGGCTCGAATATGGGAAAACAGAACACGCAAGATAATACAACTAAACTAAATGCTGCTGTGTTCTTATTTGTGTGGTGTCTAGCACTAGTCGCTGGTGTTAGGGCAAAGTCCCTCCATGTACTAAAACGCTCATTATGGAGGAAGACCCTTCTGCGATGTCCGTACAGTGCTTGCCGAGGCCTTTCCTTGCATGTCACAATATAGTACACCATACCTTGGCTGAAAGCGGACCGTTGTCCGTTGTCCCGTGCTTGTTTACTCTGTTAGCGTCACAAGTACAAGTAATCAAATTTTGAACAGCTCAGTTGTGACCCAACAACTGTAAGACTCAAATACAAGTTGTCAAGTCTAAATGTCAATTTTTTTATCATCAGATTTATTAATTTTAATTCATGATATTGTTGATACAATTAGTTTTTCTATATGGATATCCTCCAGATTACTAAATATAATACAGGCCTGTATTTCTTTTGAATCCAAATGGTTGCGGTATGAATACAGGTATCTAAACCACTTATATTGATAAAATTGTGCAATCAATAGTTTGGTCAAAATGTCTTTACTGCCTTCACAGAAGGTTTGTAACAACAGGATGATACACTGTTGAAAGAGAGTAATATCACCAATTAAGTCAGGGACGCACAGGATGTTGTTTTAAACCAAACATGAATGCAAGTCATATGACCTGTGTAGTTTTTTACTGACTAAGGCCCAATTTCACCAAAAACTTAAACCGCCGTTAAGCCTTGCTCTAACTGCAGTTAGCTCTTAACTGACGACATCGGATTTCACCACTCGCCGTTAGAGCTAGTTTAGACTAAACCGTCGTTAGATAATTAACTGCCCAATTTTGACCGGTTAACTTCTTTAATCTTTCGTTAAGTAAATACATAGATAAAACAAACGTAAATATCAGCTGGCTTTAAGCTTTAAGTTTATATGGAAAGGCCAAATGCTAGAAGAGCATACGATACGAATTAGCTTTTGAAGTGATAATGATGAAGAGTTTCCTATGTTGTTCGCTGAACTAGGTGGATAAGAGAAATGGTTAATGATTTAACCAAGACAAAATTAATTATATTACTAGATATGAATTATCAAAACGTTTATAATTTTTCTATAAGTTATCCAACAAGGTTTTTAGTAAAGGCGTATTTCTAGGTATGTTATAAGCCAATCTTTTATCCCGACTGAAAAAAGTGTTTTTCTACCTACATGATCAAATTCCTTTTTTCTTTGTTAAAAAAAATAGGCTCCCTTTTCCTTTTCCTTTTAGGTTAGGAACCCTAACCCTACGGTCAAACGATTAATTTAGTTCGATCGGGCGTCATTAAGGACAATAACTAAACCTAAACTGTAATTTTTACTTTCTCCCCCTATACCATAGTATATGGAGAAAGTATTGTTTTCGTCAAAATTTTCGAGTTTGAGTTTTGAGTGGATATATTCGTTTTGGGTCCCCCTGGACCCAAAAAAGTGGTTTTCGAAGTGATGTCTGTGTGTGTGTGTGTGTGTGTGTGTGTCTGTGTGTCTGTGTGTCTGTGTGTGTGTCTGTGTGTCTGGATGTGTACAGAGCTAGGGACTACACCTGTGGTCCGATTTCAATGAAATTTGGTATGTAGGTTCTAATCCGTGGTATCTCCAGGCTTTTTTTTCATTTTTTTGAAATTTTGATTTTTTATGGGGATTTTCCCATAAAAACCCATAAAAAACTGAAAAAATTGGATTTTCTCAAAAATGGCCCGAACGATTTTAATAAAAATTTAGTATGTTGTAGCCCTTTAAATTCTGAACAAAATGGTACAAATCCCATTTCTGTAAAAATTACGGTTCAAAAGTTATGGTAAATTATGTTATTTTCCCATAAAACCCCCATAAAATAACGAAAAATAGGATTTTAGACAAAAATCCGGTTTTGATTTAACAGAGTATGTTATGATACTTACAATTTTGATAGTTTTTGCCATTTTTTAGAAAATTTTATTTTTAATGGAGATTTTCCCATAAAACCCCATAAAAAACTGGAAAAATAGGATTTTCTCAAAAATGGCCCGAACGATTTTGATAAAAATTTTGTATGTTATAGTCCTTTATATTCTAAACAAAATTGTACAAATCCCATTTCTGTAAAAATTACGGTTCAAAAGTTATGGTAAATTATGTTATTTTCCCATAAAAATCCCCATAAAATAACGGAAAATCGGATTTTCCCAAAATTGGCTAGAACGATTTTGATAAAAATTTAGTATGTTATAGTCCTTTAAATTCTGAAGAAAATTGTACAAATCCCATTTCCGTATATTTACTCTCACCGCTTACTCATGAGAAAGGTTGTTGACAATCTTATGGGAGAAAGTATGTGTCAGAATGCTGATACCGTTTATTCTGCTAGTATTCATATCTATTCTATACTTGTAATCTTGCTGTCTCCAGTTTTGTTTTCATTACCTCACAAACGCCAATTTATTTTCTAGGTTATGTTTACTTATTGCTCCAATAACAGCCAGGTATTATGACAGTTCACTGCCACCGCCACCTGGATATTACTCTAAACTCTCGTTTATAAAACCAGCGTTAGTTTTGACGCGTTTTTGTTGGTGAAACCAGATTTCCTTAACTGTGGTTTAAATCATCAGTTAGTTTTAACCGAAGATTAACTAAACCATCGTTAGCGTGAATTTAGTGAAATCGGGCCTAAGACAAGCTCTTTTAACCAGGACCATTTATTTACTTAACCTTGAGACAACTAAGTAGTTTTTAATCGCCAATTTTTTCAAAATATGAATTCCGTTTAGTACCTATTGATTTGTAGGAGGTTGAAATGCAAAAATTTTTGACAACAACATAAGATTCAAAATGTGTTCTCTGACAATTCATTGTCAACCTAGAAAAATGTTTGTACATTTATTAAGTTTTATTGATAGGAAACAGTTTTTAAATAATGGTGACAAAACTAAGAAAATATTTCCCTTTTAGTATGTGAGTTTTAGAATAACAAAATATTTACAACAAATCAGTAGACTTAAAGCAATAAATCTAAATTATAATTCAAGATAATGGTAGAAATAATAGATTAGTTATAAAAATCTGAATTTAACAATAAGCTTGTAGGCCTACATTTTTTTACTATGTTTGATTGCTGCAATCTGAAAGGCAAGACAAAATCGTTAAGAATAAATCATTAAATAAGTTTGTACTAACAATCTTTGGCGGAAACAAAGACCAAAAGGACTAAATAAAACCATGTAGAAAATTGTAATGTAACAACAAACCTTTTTATTAACCAGAAAACAACCCATTTAACATATAACAGGGCTTACTAGACTCATTTTAGGATATTTTACTTAACAAAACCTACAAATAGTCCTTCCATGGAATTTGATTGAAATAGCAGCTTGTACACTAGCCTAAATAATTTTCATACATTTCTTTTTCTTATAATCAAATACAAACTATACAAAAACATTCTTACAACTTTATTTTTGAGTAAAAAAAACCTTTCCCATTTATTATTATTTGCCAAAATACTAATTTATAGAATAAGCCGCATTTACTTTAGGCAATTAAACCTAACTTAACCTTCATTGTAGCTCATCTCGCACGACTAGTAGATATTATGGCCCATAAAAAGTAGGTAATGAAATCACAGAAACAAATAATATTTAGCCAAAGGACAAAAAGCATGTCAGATCATTCTTTGCATCAACATTCAAAGATTATATGAAGTACAAATTTTGCTCAACTGATTTTATTAAAGGTTTACTTTGTTAGTGTAAGTTAGTATTTACTTTCATAACAAGTTACCTTGACCAACTTACTTAACATTAACAACCTTTTTGGCTGCTTTAATTGATCTCCTTATTTCAGCTAGAGAAATTAACACGGCTTCCTCTGTACGAATAGTACGAGATCCTTGGTCGGGACAAGTGTTTAGGTATTTGTCAAACAACAGAGTAACATCGTCTATATCTAGGTTTTCATCACATTCCAAAGCTGCTTCCAATCCAGCGAGACCACCAAAAACTAATAACATATGTTTAAAGTCAATGAATTCTGAGTCCTCACACTCCTCGATGGGTTTCCCTTTGTCAGAAGTTCCTATTGTTAAATCATAACCATCTTCATATGGCGCTTTAGTAAATACGTCACTGAGAGAGGGAGCGAATCTTACCTTATAGCCCCAGTACACTCCCAACTCTTCAGTAGGTTGAGTAGGAGGAACTATAACACCAAACCTCTTCTTAGTACCTTCCTTTTGAGGCAGTAATTTCACAGTTACTCTAATGTCAGGGACTAATGCACGGTCCACACCAACGTCTCTAATTAAACCCACATTAACAAAAGATCCTTTACCTTGCTTCAACAAGTGATGGGAAACAACTCCTTCTCTAAAGGGAAAGTCATCGGATTGGCGCAAGTGATGAGGGGCATCAAGAGGATTCATAATTCCAGCATATTGCAAGTCTTTGTGAAGAGGGAAAAAGTGTTTGCGAAGGTACTGAGGACATTCCAGGTACTGCAATAGTCTACAGAATTGAGCACAACGATCCTCACCTGGCTTGCGAATCGCATTGTTGTTTTGGCTTCCTACATCGTCAAATACTATCACTTCACTAACCCTGTAAATGCAAGCTGCACGAGCAATTTGGCCGGCAACATAAGCTCTTAACTCTGCAGTCTGAGCATTGCTCAAGATTGAACCTGGAACGGCTATCGAAATCGTGTGTGTAGATTCAAAGTTTTCAGAAGCATCCGCGACTGAAGAACATGTTGGAGGAGAACTTACCACATCTTCAGAATTTGTTACATGGTCGACACCTTTTTTGAATCCAGCAGCCTTTAGGAGTTTCTGCTCTTTCCATTTCTTTCTTTCCTTTTTCGTATCAAAACTATCACCATTGTTCAATCGTTTTTGTTTAACAGGAGCCATACTACAAAATGTATCTACGATTAGGTTATAAAATGTTCTAGGGGTTTCGAAAAAGATGCAAGGATAACCTACACATCACACTTTACTACTTAGTAGAGGCGTTCAGCACGTTTAACCAATCAATTCAGAGTAAAACAGAAATAAAAAAGTTACAATTTTCAACTTAACCTCTAAACATAACGATAACCACGTTTCTGTAATGTAGAAAATTGAATTGACAGTGACAGAAAATACTCACAAACATAACAAAACAAACATTGACATGTTTTTATGCCGTTCGTTTCCTTCTAAAATGCTCAGCTGCTGCTGGTCGCTCTACGCTCTACTTCAATCCAATTCACTACCCAAGCGTGTACTGTTGGTTGTTATCAGCGACCACAGAATTAAAATTTAAAATTAAAATTTAATTCTGTGGTCGCTGGTTGTTATAGCCACTATTACGACGGCGCTGAAGGGCCACCAACTGAATAAAAAAAATATTTTCTTCATCTCTGAGAAAAAACGTAGAATTCTAAGATTAAAGTCCGGGAAGTAGGCTTCCTGTCTGAGAAAAAAGTCAGAGTTTTGTTTGAGTTTAAAGTCAGAAATTACAACTAGATCTAGTGGGCGTTCCCCTCTGAGATTTAAGTCAGATTTTAACTCTTTGCTCTCTGTCTACCCGTCCCTTTAGCGCTAGGCTAGTCTTGTCTTGAGTTTGAGTTGAGTAGTATTGACTGAGTGAATGAGTAGAATAAGTTATAGTCTCTTCAAACTCAGTCTTTACAACTATGGACACATATGCCATAATGGCTTTAACTTATCATATGCATCTAAATGCCAAAGATACTTTGGACCTTTGTTCTTGTATTTTCGTCGACGTAAACGTTTGCGGGTCCTGAGGTCAAGTCCTACAGGGTCAAGTGCTTTAAGAATCGAACTAACTGTGTTTTGTTTTACTACAAAGCCATATTGGATACATTTCAAATGCATCCAGCTGTATCCATTTAGGCCTAGGTCTGAGTAGTTAAGCTCATTCATAATGAAATGTTTCACCTCTTCAATTGAGGACTAATTAATCCTCCTACACAAACCTAAACCTTTTTAAAATGCGTTTCAACTGTCTTTTGAATGAATGAATGAATGAATGATTTATTCCGTCAAATTTGCTACAAAGTACAATATTACCTTTTTACTATAATATTAAGTTTACAACATGAAACAATCAAAAACAAAACAAGAAATAACAAAGTTGTGAACTTAATGTTGAATTATACTAAAACTAGCAAAACGAACATAATAAACTTATAATTGTGTAGCTAGTTATAATTGAATGGTCTTGTGGAATCAGCAGACATAGACAAACTCTGCCTGTGCGTCTGCTGGGTTGCATATAATCATTAATGACCTAAACTTGTTTGATTGAAAATTCAAACGGAGATTGAATAAAAAACGGAAAAAAAGATTTTTTGAATTTTTCTTGAGGATGAATGATATGTAAATCTAATACTCAACACAGTATTATATTTACAAGCAAAGTAAAGCTATATTACTGCCTGAGCCAAGAGCCTGATCTAACGACAATAAATCATTTAATTTCATTTCATTTCTAAAATAATCACCAAAATGGCTTCTATTTCATTAGTGTCCATTTCGGTGCTCAATTCGCCGTTTCGTTAGGCAGTAGACGAACGTCCAATTCAAGGAACGCCCACAAGTTAAATTCTGACTTTAATCTCAGAATTCTAACTTTTTTCACAGAGAGGAACGCCCACAAGTTAAATTCTGACTTTAATCTCAGAATTCTGACTTTTTTCTCAGAGAGGAAGCCGACTTCCCGCGCTCTAACTTTAATCTCAGAATTAAGTTTTTTCTCAGAGATGAAGACAAATATTTTTTTTATAGTTGGTGGCCCTTCAGCGCCGTCGTACACTATATAGCTTAGGTTAGAAAGAAAAAAAGTAAGAAATGAATGAAATGAAACCGAGCCGAGGTGAGAATTGAATTTCCTTCAATTTTGAAGGTTAGTGACTAGTGAGTGCCGTAGGCCTAAGTTATTGAGGTTACACGATTCGTGAATGAATTGAAATAATTTTGTTTACTTTACGGGCTACCTACTTACAATTTCAATTTCACTCAAAATAGAGTTTATTAAATAAGTTGATCAAATTTAATTATAAAAGAATTAATGATAAACGATCTGTTGAGGTTATGTCGAAATCCATTTTGAAACAATCCCTTGAACTTTTTGGGGATTCACCAGCAGGTAGGCATCATTGTACTAATTTTGAATACATTTTCTTTACTAGGCTACCCTAATATCGATTGAAAATATCGATTTGATTAGTAAACTTTCACTAATTTTTTTCATTATCAGCAAGGTCAGGTTTGTTTATAAAGCATGGGTCACACTAGGCTGCTAGTTAGCCCCTGGTGATAAGCGTCCATGGGACCTCGTTAAGGAATACTTAAGTTAAGTGATAAACTTATTAAGGATGTGTGGGGCCCTCATATTATAATTCTGTCTGTGTGAGATTAATCAGAGTAATCTTCCTCTTGAGAAATAACTCCAGATAACTGCACAGTGCCTATTTTTATTTTTTTATATTTTTTTATATTTTTATTTTTTTTTATTTTTATTGACTATTTTTCGCTTTTTAACAGCCATGTGCGTACGGTACCTGTTCAAATCTGGGGACATGCCGCTAACAGCAGTCGTGTTCTTCTCTTACAAAAACAGGCACTGCAAGTAATAACAAATAGCAGGAGGCTGAAGCCATGAAGACCCCTTTTTAGATTATTACACATCCTAACAGTCTAAGTAACCAATACATTCTTGCCTGTGTTGTTCGCATCAGAGCCAACCTGAACAATTTTGAAATCCGAGGTCAGCTCCACTCTCACAACATTAGAGAAGCACCGAAGCTGAATACCCAGCGATACAGACTGTCTCTGACAAGAGATAGCTTCTTAGCAGTTGCAGTACAAATGTTCAATGCGCTGCCACTTTACCTGAGAGAGCTAGAGACTCGAATATTTAAGGAAAAGATTAAGGAGCTCCTCCTGCAATACGCGTACTACTCTGTTGACGAGTTTTTTGAGGAGGCACAAATTCTTGACTGCCCACCATCATCTAACTAAAGCAAAGTTGTAAATATATGTTCTTTTGAAGAAGTTATTTTTATTATTTATTTTTTATGTTTGTTACTGTCTATCCGGCCCTGGCTGGTCAAAGACGAAGAGGAGGTTATAAGGTAATGAGAAAGTAACTTATAGCTGTGACGTTTAGCAATAACTCACTGTAAACTGCTTCTCTGACGTTCCTACTTATTTGAAGAAACAGCCTACAAGCACGAATAGTAAGAAATAAAAAACCTGCTTCTACTATCACTTAAGCTCATTTATTTCTATGCTACAAATTACTACTTTAATCAGTTAAAGTTAGTTATTAATTAGTTTATAGCTCAATTCTTGTCACCATGTCGTCCTGGGTCCTCACAAACCAGTACTTATCGATTATTGAGGATGTGTGTGACAGAGAAAGAACTTCATTTAAAAATGCTTAACCGCAAGAAGAAAGGTTAGTGAGCCAGGCCATGGATACAAAAAAGGAATGGTTAGGAGCTTCTTTAAGGTGGTTGCCAAAGTTAAAAGAAGATGAATCAGAAGCATACAAAAATGTTTTACGAATGTTACCATACATACATTCCAGGAATCGCCAGAATTAGTTATGTATCGTTGCTGCCTCGCTACCAAAAGTTGAACATGTCTGACTTCAGTTCGCCAGCCGCTGACAAATGCTCACCAGCTGGCTGTGTCAACTGCAAATTTTGTGCACACTAAGCTGACAGTAGCGGCTTCATCTATGTGCAGCTGATGTTAGCCTAGTGTGACCCGTGCTTTACAGTTTCATTTTATAATTTATAGTTTAAAATATTGATTATTAATCAATAAGTATTAGGGTATCCCAGTTAAGAAACTGTAGGTTACCCCTTATTTTAAGACGTGTCATTATTTCAAATTCTTTCTCTAGCCTTGGGTGCTTGACGATTATAGCCTAGGTTGGGCCTACATCTAATACTGTACTTGGTCAAAAAAAGTTTATATAAGTTCCATATTCTCGATTGATCTAGGCCTATCCAGTTTTGATTTGTCTTCATGCATAGGGAAGTCAAAAGCTCCAGAAGGTTCTACTAATCGATTTCGGTGATTCTAGGTATGCTGTGTAGGTACTGCATTCCACAAGTTGTTTACAACGGGGAGGCGTAGAATTTAACTGGATTCTCCATCTCCAATATATTGATTTTATAATGAAATTATAATTTATGATATTTTTTTTCTGTTGAGTGAATAAAGTTAAAATACTCGCTGAAGACTCTTAGAAACGTGTCTGTAGAGTAGGTACCAAAAACTTCAGACTGTTGTTTGAGGAGGTTTCTTACTATTTTTTTATTTATAAATAAACTAATTTTCAAATTTGTTTAGCATGGTCCTTAGGCATTATGTAGGACTAAGTTATTTGTATTCGTTGTATTCTAGTAGGCTACTTGTTAATAAGTTGAGAGAGACCACAGTGTACAGAGGAAGTTAATGTGAGTAATGTACAGGTCTATAATTTTCTAGTGATTTTATCGCAATAAGATATCAGATAGTGACTCATTTACCTAAATCATGGTATCACGTCATAGCAAATGTGCTACCTACTAACTTTGTGCAAGTTAGATCCAAAATCTCTCATTTCTAATGTATTTTTTTTAGATAGAGGAGCTAAAAAGAGCAAACCAGATCTGAAAAAGACTCAAAAATCATCAGAAGGAAATAATTTGAATTTTAATAAAGGATTGTCCTTGAAGAAAACAAAATCAGTTAAAACTATTGACCAGATCCGTAAACAGTACAATAAAAGAAGGAACCACACAAAGGACAATCTCCGAAAGTTAGGAGCATTGAGTAAAAACAAAGTTAATAAGGAGAAAACCACATCGGTAAGATATTATTTGTTGATTTATGATCTTAAACGTCAGTGGAATCCCCACTGCTATTATGAACATGCTATTTCAGGCTAACTTTTTTTTTCAAGCAATTGCATGTAGCAAAGAAAAATATGTGTTTTTTGTAACATAATATTAGGCCTATAGGCCTACACATACTTTTTTACACATAAGTTTTAGTTTTCAGGTCAATGTAATTAGGCCTAAGTTTTCATAAATTAAAACTGTAATCAAAACACAACATTTTTAAATTAACTGCTGCTATAAACCTATTGTGCATGTTTGATTCAATCATTCAGCTCTCTACTTCTACTCTTACTTAAAAAATATTTGAATCTATGTACCGGTACTTCGAATTTTAATTCAGTTTGGAATATAAAGACTCCACAGCACTTGACTGTATGTTTTACTTGTTTTTTATTTTATTTTTGTCATACTTCCCTCTACCAATGTCACATTAAATAGTTGATCAAAAAAGCAATTTTTAAAGATGCAATTTTGTGGATTTGACCAAACAATCAGCACAAAATTACAATTTTACTTCAATGATCAAAGTAACTAGTAATTTTGTCCTTAATTTCAGATTTTCAAAAGAGGCAGCCGCTGTAAGGAAGAACCTGAAATGGTGGAAAGCGTTCAAGGAACTGTGTTTACAGAAGAAGACTTTGCCATGTTTGAACGGGAATACGTTGTAGACTAGAGTGCGTTAATGAACTTTTAGAAGGAACTGCGTTCTGAAGAAGACCTTGGCATGATTTAACAAGAATACGTTACAGACTAGAGTGAACTAATGAACTCATCAACCTATGGATCATTACTGCTAGCTTGTTCCGTCGCTTTCTTTACGTACTACACTCTCTGGGTGATAGTCGCCCCTTTTTATCCGTCACTTGCTGCGCTCTTTCCCTCCGTCAGATATGCTTTACTCATACCGGCCATTTGTGGAACTATTTTTGTCGGTTCATTGATAGTGTTTACCGTTGTTGCAATTAATACTCGGTGACAAAAACTGTGCTTTTTGTGTAGACATTTTGCTAGCAATTTTGGAATATTCAGTTGACTGGTGAGTATTTGTTTTCAAACTTTAGGTAGGTTAACTAGGCCTGGTTATTAACGATATTTCTTAAGCTCAAAAATGTTACTTTAGTTTAAAACGCTGTAGGCCTAGATTAATTGATTCCCACAGTAGACTTTAGAATCACCAGAGTAGAAACCTGAGTTCTTGAGGTTTTTGCAGATAATAGATTATTATACCCTACTTGTAATCTTGATTCTCTTACACAAGGCTACCAGTACCTACTTTGCTTCTACAACTATTTTTTGCCTTCAAGTTCATCAATAGATTGTGACTATTAAAGGAATATATTATTTTTTAACAAAAAAGTATTTTAAGTTACATTTTGCAATGAAATAGTTGGATTTTTTTTTGAGTATGGTTATATGAATGATCACGCCAATACACAGCTAGAATTGGTTGTTAAAATATTAACATTTAGGCTGCTATATCACTAATTTGTTTAAAAACGTGTTGCAAGAGACATTGATAACCCAGAGACTCTGGTGTTTGATAACATAACGGAGCCTATCTAAATGTTGTTGATGAAATTAAACTGGTAGTCATATTTTTTGTGTCATAGGGTAGGCCTATATTTTTAGGTTTGGGAGAACCAGGCTACTTTATTTTATTTTTCCAATTTTTGGGTACATAAATGTTGACTGTGTAAATTTAATCCAATGTTGTTTTTAATGGTATTTACTGTTAGTTTTTAACTGAGATTTGTTTGGAAATAATTATCCGTACCTATTGCCTTTTTATATACGGTACCGGTAAGTTATAATAATTTTTGAATGTTCATTCAAATAAAAGTAGCCTACCTTGTCTAGGTCTATAAAAATAGTACTGACACTTACTTGATTTTAAATCCTCATTATTAAGTGTCTATTTAAATTAGCCTACGCTAATTGCTATTTTGAACATTTAGTTTTTTGTAAAGATTGAACTTGCTCTTCGATAAAAGCCACCAAAGAAACTTCTGGATTCAAATTTTACTTGTAGGCACTATAATATTAACATAATAGCCTACGGTAAATCAAATGTTTTTCAATACTATCCGATATATTTAGGCCTACTTTTATACTGTAAACATTTAAAAAATGGTAAATAAAAAAAAGATCATGAACTAAAAAATTCAGAACAATCAGTCGTTGAATAATAAACGAATCAACTTGTTTTAAACCCATTACGTTATCTTACAACATTAGCAAACCACTTAAGTCAAACACTATCGGGCTGAACTCTGAAACATCAGAAATCCAATTAAATGTTTTTAAAACAAGAGGGAGTTAAATTTTGTAGTGAATTTCACTTGTGGCGTGTTATAGTTTTTAGTAGCATTTTAATATTTGCAGCGATGAGTGAGAAGAAGTGGACGGTAGTGGGTGTATCTGGGGTTACTTGTGGTGGAAAGACTACGTTTGCTGCGGCACTCCGAGCTGAGTTTCCAGACGCAACTGTAGTTAGTCAGGACGACTATTTCTTGCCGCCCGACGACCCAAGACACACGCACCTTCCAGAACTGAACCACATCAACTGGGAGATCGCCACTGCGTTGGATATGGATAGGATGGTCAGCGATATACGAGAGATTTTGACCAGGTAGGTTAGACATTCGTTAATCTAGTGTGTTCGGGACTTTAGTAGTTCTTACCGGTACCAAAAAACAGCCTGCTAAATTTAGCCGTTGTAGCTTTTTGTACATGTTCTTTTTTTTTAGTGAGGGTTTTCGGTTCAACCTCATCTGATTGCGTAGACAAATAAACCTGGAAGAGGTTTTCAGTAAAAAATCAATAACCTTTATACTGATGTAGGATAATAGGATTTTCCAGATTAGCGGAGTTTTTACTTCAGTGATTTAATACCAACCTTGTATTAGAGGAGGTGTGCTATATACTCTTAAGCATCAAATAATGGTGCAATTTTACTTTTTATTAACAAACCGGTACTTTCCTGTTAAAGGGAACATTCATTATTATCAATATGATTGCTGTCGATATATCAATCGATATTTTTGTTTTCCTTTACGATCCATGCCTTCTGTTTTAATATCTGCAAACACATTTAAATTATAAATTGACAACTGATCTTGTTTAGGCAAAATTATTATGTGGATCCAGAAGTAAAACTGTTCTAAAGTAACCTAACATAACTAACCAAACTTGCTGTAGGGCTACCATTTCAAAATTTTGTTTGATAACAGAAAAGGCATGTATGTAAGTAATATGAAACGGGATTTGGAAATGTTACAGCAAGTTGGTTGGTTAGGTAAGGTTAGTTTAGAACAGTTTCATTTCAATATAATATTTTTAAATTGTTTGTTGATACTGAACAATATTAACTTATCGTAGTTGTCAGCTGACATCTAGTTCATTAATATCGGTATATCGGATCAAAAAATAGAATATCGATGAATCGAAAAAAATCATCGATAATAATGAATGTTCCCTTTAACAGGAAAGTATCAACAAACCATACTAAAAAAACTACCAAACTGGTAAAATATAATTTTTTCCAGTACCAATTACATCCTGAAGCCGTTTTTAATGTGGAGACAATTTTTATCAATGAATGAGACTAATTTGAATTTTAACTTTTCACCAACAATTTATTGAATTGAAACACTTCCCTGGTGATTATTTCCTCAGAAATCCTGGAGGCGCACTTCTCATTCTCGAAGGCTATCTTATCTTCACCGATCCGTTCTTATCTTCGCTGTGTGACCTCAAGTATTTCTTCACAATCTCGCCAGAAGAGTGTCGCAATCGGAGAGCTGAAAGGGCCAAAGAACCTCCTGATCCCTCTTGGGCTTCTCTTTGGCACGACAAACCTGGATATTTTGAAAACATTTTATGGCCCGAGTATGAACGCAATTTGCAAGTGGCTTTGAACATCAATAGTGACTTGAAATTCATCGACGGGACAAGAACTACACAATCCGTTGTGAACAAAGTGGCTGAAGATGTGCAACAAGTGATCATGAAGAAGGTTTTTGCCGTTTGACGCTTCTTACATAGCTCAAGTTGTGAATGTGTAATTATTTTGTGCACCAAAGAGTCTTACGAAACTCAGCTGAATTAGGGCTTAAACTTTGTTGAAGTGATTTCTTTAACTTTTATGATTAACTTTAACAATGACAATGATTAAGCTATCTTAATTAGTCAGGAACAGCTGTAATAGCCAAAATCTTTTGCACAACATTTCTAATAAACTTTATATCAGCTGTTTCTTCCACTTGCATGTCCAACAGCACTGGCTAAAAACAGGAGAATCTTTCAAATTGTATTTCATTTCTCTTTAGTAGGAATACAAAGTAAACAACTTTAAGCCCTGGTATAATAAAGGATTGTGGGATGAAGCTGCCAAAATAGCTGAAGAGCTAATACACAGTGAAAGACGGAAAAAGGGTTGGCCATGGGAGCGGCAGAGACAGTTAATGTTGAAACCGTTTGTGAGCTGTTAACATCAATAACATTGTCCGTTTGACTGGCCAATCAAGTGAAAAGAAGAATTATTACATTACATACCTAGGCTACATATAATATAAAATCTATAGTATAAAGTAAAACTGATCCATAGTTATAAGTTTATACAATCATCGTGACTTTTATGATGTATTTATCGTAGCCATTGATGTATTTTCTTAAAGGAAATAAATGTTATGTTAGTTGAATTTCAATTTCATATTTTTTTCCTAAAATCTGTAGTTTACTCAGGGGAGGTATAGATGAGCTTACGATGAGAGCTGTGAGCTTCTCATTAGCTGAGGGAACACCATTACCGTAACAATACGTCTTGCAGCCATCGGCCTCGGTGGTCTAGTGGTTAGCGTGCCGGGCTGATATGTTGAGAGTCTCGGGTTCGAATCCCGCTGGCATCATCAACTTTTTGACTAAGATTTTTTTCATTATCAGCAAGTTTGGTTGGTTTGGTTTGGTTATGACAGTTTAATTTTATTATTAAGTCATTATACAATTTTAATTGAGCAATTTCTAGTTTCATTTAATGAACAGAATTATTTTTTCTATTAATAAACTTTTGTTATATTATTTCATTATCAGCAAGTTTGGTTAGTTCGGTTAGGTTATGATAGTAATTTTATAATAAAAAAATTATAAAATAGAATTTGAGGCATTTATAATTTTATTTTATGAACAGAACTATTTTTGTGATTAGTAAACCTTCATTGCCAAAATGCTCTCTACTACAGCGCTGTTCACGGAGGAATTTTGAACTAATGCCTCAATCGTACCTCCCCTAAGTCAGACCCCTAAAATCTTAGGTGTATATTAGTTGTAATAAATTGTAGATAGTCTTAAAATACCTTGGTAATATAAAAAATGTTTTTAGAAATAATAAAAATTACTCTTTTAAGCCCAAAATGTATTTGCGGAAAATAATAATTTTTCAGACAAGTTAGTTAAAAATATAAAAAATAATCAAACATTACTTTTTGATAACCCCAAACTTAAGTTTGTCTAGTTTGCTCAGAATTATTTAATAGTACTGCACAAAACCATAGTCCATCCAACACAAGTAGACTTCTCATCCCATTGTTAATTTTGTAAGCTCATTTTTCGTGTCTACTACATGTCCGGTGACACTGATTGCTAGTATTAATTCATGATTTGTGCTTTACTGTTGAACGAGTTATTGTTTATGATTAGATTTATTTGGCGAAACAAGGTTTTAAATAACTGAAATAGCAAGAAACAAAAAGTAAACAAAACACGACCTCTACAGTGTACCAGACAGAACTAACAATAAAATTGGCTTCAGCTGTTTTATAAGAATGAGGAATCTACTAAGGGAATATGTTTTATCCATGACAAAACGTTCGCAGCTAGATAAGACCAAAGGCACTGGAGTAAAGGAGAAAGCAAAGACCTTTAGTAGGTTATGTGGTGCATTATTAGGCTACAACCACACTGTGATCCAATGCCAGTATTTAGTGCTTTAACCTCTTAAACCCTTGTTGATCCCCCCATTGTTCTTACAAATTTTAACCATCCAATGTCACATCTAAATTACTATATTTTTTATTTCGGACCTGATTTTACATAGTAATTCCATAAACTGCGAGAAAAATTTGAAATTAAGGAATTTTTTCATTAATTTGGAATTAAGAATGGTCCATGATGTTGGTGAAGAACCACAATTTCTTTTTCATTTTCCATTCCAGGGTAACGAAGATTATACGAGAATTAATCATTTTTCAGGCCTATGTCCGAGGTTAAGCTGCCGCTCCTTATAATCGAAGGGTTCCTCATCTTCACCGACCGCTACATCTCGTCCGTCTGTCAACACCAGCTGTTCTTCCAGCTGACTAGGGAAGAGTGTTGGGCTCGGCGAAGTGTTCGGACCTACGACCCGCCCGACGTGCCGGGCTACTTCGAGCAAGTCGTGTGGCCCGAGTACGAACGTCATCTCCAGCTCGCGCTCACGATCAGTGATAATCTACAGTTGATACCTGGCACTAGAGACAATCATTCTGTGGTTCAGGAATATGTTGAACTGTTAACTAAAGAATTAAGTGGTAAATCCTGACTAATAAAACTTTTTACATTGTTAATGAAAATGTTAATTTTTTACCCTGCGTATTGTTGGTGTTTGTTGAACAAAGGTGATATACATGGAGTTGATAGCAATAGTTTATGTAGAGGTTTATGTGAAATAAATGTTAGAGAAAAAAATGATTAAGACGTAGTAACAAGATGTTTATGTCAATATTAAATTTGCACGTGACCCAATATTTCATCCGCCTTTATATTATATTTTAAATTTAACCCAGAAAACGTTGATCCCAATTTAGTTATATTAATGCAGGTTTAGTGAATTATTATTTTAATATTATTTTTTAGAAATAAATTAATAATTACTTTGTAAATTGTCACAAATACCTTAGTATTTATCATTTTAAATAAATTTAATTTAATCCATCACACTTTCAAAACAGTTTTTGAAGTATAAATAATCACTATTTAATTTCTAAGTTTAGTTTTAAAACAAAATAAACTCATCACCATACCCAACAATTAACTCACACAGTTTGACCGGTTAAAAATAGCTCAACAATTAATTTAATCAGATTACGCTCCCAGCTATAGCTCAATTAGTCACTGTCTCTACAAACAACATTTGAAAGCACAACATCCAATCCTTGAACCAACAGTTATAATGATGGACACAGTTATTTTTATTGTCGTAATTTATCTGCTAGACTTGGTTTACGACACAGAACAAACTTGGACAGTAATCTGTGTATCGGGCGTAACTTGTGGAGGAAAGAGCACGATTACGAGAGCGTTACACAACAAGTACGTCGGTTCTGTGTTGGTGAAGCAGGACAGTTACTACCTCAAAGATGACGATCCCAGACAGGTACAACTGCCCCATCTCAACTGGAGAAATAGAGAGTTGATGAGCTCAATAGATATGGAACGGATGAACAAAGACGTTAGTGAAGTGATTTCCAGGTAAACAGGTGGGTTTTTTGTTAGAGATATTTGATAGGGAAAATTAGTTGGATGAAGATATTTACCAGGATGAATTGTGATTAAGCAGATAATTTTTTTATTCATGTAAGAGATTATTATAATACTAGAGGTCGTCCCGTGGTCGAAAACTCGGACCAAAAATATTTAGTGTTCAGACTTTTCTATTTTTTACTCCACACTGTAAATAAAACATGTGATTGGAATTTCTTCCATTTTTTTTTATTTTCTGTTTATATTTCGTTGTTATTTTGTCGCCAGCATAGCAACCCATAAGGCCCATGTTAATTAAGAAAAATTCAAATTCATTTTTTGCGCTTATTTTTGAGCCTATTTAAATTTGTCAAGGGATTCTGCACATCTACAGCAAAATATCTTTCTAACAGTATGGATGTATTTTCCCTACAATGCATACGAGCTGAGAAAAAAGGTTTTGAAGAAACATGCTTGCCTATTAATATATAGATCCTTTGATTTTTATTATTAATTTCCGATTGTTCAAACAAGCGTTTGAACCTGAGTTGTTCAAACAAGAGGAATTTTATGATGTAAGAATTGAAAGTAGTAAATTCATTAACTTTTGCAGGAACAATACTTCATCATCAATTTTATTCCTCGACGGATTCATGTTATACTATGACAAAACGATCACAAGTCGATGTGATGTAAAATTCTTCTTTGTCCTGGGAAAAGACACTTGTAAAACGAGGCGTAAGAAACGGAATAGAAGAGTTCCTGACATAGTTCGCTACTTTGAAGAATACGTGTGGCCTGCGCATGTGGAATACAAGCATACCGTGTTTAGAGAAATGCCCGACTTAATCCTCGTAGATGGGAGTGCAAATAATGTTACAATCATAGAAAATATGTCATCGGAAATTGGAAAAGCAGTAAAGCTGAAAAACAGATAATTTGTGACACATTTTTTATTCCCTCCAAGATTGTACCTTTTACTAAATAGGGTAAAGAGTGATAAATTATATTGTACAAGAAGAGTAGCCATGTTTTATTGCCAAGTGCTTGTTTAGTGATGAGCATTTTTCCGACCGCTCATTATATATTGCTGTGCAGCTTAATTTTCTTTGCGACTCAGGGGGGGGGGGTATTTAATTAGACATCTTGGACTTTTAAGTCACAATTGGCCAGAAATTAAGCTGCGTTTACATGAGACCAGTAGAAAGATAGGTTACCTGCAAGCCGCGTTTACACAAAGCCAGTATAGCAGCCAGGCTACTTGCCTCTGATGGATTTCAAGTTAAGGCAAGTAACCTGCTCGCCTACTGGCTTCGTTTGAACGTAGCTTATAAGATGTGGATTTTTCTCTAACTGAAACTTTGTTTGTGTTTTTCTTCTGGTTGCTGATTGCACAGAAAAGAACAACAGTAGGGAAGTTTTATGACAAGACAACACTAGCGTGTAAGATAGTAGCTGATTTAGTTTAAATAATTCTACATGGCAATACAATAATGGTGGTATAAGCGTTCATAGTTACCCCTGCATTTAATCTCAATACATGATACAATAGTTTAACCACCAAGTGCAGTTGTGTAAAAGTAGTGATACTGAAATGACACAGCGTAAAACCATTTTAGCAAGACCAATGAAGAAAATCTTGGGATGTGTTGCTAGCCTAGTGTTCAGCGTCTCTGACTTCAATGCAACAGAGATGGGTTCACCCGACACATCCACAACACTTTAATGGATTTGGACCACTTTCCCTTATAAGTGTTTACATTAACTTCATTTAAAAAATGCCATTGGCGTAGAAAACACACAAAACAAAACAAAGAAGCCAGCCATTTTTTTATCCTATAATAGCAAACTACCTCAGTTGCCAGGCTAGATTTCTGGTCTTGCAGTTATGCAAAGATGGTGAAGTACCATTATGGTATAATTTGCAAAGCTAAGCCAGCGGTAACCAACCATAGATTTAAGATGATGTAGGAGTCTGGGCTTGAACCAGGGATGTACGATGCTCATATGCTACAGCTTAGTCTAAATTATTAGGACAGTAAAAACAAAAACTAGATTTAATTAACAAATGGTGTATTCAGGTTAAATTACAAAGACAAATAACAAACAATAAAGATAATCAATAATCGTTCAAAAGTAAAACTTACAATGCAAAGGATAAAAACACATTTAAATACCGTACCTTAATGGAATGAACAACAATAAATTATTTAATACATTTCAGAACACAAGATCTTTACATCAAAGTTGCTTTCAATCAATCTAGGCTTAAAAATAACAGTCAAAACTATATTTTTATAACAAATCTACATATCTACTTTTTACAAAAATATGATTCACTCTTAAAACTAAGAACTCATAATGACAAAATCTCAAAGTTGATTTTGGAAAATTCTGAATTGTTATCTTGACATGTACTGTGTTACACGATATGTTTGATACACATTAATAATTCACTTCAGTTATAGGCCTACAGTTTTTTTATTCATATCTATTCCTAGTTAATAAAGGAGTTATACTTGAGATAATAAAACGTGTACCGGTATGTAACTAAATGTCTTTTTTTATGTTGACAAGTACATTCAAATACCTGAAAGTATAAATTATCGTTGTAATTTGACTAATAAAATTGTAATGTAATTGCACAAACAAAAATAGAAAATTTACCATTCCACCCCTTCTACAATATTGATTACCAACAAAAAACCGGAAAATTGTTAATTGTAGAATAAAGGGAATAACAGCTAGCTTACCTTAGCTTCATATACAGGTAGGTCATAGAACACACACAAAAAATTTGATATTTTGTCAAATGTATAGTTGCTGTCATGGATGTTGCCACCGATTCATACGTGGTACCGTAACAGCCTTGACAGCAACAACTTTTTGAAATCCACACACTGGACGAAATATTGTTTATGTGTCTTCTGAGGTGGGTTCTATGGCCTACCAGTACTTCTAAGGTAAGCTAGCAGCTATCCCCGTTTATTATACGATGCAAAATCCTGGCCTAGAGCCTTTCCTGAAAATGTATTTCTCAAATGAGTTTTACTTAACTAAGATTTAAATTACTTTTCATACTAACTTTATTTGCCAGCACACTATTTTGAATATGGATGATACAATGTGATAAAACTCTCGTATAAAAATACATTAAAATGCCCAACTACTTTAAAAGAGATTTTTTGACTTACTTAAAAAAAAAATCAATACCTATATAATCATTTTTAAAAGAAACGTAAATTTTAAAAATTAAAACAAAAAAAAATGTGGTCACTTGTTTTCAAATAAATAAAAAATAAAAACTTTAAACATGTTAAGTGAAACAAAGAAACACAAATCATGATATACAACAAAAATTATCCAAAGAAAAAGTATACACAATGTATCCATTTAATTGGGGGAGTTTGATTGAAACGAACAAAGTTACATAAGGAAATAATTCATTTGTCATGAGCTTAAACTAGCTTATTTCTACTTGGCCTTTACAGAAAAAAAAACAACTATAATACATCGGAAATTGAATAAATAATTATTATGAAATAGTATTTACAAATAACAATTAAATGCAATTATACAATTTTAAGATAAATTACATTCACAACCATTCCAAATACCTTAGCACCATCACAAAACATATAGTTTTGACAACACTAAACTATAAATAATCGTTGAACAGTTTCTGTTAGCCTAGTCAGACATTTTACACATTTTCTTTTAAATATCTGCTAATGTAATTATTGTACTCACATTTTTCTTAACATAATACAAATAGAAAAATATACTTTTATAACACCATTTTCATTGAGGTTTTCCAAGTTTTTATATTGAATAGGTTTTGTTAAAAAATAGTTTATGGTCGGATTTCATAGTAGTCTAGGAAACAATACCTCTTTGGTAAAGTGGTAAAATACCCCGTTGAGTTCTTCCACAGCCACTACAATACTTGGGTAACAATGTAGTTACAGAAATCATTACGCTTCTCCTTCCTTAGAATTTTGATTTTCTGTCAGATCAAGAGATTTTAAATCCCTCTTCATTGGTTTGGCCGCGTTGTTGATGGCATTGTTTTCCAAAACAGCATTTTCCAATTTATCCGATGGCAGGACCAAATTTGGATTGGACAGAAATGCTGGGAATTTTATTATAGATTCTGTTGTTTCTTCTTTATTGACATTCAGAAGCTTCAAATCCTTTTCTTCACCATTAACATTCAAGACTTCTTTTTCTGCTGACGGGTTGACTAAGTCTTTTGTTTCCTTGTCAAATTTCTGAAAATCCAAAGGTTTTAGCTCATCAGTGAACTTCATGGCAGGTTTCTTTTTATCTTGACATTCTTCCATGACCTCTTTTAACTCCTTTGATTGTATTTCATTTCCTTGATCCTTAACCGCATCTTTTACTTCATTAGTTGAAGCAATTATTTTGACATCCTTTCCTAATATCCAGCTATCATTTCCTTTCTCAATGTCTTTTCCAGAAATAACCTCAGATTTAGGTGGGATTAACTCAATTACAACCGGTTTAACTTGAACATGACCAATAATCACAGAGTTACTTGGTTGTACCAAACTTCCAGGGGTTTTCTTCTCAAGATTTTTAACTGAAGTGGTTGGGATAGTATTATCAATTTTTATTCCACCCTCCTCTTTCAAGTCAATGTCAGAAACTTCAATGACGTCTCTTTTCTCTCTTTGTTCTCTGACTTGGCTGTTTCCCAATATTTCCCTCCGCAGCACCTTAGAGTCAGGATTTCCCTCATCAGGGTTTATGAGATTATTGTCTACAATCTTGGCAGGTTTCAATGCTGGCACTATATGTTGAACCGCAAGTGGAAGTGGTAGTCCATCAGCCATATTCTTTTTCACAACGTCGTCCTTGATTAACTTTATAGGTTCCTTCAATTCCTGTTCAATTTTTTTGACGATCTTAGGCTCTACAGCTTCAAGAGTGTTTTTGATTTCAGCAATTTCTGGCACCTTTTTCACAATGACAATCGGAGCTTCTTTCTTCTCGTCAATTACTTCATTCGTCAAATGACTTTTGACTTGATTCTTCTCAATCTCTTTTCCTTTTTCAATATTCTCAAGTTGTTTATTTTCTCCAACTAGTTTTTCTTTTTCAAGTTTTATGTCCTGCAGTATTTTCTTCTGCTCCTCAAGAAGTTTCTTTTGCTTTTCCTCGTTTTCTTCCAGCTTTTCAATCAGTTCTTCCTTCTTCTTTAATATTTCTTGTTTCTGCACCTCTTTTATTTCATCATCTTCTTTCTTGAAAGCATCGTTGTGTATGCTTTCTTCTTTCTTGGGCACAGTTTTCTCAATCTCGGCAGGAGGTTCTAACTTCTTCACTTCCTGCACTGCTGGAACTTGAGCTTCCGCAACTTTCACTTCAGGAGGACCTTCACTGACGACTTTCACCTCTGGAGCTTCTGGAACTGGTGGTTCTTTTCTCACATCCTGTTTCTCCTCTATTTTCTCTATTGAAGGAGCAGGATTATCTTTCTGAAGTTTTGGAAGAGCTGCTGCGAGTTGCTCCACGTTTTGGATGTTTTTCAATGTGTCATCTTTCATCTTAACTGGAACAGAAACAAATGTCAGTAAAACCAAAGTCTAACATAAACTCTACAATTTCACAGGTATGGTCAACATTCTGTAAACTAAAACACTTTAAATTATAGTTTCATGAAATTATGTCCATCATTCAATAGAAGTTATCTCTCAAGATATACACAGATACATACTGTTAATGTACATTGTGGCCCCATAAAATAGGTTAAACTAAGTGGCCCCATTGAACGTTGAGTACAAGTATCCAACATTATTTATGATAGGTCTTTAAGAAATTCTCAAATGATATGAGGATTTTTTTAGAAAACCATCAGTGCAAAAACAAAAAGATACTAGACAATTGTTGGACATGATTGAACAATAATAGAAAAATCAGGATTTAAATACTAGGGTTGTTTAGCCAAGAAAAATAACAGAAGAAGGAAAATTGCAAAAGTCTAGCTCGAGTGAAAAACTGGTGATAGAGAATCGATGGACAACGATAGATATATTGTTGGAAAGACATCTTATAGGATTTTTTTTTTCTAGGACGCTAGGCACGAGCCTGGGATTGTTTTTCACATTAGGCCTACTTCAGGCTAGACCTAGGGGTTGCGGCATTATCACTTAGATAAAATCCATTGGTGACTTGGTGGGGATCGAACCCGGGACCCCAGAGACTGAAGTCCCGCGATCTAACCACTACGCCAGCTCGCTCCCCCCTATAGGAGGATTAATATTAATAGTGAAAGAAAAACATCTACACAACAGCAAGTTAAAGTGGATAAGCTTTTTTTTAATAAAGAGGTCAGCAGTTTCTTTTTAACCTTATATTTGCCTGTCCACATAGGCCTGTGTGAGGAACAATGGTGGAACTTAACCCCAAAAGCAAAGCAAGGTGTGAGCCAGTACTGTAAAAAGGTGAACTGCACAGATAAAATTTAATAGCATAGGATTCAAACCCATGTTGTCATGACTTTTGAGTCTGTCCTACTACTGGCTGAGCACATTAAACACACACTTGGGATACTGATACTTTTTAATTAATGACGATTGGTCAGTCAGATATTGTCTAAAATACAATGACAAGTACAGCTACATATACTTTGTACTCACTCTGAGACTTGGTATCCGGTGGAAGGACGTTGACAGAAGGCATCTCCGGAGGTTTCAGCTGGACCAGCTTGGGCGCAGACGGAGGCTCGTTGTTGGAGATGGCTTGCTCTGTTGCGTACAAGTTGGCGTACGAGCCGAGCACCATGATCATTAGTCCCGTCACGAACAATATCTGAATAACAAACAGATTTATGTGTAAGCAAATCGTGATGATTAAAATATTTCTGTTTCAAAATTAATATTGTAGTTTTAATGATTCATATTTATTAACTTAAATAAACTTACCATAGTTTTTAATGATAAATGACATCGTCTAATTGGATGATTGTTTTCACCTTTAATTAGAGGCTGCTGGTTTGGCCTGAGCAGGGTTATTTTAGAGCCTGGTGCCATTCTTACATTGTGCTATCAATTGATGATTCTAACTAAAGGTTGTATTTTTTTTTTTTTTGTCCTGGGACGCTAGGCATGAGCCTGGGATTGTTTTTCACATTAATTCAGTCTACACCTAGGGGTTGAGGCATTATCACTTAAGATAAAATCCATTGGTGATTTGGCGGGATTTGAATCCAGGACCTCAAGGAGTGAAGTCCCACGCTATATCCACTAGACTAGTTTGTTCAAAACTAAAGGTTAGATAGTACCAAGACCTAGGTTAGAACTGTTCTGTTACAAAAAGGTAGGTCTTAAATTTTAATAAATTAACACTGGTAACTAAATAAACAACTGTCGGGTTGTGCAAGTACAGTTAAGAATAGTTGTATCAGACTATTTGGCTTGTAAGTTGTAAAAAACCACTACTGCCAGCATCTGACCAAACAACATATAATTTTTCCTTACACAATCCTTCTTAGGATGAAAATACAATTTGATGACAATAAAATTATCTAATTAAATATTGTGTATCCAATTATAATAAAAGTTTTTGTGTTTCACCACAATCGACTTTTCTCAATCAAACCTGCTATCCCAACAACCAAAGCCCCTAAAAGCATTAAACTCTTACGAATTCAACTCCAGGCTCGTGTGGGATTGTCTTGCTTCTGTGTCTGAGTTGGGTAGGAGAAATGACCTTACGCTTTGCTGGGTGCCAGGACACTCAGGCATTAAAGGAAATGAAGCTGCAGACAAATTGGCAAATACTGCCTCTGCGACATCATTGTTAGGCCCACAACCCTTCTGTGGCATCTCACGAAACAGTGTATGTTCTGCGATTGCGTCATGAGCCAAGGAAAAGCATCGCAAACGCTGGGTCGATGTTCCCCTTCTTAGGGTCAGCAAGCTTACTCTGTTTAGGCCTTCCAAAAAGGTTGCCTGTGACCTCTTGAGACTAGACAGACGAAGAATTAAATTAATTGTTGAACTGATAACTGGTCATGGAAGATTCAGGAAACATCTACAACGGATGGGCTTATATGATGGTGAACCGATCTGTAGGTACTGTGATAGGTCAGAAGAGACAGCTGATCACTTACTCTTTGATTGTAACGAGCTCTCTGACGCTAGATCGATAACTCTTGGAAATATGGCTAGAGGTAGATATCTTCCTGAGGATGAACTAATTGGGAAGTTACAGGCATTCATTGGGCGCCTCAACTTGTAGGTCAACAAGAAAGCAATTAAGTATCTGGGGTGCGCAATAATTCAATTTCGGATGAAGTGCTTTAAGGTCTCGACCTGCCCCTGTTAGATAAGATAAGATAAACCAAAGCCCCTTATGTTACTCGGTCAACCTTTACGTCCAGTACCTGAGCAAGAAGCCGTTCGTTATTATTCTTGGTGGTGAGGCACAGAAAGAACGTGGCGGGGATGATGACGCAGATGAGTACTCCGATGGTTGATCCGACCAATCCCAGGACCAGTTCTATGTTGGGAATGAGAAGACCGGATACGAGAGCAATGGCCACTATGACTATTGTAATGCACTTGAACCTCAGCTCCGGCATGTGGTTGCTGACGGACAGGAGTTCGTGGTGGGGAGGAATACCCTGAAACAAACGACACGTTCTACAGTTGAATCTTGATAATCAGTCACTTGAAAGCCAGACACAATCGTGTGAGTCATCAGTTGATGTCAGCACACTTGAATTTGGACAGTTGTGTCTTTACAGTCCTTCCCAATAGTCAAAATGTACAGTTCGTGACATCTAAGCTAGCACTTGGCCGATCGCTACTAGTAGCTAGTTCAAAAACATTATGTCCCGTCATGCAGGTTGCATCAACTGTCCTCGCTACTCACATGAAGGGGCTCAAGTCCATACTACAAGGGGAGTCAACTCAGTGAAGCAGCGGAAATGTTTGCAGCCCGGTCTTTTCCCTCCACCCTCCTCAAGCCTACACTGCCCGCGCTAGGCCAAGTGCCAGCTTAGATGTCACAAGCTGTTTGACACTAACAAAGCATAATAAATGTTCATGCGTACCATGGTTCTTTAGCAAAACATCAAATAATTCAAGAAACATTTTTTCTTTATTTAGTGTAAAAAATTCAAAAGTAATATCTCACTCCCACATACAGAAAGATCATTTTACTTTGTGGAAGCAATGTCGCTTTATTAGTTTACTTCAATAAACTTTCTTAACCAAAAAGTTTTGAATCATTTGTAGAACTGAAAATAATATACTCGTATCTATGATTAACTATTTCAAGACTATGTCTGATGTAATTTTACAGCAATAAAAATTGTTTGATTAGAACATTCTTGGGCTATGGTCTGAAACATGCTACAAGGCAGACATCTGGAAACACACAGTTAGTTTTAAACTAACGAACAAATGTTTAACAGCAGAATCAAGCTGGGGTCTACTAGTTAAACATACCCTTCTGAACAGCAGAGAGTGAAGGCTCGCACGACAGGGGAAGATAACGAGTGGGAAACTGACTGCGACGCTCAACACAAAACCCATCTTGATCACTTCACTTGTAGGGGTGGGAGAGAAGGAGAGCATCAAGTTACCTAAAAAATCAAACATTATATAGAATCAAACGTCAAATTATAAAGTTAAATCCTTTGCGCCCTGTTGTCCTGTTGTACAGTTCGGATGTTTAACATAAACATTGACAAACACAGCGTAAAATCAACATTAGCTGTCTCTGTCGTTAACCAGGCCTATCATGAACTGTTTCTTTTTTTTCTCGGGTCGGCAACCAACATGTCGGCTCTTCCCACCAGCTCATGTTGAAGAACTTGAAAGTTGCATGCTAACAAGATGTGTAATTAAAATTCATGTTCAGGTAATACCTTTAGGTCTCGTTTTTCTGGCACATCCAATAATCCGACATTGGGTAGGAAGTTTTTGACACTGAAGTAGCCTTTTGTGCATGTCCAATAGAATTCATAAGCAACTTTTTTAAGGCTGGAGTAGGCTACTGAAAAATCACAACTGAACACAGAAAAGTGGCTCGAATCATATATGATAGTCCTTTTGACTCCCAACAATAGCATCATTTCTGTTATCCTCCTAGGATCTATTTTTAGATCGTAGTCCAGCAGTTTAGCGAGTTCTATGTGCCAAATTAGCAAGTTTTAACTGTAAGGGCTGAAACTACAGAATAACAGATGTTGTAACTAATAATTAAAACTTACCAGAGAAGGGTTGTGTGCAGAAAGCAATGTAGCCAAAGCACCCCATTGCTACGTACATCAGCGTACAGAGGTTGACTGCCGAGCGAACGATAACTGTCATCTTGTCGAGTGTTCCGTTAGGGATGGACTCAAATATTTCAAACAGCTGCCTGCAAAATCAAAACCATAACTTTTATTGAAATTACATTGAGGATGAAAAACATGTCATCTAAAAGTCTATAGATACTCAACTGTTTAATTTACAAAGTAATTAAACAACCTTAAGAGTATTTGATCACTTTTAGAATCAAATAACTTAGGCCTATCTATTTAGCTGCTGTATGGTAATTCAGCATGCATTTCTTGACCAAGATAAATCTGAATCCTCCTTGATGAGTTATTTGTTACGGAGAGAAAGGATACACAACTAACTCACCTGAAGTAATAGTCCCAGGAAGTTAAATTACACAAAAAATAAACACATTTTACAATTTTCATCTGCTTTTAACTTCCTGCGACTCTTTCTTCAGATGATGTAGTTGTATCCTTCCTTTTTCCTTAAAAGTTCTTAAAGCCAAGATGTTTTTTTCCCTTCAAAAATTGAAGGGTTAATTGCAATTTACAAATGAATATCGTACTTACGTTTGACAAGATAGTGCCATGGAGAAAATAGGGATGCATTGTAGTAGTCCGGCTGGTCTCCACAGGTACACATGATCCACCCAGTCCCAGGCTACGAGGTGTGTGGTTGCTTCTCCCATCACCTAAACAAACAATGGCCTTGAGTCTAGACCTTGGCAGGTTGAAAACATTGACTGTATCCGTGACACGTATCCAACGATATCACATCAGTGTACATCAATATGTACAAGTTGATATCAAGTTGTATGGACCAGCTGTAGCCCATCTTGTATTAAAGAAGAATACAGATCAGTGAGCAACTCAAAGAGTGAGCTAGTGTCAAATTCCATTTTCTCCCGTAGTTTTAATCAGAAGACTGATACATCAGGACAGTATAAAGGCAGGATAGTATTTTAATTATCAATAATGTGGACAGACATGAATGCAAAGACTACTTGGCAGGATGAGGAAATGGAAGAGCCAAGTGCTAAACAATGTTGAAACTTGAAACACTAGAGACAACATCTGAAATAGCAAAGGATAATGAAGAATGGAGGGGCATTGTTAGCAGGGTCAAACACCACAAGGGTTTCAGCGGCTAAGGATGTAAGGTAAGGTGGTTTATGTGACATTAGTTTAAACAGACACTCTTTGTTGCTGAAAAAATGGGCCTGTATGGTGACAAACCAGTCTGTAGGAATTGCGGTAGGTCAGAGGAAACAGCTGATCAACTGCTCTTTGACTGTGAAGAGCTCTCTGTGGTCAGAAAGAACTCTTGGTAAATTAGTAAGAAGTAGTTACCTTCCAGAGGATGCCTTAATTGGCAGAATACAGGCTTTTATCAGGTGCTTGGATCTTTAAGGATAAACCAGCTTATTGATGTGTGCAATAATTTGACTAAATTGAAAGAGCCTTGTGGCTTCAGCCTACTTCTGAAAGATAATAAGATAGTTTGTCTGTTTAAGTAATCTTAGTTTAAAAGTGAGTGTATTCAAAAGAAATCGATAATTTACAGAACACTCTGTCGGTGGCTTAATTCAACTAACTTATGTTCATTTTCACTATAAACTGGCTACTACTTTACATGGGAATGGAATGTATAGTTCTTTGCACAACTCAAAGATTGAAACTCAAACAATTTAAAACTTATACAATACAAAAACAATGACATCATGAGCAATTTAAAAAGAAATAAGACTTAACAATTGTATGACTAGAGAGTCTTAAACTAGAGAAGTTTATTATTTATGGCCATCTACTTACCATTGACTACTTGGACAGTCATCTAAAAATTACAACACATCATCAAACACTATATGACGCAGCTATATTCTGAGTGTTCTTATATAGTTTCGGTTTTGACAATGGTCCAATCATAAGGTATCTGAATGTAAGAGTATCTTTACCGTACAGGGTTTTACACCCCTTTGGTAGTGGTACCAACCTTGAGCACCAGGCAGATGTAGAATGCAATAGTGGCAGCACTGATGGCTGACAAACTGTCAACGTTGCGTAAAAGTCCCAAGGGGAGAACCACAAACACAGCGATACCTGTCACACAACATAAACTAAAAATAATTGAAGACTAAAAACACCATATATTTAAATAATCCGAATCTCATTATCAAGTAATTTATTGAAAAAAACAATAGGATTGTCTGTAGAAACAAACTAAAACTAATATCTTACTTTTAAAATATAGGCTCTAGAAAGTTAAAAGAGATAATAAAGGTGTCTCACCAATGAGTACAGTTGCTCGAATGGATTGTGGATTCTCAATTCCGAGTATTGGTCCGAGAATAGCCGGGCCGAGATCTCCAACCACCACGAAGAATGCTACACACGTTCCGAGCATGAACCCGATGATGCTCAGTTCCACAGTTAGTTTGCCAGGCGGGCCGAATATGTGGAAAGCTGCAGGTCGAAAATATATATGAACATAACATAGGGAAAGTCAGTTATTGAGAATAGTATGAATGAATTAAAATAGGCCTAATTGTTTATTTGACGAACTACTAACAGGTTGCAGTTAATCACTTAATTTACTGCTCTGTTTGTTGGTTACAAATTGTATTGTTGGTGAAATGATCCATGCTGTTGAGGATGCAGACATTAAAATCTGGATTATTTTTCAATGAAAGCACAAAAAATATGTCAACTAACAATTAATATTTACACTTATACTGTTTACTCACAAGATGGTAAATACATTATAAAAGATGGTAAATGGTGATCGATTGGACACTCCAATCATCATCAGACCCAATAGGCGAATTTCACTGATAATTAATTTTAGGATTAAATTAATCAATTTTAGCAACTGTAAATTATTGAACTTGTTTTCGCTCAGTCTGCAAGTTAGATGCGGCAGAGGTGATTTAATATTAATCTAAAATGTATTGAGATATAAAGATTTTGATAGCATACATTATTAGTGATATTTCTGAGTGAAACCCTAGAAGTTTTAAAGAGACCATTTTACGGAATATACTTTCTGTAGCTTTCTAACAGACAGAGATCAGCTAATTGCACTAATCGATCCGAAACGTGAAAGTACTGAAAGACTTAAAAGTGAAGAAGTGAAAGAATAGAAAATAAATAGTGTATGATTAAACAAGCTAGAAATTATAGTTAGACAAATAAACAGGTTTTGTTTCCAACCTTGCAGTTAAAAATCAACATTAAAACAATCACATTTAACTTTGGTTCAAATAGTTCATTTTTGGCAAAGGCAAGTTACTTGAGGGATTATCGCATAGCATACCAGTAAATTATCAAGATTAGTATAGGCCTAATAAAAGTTTTCACTTAGCTTGTTTTTCTATGATAATGGTACAAAATATTCACGATAAGGCTGATAACTTAATTGGAAAATAGGCTATATGACTTTGCCAAGTTTTTCAGAAAAAATACATCAACAGTTTGAACAACTGACCTAAAAATTCAAAGTTCCTTCTTCTGGCCAGAATTGCCGACTTTATCAGGTAATAGCAGGCTAGACGAGTCATGATGCTACTGAGAATCAACATTAGAGTGGCCAGGATAATACCACACTGAAACAAAACACCTATTAGATTACAGCTGATTACAGCCAGTAATTCAAGGAAAAAAAACATAGGAACAATCACTAGAAGGTAATAAACGTATGACGATTGAGCAACTGGGCTCTCATACTTCATTCTGTGACAGCTGTATGTAAAACTAAATTAAATAAATCTTGACTAGTTGGGACTGTATAAAAGTTTTACCCAAATTGATTACAATGGATTTTTATTATGATGTATTGCTTTTTTAAAAATACATTTTGTCTAATCAACATTACACTTAACTTACAGCTTGGAGAGAAAAATATTACTAGGCCTACCTTACCTTAAAACTATCCACATTGCATTGAAATCCGTATTAGTGCTTACCATATTACATTCAGCTAAAATATTGTCAACACCATTGGCGATTTCAAACAATTTTTGTAAGAAAACTGTAGAATCTCCAATCTTCTCTGTATGTAAAATAGATCTTATGTAAAGCATCAAGATTAAGGACCGAGCCCTCTAGAAGATCGACTTTGGATTTCAAAAGCACTAACTTATGTCTATTTGGTTACCTAGACAACATATGGTTACATAGTTAATAGTGATGATTTGATTATAAAACATTTATGCAAAAGTTTGTAAAATAACAACGTACCTGTTTGAAACAAAATGGCATTGCCAACACGCTTACGCCAATGATACTGTTGGCTAGCGTCATGACATGGCCTGTGTTGGTCCCCATGTCGGCCAACACTGAGAAACTATGCTGAAAAAAAAGTATTTAAGTTTAGTATCTCGTGATCTCATCCTTGGAATAGTAAAAGTGATAACAAATTAATCTTATCTTATTTAACTAACACATAAGTTAGCTCTTTAAAAAAAATAGGACTATTGGGAATAGCACAAATGATTGGTAGGAGGCATCTGTTTTGGAGGTAAATTACGGGTTCAAATCCTGCCAATTGCCAGTTTACGTTATAATGGTGAGACCCGGTGTACCTGTACGCAGAGTTCACCTATTCAATATCAATAAATTAACTCACCAAACGATATATCAAATTAAACAATCGAATAATCATTATTATTTACTCATTCCAAGACTTGGCTACAGATATTCGGCCATGCCAACATTTGAAAACTTATCGATTTACAAGATAGGCCTTTTACAGGAGAGACAACTTTTTTAGGTAAATTAATTAGAGAAATGTTATTCTTAATGAAATGAGTTAGTATGCTAAAACTTAAGATAAATCAGAAAGAAAATAAAAATTGATGTCTACTCAGCAATAAACCCAAAATGAAACTACATAACCTATTCGCAAAATATGCTCTACTAAGTTACTTTCTCTTAATTGATAGATTTAAAAATATACAAATTACCTTTTGAATGTGAAAAGCACTTACGTATGTCCGACATGAATTGAAACAAATTACTGCTTAATTTTGCGTTAATGCTTATAAAAGTGAAAATTTGTTGGGTCTTGGGTCTCACAATAATAAACTGTCAGTGACAGCAAGGAGCAAGATAAACGTAAACATAACCATAATCTGAAATGTGGAAACAAACAGCCAGTACAACAGCATTCACTGGACATTGGTTTTAAACATGAGCTAATTCATAAGCCGTAGCATTGACTAGGGAAATAAAAGATTTTTGTTCCCTTGTCTGTGGCCGTAGCCATGCCATGGCCACCTTTAACTACAGGCCGTGGCCTAGTGGAATTGGCAACGTCGCAAGTGGTGTTGTTTAGTGACAGACGTCCCATAAGATAACAGCACGGCCGCCTTTAACTCCGTAGTTAAAGGCGGCCTTGATAATAGACAGGTGTCATCAGCCACGGCCGCCTTTAACTCCGTAGTTAAAGGTGGCCGTGCATCAGCTCATTAATTCGCACTTTATTGATTAAAATTAAAATTTATGAACATAAATTTATTAAAATATTGAAAATAAAACATACAGAATTGAAAAAAAATATGAATTAAAAATCTATATTTGTAAATTGTTATATGAGGTTATATGTTATAAGGAGGTTATTAGTAGTGTATATAGGCAACCTCCCAAGAAAATTTGGAACAAATACTGTATTATCATTTCAAAAAGAGGGACTTCACATCATGTTAAACATTCAAGATTGGACAACTTCAGAAACAAAAATGTTCAAAACTTGGTATTCTAACTGTTTTTGCCCAATATATCTTTTATTTGATATCGTTTGTAAAAGATACTTATTTACCAAAATTCGAGACCTTGGGTTCATGCCACAGCTATGGGACAAGGAAAGGCACAGACATAAAATCAGTTTTTTTAATCACAACTTAAAATTCTTTGAAAACCCTTCATTATTATGCTGCGATTAAGTTTTATAACCTTCTACCTGATAATATTTTACAAATTAATTACAGACATAAATACATTTTAAAAAACAACTAAAAACTTGTATGTTATCCAAGCCCGTTTATTCCCTAGATGAATTTGTTGGTTGACTTTATTGTAGATTTGTAAGTTATAAGCTTTTGTATTTTTATTTAGCCTTTTTATATATGGTTAGTTTTAACAATATAATCATATAATTTAATTGTATAACGCCATTCTGGTGCAACATGTTGTACTCTTGAATAAATATTATATGACTATCATTATGACTAACTTGATCTTGATAATGGTGCCTTTGTTTTACTTGATGGTGGTGTCAAAATGATTGCATTGCCTACATCTATGCAATAGCTTTGACAATCGGTAGTTTCAAACTTTAACCAATGGTACAAAACCGATATATACTTCAGAAAATAATATTCCTGAATCCTGCCTGGTTGGTAATAAATTGTTTATGAATGCCGATTCGATTCAACTAACCTCAATCAAGCTCAAGTGAAGTTTGATAAGTTTTAATGTTGTTAAAAAATATTGTCAAGGCTTAGCAATGGATTTTGTATTAATTAATGTATTTAAGTATCCAGAAAGGGCTGCACTTTACTTGACGTCCTACACTCATTCGATTGGTTTTTTCGATTCGATATTTTCATTCGATTCTTTCATTCGATATATCGTTTGGTTAGATAGGTTAGGTTAACCTTACCTAACTAACCAAACGATATATCGAATGAAGCAATCGATATATCGATCGATATTTTCATTCGAATGAGTGTAGGACGTCAAGTAAAGTGCAGCCCCAGAAAGTAAATAAATAATATACCGAACAGTATTTCTGCAGGTAACACTTAACTTTGTGTATAAAACTATTTTTTAAATAGTACCTACAGGTATCTAGAACTTAGAAAATAAACTAATTTAGTCAGCCATATATCAGTATAAGCTTTAACTTATATTTTAATTTGTGAAAAAAATTACTATAAATTAATGAAATTGTAACAATTGTAATGTGTATTGGCTTGTGTTGCAAAATTGTAATCTATACTCGGCTACTGTAATTTCGGTGTTTGATAATTGATTGCTCCATAGTTTAGTCAAGAATCGTAGGTAAGTTGCTAAGTTTAGGTCAATGTTTACAATTTGGTTGAACCTAAATTTACATAAGTTAGCCTATTGGCTCACATTTTAAGGATTGGAAGTTCTTAAGTTTGTGGCATTGAATTAAATATACACTGCAAAACCTGTCAGAGTTCAGAGTTAGCCCTAAGACTTAGTCCTAGACGTAGATTGAAACATCTTAGATCATGCGTACTTCTTAGATAGCCTAGGGTAGACTTCCATATCTGTTGGCACAAACAACCGTATGAAAGTTAGGTAAGGTTAAGCTAACCTAACTAACCAAACGATATATCAAATGAAACAATCAAACAATCGATATTTTTATTCAGTTGTTTGTGCCAACAGATATGGAAGTCTACCCATAGCCTAGATTAGGTTGTTTCTTTCCTGCAGCACTGCATGTGCTAAGTCTTAGTCAGATCATACGAACACAATTGTAGGCCTACTGTAGGCTACTTGACTTGATTAGGCCTAGCCTATTATCAATCGGAACCATTACAGTATGACATAAAATATTTGGTCCATATATTTTTTTTTATCAAGTTATTAGGTACGGTAGCCTAGTAGAAATAAATTTCAGTGGTTTAATCAACAGGCATAACATTTCCAAACATTAAATTTTCTCATTATAATTTTCATGACTTGAATTCTCTTACTATTAAATAAATATTTGATTTTTTCAGCGTGCCTGCTGTAGCCTCGGTAAAGAGGAGTCACAGAAGAAATTTGGTTGAACAAAATTGTCACGTTGGGAGAACAATAGAAACTGTGTAAATAATGGCCTCAGAACAACCAGAACTGTTGTTCTTTGATACATTTTCTCATGAAACATCTGAGGTATGTATTTTGTAGACGGTTTTCAAAATTGCAAAACAAAGTTTCACTTTGAATTGTTTATTAGGCCTACATTTAAGATACTTCAGTTAGTTTGTTCCATTAAAAAATGCCAAGTCAAATGGAATGCTTTCAATAAATGGTTCTAGGTAAGCCTAAATAAACAGCTGATCTTAGTCGGTAACAAAGTAACAAAGATTTTTTACTCAATTCTCACTCATCCTCCACATTGTATTCCGCACATATGTACACCACTAATTAGATATAAGTTGATACTACTTTATGTGCTTATGACTACCGTACACAAATTATTACGTTTATTATGGTTAAGTTTAATATGCACCTAACTCAACTCCATGTTTCCAAACAGAACAGACATGAAGATGTTGACAAAGCAATGGGAATAGACACTGACTTGGAAACTGAAAATGTGAATGAGCCTCCAGTTAAGTTGGGTCTTTTGAACAAATCGGAGGGAGAAGTTACATTTAGTTTTGTTCCTAGCTCATCAAAATCAGAGAGAGAATCTTCACCACTCTTTAACGAAGAAAATATATCCTCTGCCGATGAATTAAGCGAAGATCTTTTGACATTCTCTGATAATATGGAGACTAGCGATGATGACTTTTGTAGTTTAAATATTACAAATTTTGACAAAAATGAAGCGTACATTTACAAAAGTGATTTGTGGATTCCATCAGAGAGAACAAAACATGCTTTGCTAAATCCTCCACCTCAATTCTCTGATAGGGATGTTTTTACAGTCCCAGAAATTCACGACGACAATGTACCTAGCAGACTTGGTGAACTTGCAACCTCGATCACTGAAGGAGAAGAAACCAATTTTAGAACAATCGATTTGGAAAAATCATCCAAATATGGATTTGACTCCCTTTTAGAATTGGTCAGGAAAGAGGATTATACAACTGCTGTTAACCTTACCGCTCAGCTGTTGACAGATCATAAAACTAATTGTAGAATCAGTGATTCGTCAGTTTACCATACTCCGCAGTCAATACAGTTGTGGTTTACAAGGCTAACATTGCTGGTGAAGCTGCGAGAGTTTGATGTAGCTGCTATGGAAGCAACTTATTGGAGGGATGGGGATCAGCCTGACTTGTACTATCAGTTCTACCCAGAAGTCTACCACGGTCGTAGCGGTTCCATGGTTCCATTCCAAATGAGGTTGCTGCTCGCTAATTTGCCAAGCTTGTGTGGTCAACATTCAGAATCGTTGGAGAAACTTTTTAAAATTTTAGCAGTTGTCAAAAAGATAGAGAAGAATTTGGAAAACGAGGCTGCAAGTCGATTGGAATTGGAAAAAGACAAAGCTTACAATTTGTGGAAAGCGAGAAAGAAACGTGTATTGATTTCAATCGTTAATGTCGCTTTAAAAATAAATGATTTTTTACTTGCTGTAGATATTGTGAATGGTATGATTGAAAATGAGAGTTCCCTCGGTAAAAAGAAAACACTTTGCTCAGTTCTTGGTCGAATATATCTACAATTTGGAGACTTGAAGAGTGCTGAATATTGTTTCTTACAGGCACAAAATAGCACTTCTTCAACTTTTGAGCCTTCATCTGAAGACTTTGACAGTATCTTGGATATGGGATTGTTGGCTGTTGCTCGTAATGATTTTGAAGAAGGGTATAGATGTTTTGAACAAGCGTCTTTCATAGATCCCTCTAGTTTGTTGGTGATGAACAATTGCTCCGTTTGTCTCTTCTACTCGGGACATCTGAGGGAAGGCATTCGATTGTTGGATGGAGCATTGCACAATGATCCACTTCATGGTCTTCAGGATAGCCTCATCTCCAACCTGTGCTATATGCATGAACTGAGCTCAGCTAAATGCAAAGATGCCAAGATTGAACTTCTTAAAATGGCTATGTTGTTCAAAGGAGACTCTATAAATGATGTTTCTTTCCGACTCTTTAAGTAGTCTTGCAGAAAGTGTTTTTGTTTATTATTGTTAATTGTAAAAAATAATCTTTTCTAAAAAAAATTTATGTTCTAAATAATTGCTAAAATATATTTAACTTTCAGTACTTTGATTATGTTTTTATTATTTAATATTTAAATTTAAGCATCAGGGTAAGTCATTTATGTATCAGAAACATACTTTCTCCCATAAGCTTGTTTAATTTGGTAGGCGGCGGGATATCTATGACTTTTATGGTTAAAAATAAAAATTGCAATAGCCTAACTATTAAACCGTAATTTTAATAGCATCGGGAGTTTGACCATTTATTATAGAGTTAAAAGGACCACAAGATACCAAAGTTTAATAACAATCGTACAAGCCATTTATTTGAAAATCATATCTGTTATATTATGCGTTTTATTTAGGAAAATCACCATTACAAATTAAAATTAATACAACACCTGGAGATACCAAGCATTAGCACCCACATAACTTTGCCTCTTAGATAAAGACATTTTTCTTTTAATTTAATTTCATATAAAATTTTGTCAAAATGAGACCACTCCTGCGGTCTGAAGCTCTGTACATTTCTACACATACAGTCACAGACACAGACGTCACTTTAAAACCCACAATTTTGGTCAAGGGGGACCAAAATTGTATATATCCACCCAAAACTCAAACTCAATAGTTTTGGCAAAAAATACTTTTACGCCACACTACACTATTTTGACAAACTTCCCACGCAAGGATATAGTCCAGAAAACAGCTCTTTGCCGCCAGCTTAATCAAATGGGGTTTCATTGCGTACTACTGTACTGTAACAAGTTTTACCGGACACCAATCAGCTGATTATACTGTATTTGGGTGGCAATGAGTGGTAATATTGGTGGTAATGTATAAGGATTTGTACAGATTTAGTAGTATGGCGTAAACTATCGTACGCAACTCGTCCAAAATGTGTTTACCGGACTCATATGGTAATCCCGTACTCGACTTTGTCTCGCTCGGGAACGACCACTCTCGTCCGGCAAACACTTATTTTCAGGACTAGTATCGTAATATACTATTTCTATAAATCAGACTAAAATTATTTAAATTAAAGGAAACAATATCAAGCTGTATAAATTTAAATTAGGATAAGACTTCAACCTTTGTAAAAAAACAAAAATTGTATCAGGTTGTGTAATTATTTTCATTTAATACAGTATTCAAAATTATCCTTCATAGTCAATCTGGTTACTGCTCATATATTGCAATAAGAGGGATTTAAGATACTGTATTATTAATCAAAGGTCCTGTATCAAAGGATCAGAGGTCCTGTATATTAAAACCTCACCATAAAACATGGAAAAACCCCGTACCTCTAGTAAAACACCCCTTAAATCTCCATTTTAGCTGTATATTTGGTGTTCTTGCAACTAAGGATTTTTTTGACAGTGCTCAGGAATGCCGGGGCATTCTTGGAAATCCGGCACTGCTGGAGTCACAAACTGTTAGTGTCATAAATTAGGAAGTGTTTGTGATAGAAATCTTTCATCATAACTTTCCTAACATTGTGACATCAAAACACAAAGATTTTTTGCTTGGTGTGTAGCACATAAGTGGGAATAAGTGACCGTATTGGTTAATTCATTTTTCAGGAACTCAATTTAGACCTGGTCCAGTTTACAAAGACAGTTTGTGTGACGGAAGTGAGAGTCATCCCTCTCGGAGCGAGGGTTCAGGCAGACTTTCCTGGGGGAGTCAGGCTCGGGTGAGTGATAAACGTACAGAGTTATCCAATTAATCAATCAAGTACCAATGATCACTGAATCACAGCTAATTTAACAGTTATCAAAATTGGCTAGTAACTTTCAACAATATGGTCTTTGTTGATGATACATCTATAAACCAGCTAATATAGTCGCTTTTACATTAAAGTATAGCTTAGTAGAATGAGCCGCTCAACGATTGTAACTTCAATAATTTTGTTAGATAGGAATTTTGATTGATAACCTATTGAGAAACTACATCTGAGTCCATAATCGAGCCCGAAATTGATTGTACCATTATCCTACAGATTTGAAGGCTAGCATTATAAATATTGATGTGACATGAAATATACTAAAGTTTGCATTAAGTTGTCCATTCATTTTAGCTTGGTTAAAAGTTTATGACAACTGAAAAAAGTTATTGGCACCCTGTGTAAATTAAATTTGGTGGCTGAATTTAAACTATGTTTCATTCTCATTCTAAATTGGCTAATACTTAAACATGGGAAAGGAATGTCTATTTGTCTCCCGATAGCAAAAGCATATACAACCCATCTAAAAGAGTATATTTTAAATTTCATGATAAAAATATTTTACGAGTTAGGCCATGTATACAACATCAAGTTAGTTTTTAACTTTTATCTTGATAAAACAATTTCTTTAAATCCATTTCTAGATAATCGATAAATGATTATTGGGTTTATATTCACACTTTTGTCTAAGGATCTTTTTGTGCAAAATAACGACGATTGTTAAAGTAATCGTATCACTTTAAATATATTTTCCTATGTTACAGAGCGACCAACCCGTCACAATTTAAAATAGAGTTCTTTGTCAACGATTTGAGCAAACCGGGAGCGTCAGCGTTTGAGAGCGTCGGTGGAATGGAGTACAATCAAAACGGAAACATACACGTGGAGTGTGAACAGAGAGTAAGTGCTTAGATCTATGTATTTTGTACATGTAAAATTGATTTTTTTTGTGGTACAGAAAACTTCATATAGAAAAGATTCAAAGTGTCCAAAATTATATTTGAATTACCAGTAGTTTTTCAACTTTGATGGATTATACATGGAAGTTCTAAGGACGGAGACAAAGATTTGAATTAAAGATGTTTTTGTATTAAGTTAAGAGAGTTTAATTCAAGCATGTTCCACTGTTTATGTATCATTATCAAGGTTTTTTTTTGTATTTAATTGATTTTTCTTATCATCTTGCATTTTGCACAGGATTTCTTTGACAGAAAAGATGTCAACTTAGGGCTATGATTAAAAGTGCAAATTAAAAGGAAACTAATTTTAAAGAAAAGATTTTAAGTATTTAAAATTCTATAGGCCTAGGCCTAAATTAGATTTAACTATTATTGCCTAGATTTAATGATTTTAAGCATGAGTTCAAACTATTTGAGATTACAAATATTTAATAGACTAAGATATATAATATTGAATTTAACCTTTAACGTTCAAGTAAAATACAAACTATGGTAAATTTTTTCAACCGAAATCACACATCACAGTAAATATTTCAGTTGGATAATACAACAAAACAATTCAATGAATTACAAGTCACTGGTACCTAATAAAAAAATGATTTTCCTTGGTTCCTAAACTTTAATTTTAATTAGACCCACAGGTAGGTAGGCCTAGTTTAAATTAAACCTTTTATGCCACTATGACTATTCACATATTTTTTGCTTTAGAATGACTTCAGGTAGGCTTATACATGTAGCCTATATCAGACCTATCACTTATGACAAGACATTTTCTTAAATTTCTTCAAAAACATAAACAAAAATAATATTTATAACTCTGTTCTGCTAATACTTTTTCTTGAGTAAACAATTAGTTAGTGATCTTTGGAACTTGCTCCAGCTATCTAATTGCTTTTGGAAGAGTTAAAAGAATGCAGGGCCAATGACGTATTAGGTACATCAACTAAATTCACAATACGTAGGCCTAATCATTTTATGTTATTTATGTTAACTTATCCAACATAGTTCAGTACATTTTTCTGCTGAACCGAATTTTACGGCATAATATTGTACAGTTAAATAAAATAGATGTGTGTCAAAGATTCAGTAAATAAATACTGATATTGATGAACAATACAAATCACAAAATACATTAATATTTACCATCGCCCAGTTAATTACCTGATCGTTATCATTATCAGCAAGGAGAGCCTCGGTATCCATGTTCATTGTTATCACAAGTCTTATCAACAGCTGATTGAACAGATGGGCTTAGCAATGTTTATTTTCTCCACTTGTCGCAACCTTTAAATCATCAAACAGTTCATCATTAGATTCTGACTCAATCTTCATTCATTGCTCTGGCAATCTTTGAGAATCGGCAATTATTTATCTGCAACTTAGAGTCCAAAGTGTTTCTGTTGATTGTTTTACTGAATAACTTCTTGATTAAATAATGTCTTGATGGCATTACTTTTGATGGTGCTGTTATTTGGAGAAAATTATGTTAGTTTTTTTTTTACTCTACTCAATATCTCTTTCTTGGTAACTAAATAAAAAAGACTTATACATTTTTAGTTTGGAGACATGTTGATTAGAATGAACTAACTTTCATAATTAAAAATGTATCTTTTTTTAATTCAACTAAATCTGTGTACAACTTGTAAATAATTCAAACATAAACAATAACAATAATCATATGATTATAAACAAAACACGGAATACTAAAAAAAATTGCTTCTCATAAAAAATACAAAAAAACTGTTTTATCCCCAATACAAACTTTAAAAAATTAAGTTATTTCAATTACCATTAAGTTATGTGTCAATAAAATGTTAAAAAAATGTTCTGTAGGCCTACATATTAATAAATAAATAATAGTTATATTTTAAACTGTATTAAAAAAAATACGGATTTTAGTTGTATAATTCATTTAGTTGTGATTTCATCAACATAAAATTGTCAGCTCTGGGTCTTGAGAGTTTTTATTAGAGTTACCGTTCCTAAGAATAAATCAATAAGGACTTGGTGCCTGAATATTTCCCATCTGGACCTTACTGGGTAATAAATGGCTTGGGGACTTTAAATATTTCCCAACTGGACCTTAGTGGGTAATGAAATGCTCAGGTACTTTGAATATTTCTCATCTGGACCTTACTGGGTAATAAAATGCTCAGGGACTTTGAATATCTCTTATCTGGGCCTTACTGGGTAATGAAATGCTCAGGTACTTTGAATATTTCTCATCTGGACCTTACTGGGTAATAAAATGCTCAGGAACTTTGAATATTTCTTATCTGGGCCTTACTGGGTAATGAAATTCTCATGTACTTTGAATATCTCTTATCTGGACCTTACTGGGTAATAAAATGCTCAGGGACTTTGAATATCTCTTATCTGGACCTTACTGGGTAATGAAATGCTCAGGTACTTTGAATATCTCTTATCTGGACCTTACTGGGTAATAAAATGCTCAGGGACTTTGAATATTTCTTATCTGGGCCTTACTGGGTAATAAAATGCTCAGGGACTTTGAATATCTCTTATCTGGACTTTACTGGGTAATAAAATGCTCAGGTACTTTGAATATTTCTCATCTGGACCTTACTGGGTAATAAAATGTTCAGGGACTTTGAATATCTCTTATCTGGACCTTACTGGGTAATAAAATGCTCGGGGACTTTGAATATTTCTTATCTGGGCCTTACTGGGTAATAAAATGCTCAGGAACTTTGAATATTTCTCATCTGGACCTTACTGGGTAATACAATGTTCATGGACTTTGAATATCTCTTATCTGGACCTTACTGGGTAATAAAATGTTCAGGGACTTTGAATATCTCTTATCTGGGCCTTACTGGGTAATAAAATGCTCAGGTACTTTGAATATTTCTCATCTGGACCTAACTGGGTACAAAATGCTCAGGGACTTTGAATATCTCTTATCTGGGCCTTACTGGGTATGAAATGCTCAGGTACTTCGAATATTTTTTATCTGGGCCTTACTGGGTAATAAAATGCTCAGGTAATTTAAGAATATTTTCCATCTGTGCCCTAGTTGGTGATGAAGACACAGAAAACGTACTACTATAACCCAGAATGCCAACCGCATGGTAAAAAGCATTAAGTGTTTTGAGAGAGCTTTGCCTGTCAATCGGTAGGCAGCGCCACCAGCGTTGCTATGCTATTGCATGGCAACGCTGGTGGCGCTACCTACGGATTGACAGGCAAAGCTCTCTCAAACCGCTTAATGCTTTTTACCATGCGGTTGGCATTCTGGGTTATAGTAGTACATTTTCTGTGATGAAGAGCTTAGGTAGGCCTACTTTGAACATTTGTCATGAGAACCTTGCTGGGCAATGACTCAGGGTCATTGAATTTTTCCATTTTTGTGTGGTCTCAATTGACTTAAAACATATTAATAAGAGGATAGTTTACCTTGATTCCTATTACCTACTCTAAGAATAGAGTAGGTACGCTTATTTCAGTTTCAACATCTAAGTTGCCTTCTTCGGATTGTTGTAAAAAATATCACTGAGGTCAACAAAACATTACAACATATAAATGTGAAATAAACTCATTTAGACAAGACAGCAAATAAATATTCAACCAATACTGTGGCCACAGTAATCACTGCTTGGTTTACATGTTCGGACTGCCAACTTGGACCATCTGTGTGTATTGTACAGACAGTTTTAATAACGCAGCACTAAAACTACTATTTAATTTTTCACCAAGACATTTCTCTTCAATAGGATCATAGTAAATCTTGCTAAGACGTTGCAAATATCATACGTCCTCTCATATATAATTCTTGCAGATACCAACTGATGGGCTGGTGTTGCGAGGTTGGTACACTACCATCACCCTGGCTGTGTATGGATACCTGACTAAAGCCATTGTACATGAGACACCTCCACCAGTTCCCGGAGGTCCTCCGGTAGACACAGGACCCGTCACTCCCTCGGGTTGGCAACCAACTGGACAGGTAACCTAACCCACAAAACAATACTTGTGAATCTAGCTGTAATAACTACACTAGAGGCGTTTTGTTCAGAGGAATCGCAAATGCTTCATAGGTTAAGCCGAACACCCCTCAAATTGGTGAAATCAATTTTTTGTGAACATTTCAGTGATTGAACCATTCACTTTCTCACTGAGCTAGCCGCTAAACTCAATTCCACATTCAGTGACAGGAATGTACAATTGTACAGGTGTGTGTGGTGGTATTAAAATTACTGGAAACATTGTAGCGTTTATTGAGCTTGTGACACTTGTGAAGGTGCTGAAGTGCATTTTACTTATTTCTGTGACCTTATGCTCTTTATCAAATGGTATTGTTACATAAGGATTTCAATTTTGACTTTGGTATGGTAAAAACTAGTGTAGTAGCCTACCTTCAGTATCCAATAGTCAATGGTAGTACCTAACAAAAATAAACATTAGTAGGCACTTTCCTGTTAAAGGGAACATCCATTATTATCGATGATTTTTTTTCGATATATAGATTTTTTCCCTTTACGATACATTAAAAATTGACAGCTGATATTTAGGCTAAAATATAGTCTATTATATGGAAAGAAATGAATCTGTTCTAAGCTAACCTAACCTAACATAACCAACCAAACTTGCTGTACCATTTAAAAATTCCGTTTGATAACAGAAAAGGCGAATGGAGAATATTAAATGGAGTTTTTAAATGTTACAGCAAGTTTTGTTAGGTTAGTTTAGAACAGTTTTATTTCAATATTTTTTAAATTTTTGTTTGTCGATTCTGAACAATATTTATTTATCGTAGTTGTCAGCTGATATGTTTCAATTTGTTAATATTGATATATCGAGAAAAAAATCATCGATAATAATGAATGTTCCCTTTAACAGGAAAGTACCCATTAGTACAAAGTTAAGTAGCGTATCACAGTTACCGATGTTTTAAGGCTGATGAGTAGACCACACTACACTGTGATCTGAAAACGGAGCAGGAACACACCCTTTTCCTTTTCTAACGTTCTTATCACATTGTTTACAAAACAATGTTCGCTCTTATCTTACCAAATAAGTAATTCTTGCAGGCTCAAATGGTGGTCGATTTAGCAATGTCTATTGTAAGCACAGTCTGTAACAAAAGCCTTTAGGAAAAATATTCTATTTATTTTTGTATAATTTTAATAAAACCATATTGTTCTTTAGGTAGGAGAGCTTCCACAAGATGGGTACGTAGTAGAACCATCAAGGGACCCGTACATGACAGGACCTTACCCGGAGGAGAGTTACCCTCCACCACATCCGGACTACCCGTCTCACCCGCACCCGCACCCACACCCGTACCAGGAGGAATGGCCCCAGGTAGGGCCTAGCACTATCATCAAATAGACAAGTGACCTACGACTTATTTAGACATCCAGAAAATCATTCTGGTGTTTCTTGCATAAAAGTTTAAGAAGTCGATCTATGACTGGAAAAACTTAGTAGTATAAAGGAATTGAAACTCAAATACCCCCGCCGCAGCAAACCTGCCGACTAAGCGAATTTCCATTTGTCTGAATTGATTTTCAGTTTTTTAAATATATTTTAATAACATTAGGTTTAACGAGTACCTAGGTTTGCTGCTACAAGGAAACTAATAAAGTGTGTTTTTGAGTAAAATATTGATAGCTTAGTACAAAATAAATAAATTTGCCAAGTTTATGATCAAAATATATCCATAAACAAGCAAACTACAACATTTGACAATATTCTCCATAAGAATAACATGGGAATTTTAAATTAAAATTTTTTTTAATTTCTCCGTTACTAATAATCGAACAAAAATTCTTTTATATACTAAATTATTTTTTTTTAAGCTCTTTAAAAAGGTCTAAAGAGAAATCGGGAAATTTTGTGTTTTGAGGGTCAAAAGTGAGAAAAAACCAATTTTTACCCCATAAAACCCCCCGTAAAGCCCCGTTCCCATGGTCCGATCGTGCTGGATCGCGAACTCATTCAAGTTTATCCCGCTTTACACCTTTAAACCAAATTTCATCAAAATCGGAAAGTCTACTATATGTATATCTAATATATAAAATTCTCGTGTCACAGTGTTTGTCTGCAAACTCCTCCGGAACGACTTCACCGATCGTTATGAAATTTGGTGTGTAAATTCTGTAGGTATGCGAATCGGACGTAAACTATTTCCCGTTTCGAAATTCTTAAAAGGGCTCCGCCCCAGTGGCTCTGGAGTTTCCCATGTTAACCTTATGAGAAATGGAATTAATGAATCTTAACAGCTGTTTCAATTAAACAAGTTGGTTCTGTTCTATGATGTTCAATAGCATTAAAGTTACAAGGATTACCAACAGGGTGCAGCACTATTATTTCTTTTACATTTATGACAACAGCTAATTTGCAACCAAAAGGTGAGTGAGCGTAGCGAACGAACTTCAACCTGGAGGCGAGTGAGCGTAGCGAACGAGCTAACCTGAAGGCAAGTGAGCGCAGCGAACGAGCTCCAACCTAAAGGTGAGTGAGCGTAGCGAACGAACTTCAACCAGGACGTGATTGAGCGATGCGAACGAGATCATCTTGAAAATTAAACGTAACGGTACTTTCTTTCCATCGGTCTGTCTTAGGGGAAACCTATAACTTAGGCGATACGAAGTTCGCCGGGTCAGCTAGTACATATATAAAAATTTGAATGAATGGTGTTTTTGGCCTCTGGGGACATCAAAATGAAAAAGTAAATCGGTCCCGGGTCTAGGTCTTACCGTGCCACCTACGGTAAAAGTTGAAGACTTTTGTTATGATAGGCTTTTCTGAATGAGAAAGCATTTCATGAAACACAAAACACTTAGGACAATACACAACATTAGATTATATCATTGGCAGGGTTTTCAACCGAGGAAATATTAGGTTGAATAACTTCCTGGCCATTACCAAACGTTGATACATCTCGCTTTCCACCTCCTTGGTTGAAAAACGCTGTCAGTAATAGTGGAATATTCTATTATTTAGCGTATTTCCCATATAGGGAATAAGCTATTACCGTAGGTCTCATGGTAATACCTAGACCCGGTTGAGGCTGCTCCAATGAAATAGGATCTGAATATAAATCTCAATGCTCTGTTGTGTTGCCAGCCTGCAGAGGGTTACGAGGGGGCGAAGGAGCCGATGTACGAGGGCGAATGGGACCAACGGACGCCCGAGGACAAAAGTGGCTGGGAGAGAGACATGAGGCACCGTGGAGAAAGGGAGTTCCGGTGAGTGATGACATATACTGAACAAAGTAGAAATAAAAACTTCTATAAGCACTTGTATGTATTGTGGTTTTGTGTTGTTAAAAAACATGTAAAACTCAGATGAGATGGCTTATTCTTATTAATCAATCGTACAGTGAAGTCTCTTAATATGCTGAAAAAATGAAATGGCACTCCTTATAACAACTACTGTTGTAATTTTGAATTTAGATCTGAAACCCTTGGCAATGAAATTCCAATTTAGTTCTCCAAATTAATTTTTATTCTACAGTTAGTCCAAGCATATGAGGAAAAAATATTATGTTTTCAGGAAAAAATTCCCGAAGTTTTTTTCTCAGTGGTTTCTTATGTACTTTTTGACGCTGAATCCGATTTTAAACTTTGCCACCTCGCCAGAGGTGAGCTAACTTCAGGAATCGCAAAAAAACTAATAAAATACTGTACTTGTTTTACTTTTTTGCGTATAACTCACAAACGGAGTATTTTTTTGCAATAACTGTCATTTACTAAATTAAAGTACACTAAATTCCCTACAATATACGTACAGTAACTTTATTTCTACGATGCTCCAAACTGACGCTAGAGCGCGCTCAAAATTCATCATTTTCTTTTACCTATTGGAAAACGTAGAAAACACCATTATAAATCCTTGGATTAGACACCCAACGAACTCTATTTGATGAATATTGATTATTTTATGATTATATGGTATCATTAGGTCACATTTAGTGGTAAAAAAATGTAAGTGAAGTTTATAGTCGGTAACCATAGCATAAAAAAATACCCCCGCCGCAGCTAACCTGCTGTCTAAGCGAATTTCCATTTGGCTGAATTGCTTTTCAATTGATCTATTTAAATAAAATTAGGTTTAACGAGTACCTAGGTTTGCTGCTACAAGGAAACTAATAAAGTGTGTGTTTTAAGTAAAATAATTATTGCTTAGTATAAAATATTTGCCAAGTTTGATCAAAAGATATCCATAAACAAGCAAACTACAACATTTTACAATATTCTCCATAAGAATAACATGGGGGTTTTAAATTTACAATTTTTTTAGTTTTCTCCGTAACCAATAACCGTACAAAAACACTTTGATATACTGAATTGTGTGTTTTTTAAGCTCTTTAAGAAGGTTTAGAGAAAAATTTGGAAATTTTGTGTTTTGAGGGTCAAAAGTGAGAAAAACCAATTTTTACCCCATAAAACCCCCCATAAAACCCTGTTCCCATGGTCCGATCATGCTGGATCGCGAACTCATTCAAGTTTATCCCGCCTTACACCTTCAAACAAAATTTCATCAAAATCGGATAAAAATTACTCAAGTTATCGTGTTCACGGACACATATATATATATAAATCTTACTAAGCAAATCAAAATACCACAGTACCCTAAAAACATTTTATTTTATATTACTTACATGTTTCGGACATTAATGCCATGATTACATGTGATCATGGCATTAATGTCCGAAACATGTAAGTAATATAAAATAAAATGTTTTTAGGGTACTGTGGTATTTTGATTTGCTTAGTAACATTTAAAGTAGCCCTCATTGATGTATACAATAACAAAATATATAAATCTATATATATATATATACATATATAAAAATTTGAACGAATGGTGTTTTTGGCCTCTGGGGACATCAAAATGAAAAAGTAAATCGGTCCCGGGCCTAAGTCTTACCATGAGACCTACGGTAATAGCTACTTCTCTATAGGGAAATTCGCTAATAAGAAAACAATTTTCAATATTAATACATTTGAAAATTATTATTATAAATCATAGGGTCGATTAAAAATATAGTATAATATGCTGGGGCTGCAATATAGATAACATTTTCTCCTTATATGTACATTATATAGATACAGTAGTATCATTATAAATGGACACACTATATACAGAAAATTTATAAATAAAAAACTTTTTTAAAACAAAACGTTTTTAAACGCACTAAAAAGTAGAAAATAATTTATAAATATGTGGAGAGTATAAATACTTGTAAGATTTAAAACGAAAAACGTGGGGCGCATGCAATAGATAATTTACAATTACCTTCACCTATTGAACTAATGTATTATTATCAATTGCATGCACACCACGTTTTTAGTTTTAAATCTTACAAGTATTTATACTCTCCACATATTTATAAATTATTTTCTACTTTTTAGTGCGTTTAAAAACGTTTTGTTTTAAAAAAGTTTTTTATTTATAAATTATTTTCTACTTTTTAGTTTTTAGTGTGTGTGAATGTTTATATTTCAAGCATCTATATTAGATTAACACAGAGGCATGTGGGAAATCTAAGGTTTATTTAAGTTTCTTTTCATATAATTATGTATTAGATTGAATGTATGGCCTGCCTACTAACTATAAATATATCAATCCATTTAATTTATTGACTGTATAGAATACTAAATATATAACAATTGACATTATTAACAAACACCTTCATGTCTGCAATCAGATTGTTTATCTTTATTTGAAATGTTTGTTTGTATAAAGAATAGCTTTGGAGCATAACCTGTACCTCTTAACCTCTGCTCTTCGAACTGTCAAATTTAATGTTTACAGCTGACTTAAATTAATTGATATATTTACATCCTTTCAAAATGTAAACATGAAAAATTTGGAAGCCCATGGGGCGTAGCCCAAGGGAAATATGAAAATTAAATGATATAATATTGCATTGTCATGCATTTGCGAGCTATGTTTCAAATTTAAAGTCTCTAGCTTATCGGGAACATCGTTTAAAATTGATATCAAAATTTGTAGGAAAGCGAGCTAATAAAAACAAGCCAATGGGGCGTAGCCCGAAAGGAAATATGAAAATTAAATGATATAATATTGCAATGTCATCCATTTGTGAGCTATGTTTCAAATTTCAAGTCTCTAGCTCATCGGGAAGTATCAAAATTTGCAAGAAATCGATTTAATAAAAACAAGCCCATGGGGCGTAGCCCAAGGAAAATATGAAAATTAAATTGTATAATATTGCATTGTCTTCCATTTGTGAGATATGTTTCAAGTTTCAAGTCCCTAGCTCATCGGGAAGTTAGTATAAAATCGGTTGCAAAATTTGTAGCGGACAAGAAAGCGACCTAATAAAAACGTTTTAAAATAGACAGGGATGTTGATTGAAATGCTGTAGACGAGCTTCTATTTATTAAATTAACATGTACAACTATATAATAGCTTTTATTTTCCTATCTACACCTCACTTGCCACCTTTATTTTCTTGACTGTCTTTAGTGCCTTTACTTTACCTTGTTGGAATAGAGTGGACGTCGAGTCATAAGACAGTTATAAGACATATCGACCTCTATACCTATCTTTGCCGGTTATCCAATCCCAATTCAACAACAAACGAAATTACCGAGGCAGGGGAGAGACCCTTGGTGGCCTTGTATGGTGGAAACCATATCACTAACAAGCTGAATAAGCTGCGATTCAAGAGTTGTATTACATCAGCTTGTAAGATAAATGGTAATACATTATCTCTTCTACCAACTGAAGCTGCTGCTGAAAAACAACCCCAGAGGGTGTTTTACCAAGTTCAAGAAAGAAGTAGTCACCCGAGGATTGAGGCTGGAGAAATACTGCAAACTCATTTGTTCATATTGCTACACGGAGCCCAGCCCCAGATGCTCTCTTGAAACTGGTAGCATACTCATGCAAGAAGGTAACTGCGGCTGCCGACGAGTAGGGCTCTTATGCTCAAAAATATGTGGCAAATGTGAGGGGAACTGCTCCAACTCCGAAACCATCGTAGATGATGAAGTGGAAGACGTTCCCTTGGATGAGGACAACATCCCAGGTCCTTCTACAGAACATCCATCTCAAAGCTCAGCCCACATCCAAGGACCCCTAGCCAGTCAAGAAAATAAAGACGACAAGTGAGAAGAATATAGGAAAATAAAAGTTATAGTTGTACATGTTAATTTAATAAATAGAAAGAAGCTCGTCTATAGCATTTCAGTCAAAATCTCTGTCTATTTTCTGTATATAGTGTGTACATTTTATAAAGATACTATCTATATAATGCACATATATGGAGAAAATGGTATGTATACTGCAGTCCCAGCATATTAAACTACATTTATAGACACATTGATTTATAATAATAATTTTCAAAGGTACCTATCTTATATATAAAAAAATGGTTTTTCTTTTCCGACTACGTTTGGCTCTTCTACCCGACCGATTAACATGATTGAGGTCTCAAATTGAAGGTATGTACGCACAGCTTTGCCATCAAGCATCGGCATATATTTATCTATAATCCCACTCAGGTTATACGTAAACAAAATTTGCTCTCCATGTATTTTTTATGGGAGATAAATTTGGTTTCTCTTTGCCAAGTTCGTTTGGCTCTCCTGCCCGACCGATTTTCATGATTGGGGTCTCAAATTGAAGGTACGCGCACAGATTTGCCATCAAGCATCGGTATATATTTATCTATAATCACACTCGGCGTATACGTAAACTAAATCACTCCCCATGTACTTCTTATGGGAGTTAAATTTGGTTTCTCTTTTCCGAGTTCGTTTGGCTCTTCTACCTGACCGATTTTAATGATTTAGGTCACAAATTGATGCCATGCACGTAAAAAATTATAATTATAATTGATTCAGCGTCAAAAAATACATAAGAACCCACTGAGAAAAAATCTTCGGGAATTTTTTCCCGGGATATTCCTTATATGATTGGACTAAGTATTCTTATGATGTTTTTTGTTATGTAACTCTCCTTGAGAAGCTCACACTTGATTAAAAAGTCACAGATTTCTGACTTTAAACTGCTCTCCACTTTCCTTTCTATAATTTAACAGTCTGTTTGGATTCCAGGTGAACCTAAAACAATTAACTGTAGCAGTCCTAGATCTAGGTCTCTCTGTGAAGAATGCAACATTAGACATAATGAGTGATTTTCAAATACTTGCTTAAAAGGAAATTCACTAAATACATCCTTAGAGAGAAATTCACAAGCAACATTATGGCTGTTTCGTAATTGTAATTATCTGTTAAGTTCATCCTGGAAAACACTGTAATTTGTTTTAAACTACATGTAATTCCGTTTCTCTATACTTTAACAGTGACCACAATAGCCCAGAGTTTGACCGGGCTAGAGGTCCAAGAGGGGATTTTCACTACCCCCGTGGTCCCCCGCACCACCGGGGCTGGACTGGCCGGCCCCGCTCCCCTCCTCCTCACAGAGCGGGGGCTAGGACACCTCCCCCGCCACCTACTGCGGAGCCTACCCCTGCCACATCACCTCAGGAGAAAAGAGGTTAGTTGTCTCAAAAAAACTTGTACTGGTTAATCCCTTTTTATAAGGGTCGTCTGTAATAAGATCTTTATTTAGCTCTAGTTTTAGCCAAGCGATCTGAGACCAAAGTTGTGTTCTAGTGTTAGTCCACTAGTATTTTAGCTGGTTCCCATCCCTATGCAATGATTATTCTTTGTAGTTGTAGTAGCCAAAAACAGTGAGGGAAAATTTACTCTACCGCCAAGTATGCGTTGTGTTTTGTAATTAGGTTTCTATAGGGTATCAATCTCTGTTTATTACTGTCTATTACCATTTGACAGACGTGTATGGAGAAAAGTGTTGATAGGGCACGCAGGGAGAGAGCTTTTATATAGCTCACTCCCACCCTATTGAGATGTGCAAATAAATTATAGGAGAACCATCCAGATTTAAACATCCAGATATGTATCACCTTAAAGTGAATTCTCTAAAAATCAATGTTTGTTTCAAGTTTTGCAGTTTGGAGCTATCCGTTACATACTTTAATGTACCAATTAATTGTGTTCATCATTCGGTGAGTCTATTGTAGTGTCATATCGATTGTGCGATGAGTTATCTACCTAGTATCACTAGATAATTTTTCATGAAGAATACCATTATCTGTTTTTTTTTATTAGGCTAATCAAATGTTGCAGCCAAATATCACATTCAATATGAATGGCTCTGGGTGTAAAGAGTAAGTAATTGAATGGGATTCAGTCCTGATTCAAGTTCTACTGTACAACAAAGGCAAAACATGTTAAGATAATAAGGGTTAATATTACACAGTCGTAATAGAGCAATAACCGATCTATTTATTTACAGCAGATACAACGTCTCCGCAAGCACCATTTGACTCGTTGTCACCGGGAGATGTGGAGTCAATATCTGAAGGAGAGATCCCCGAGGCAGAGGGGGAAGTGGAGGGGGTAGAGGGAGCCGTTGTACGTCAAGCAACACCTTCCACACCCTCCCCACCTCCACCACCGGCACCCGAGGAACCTACAATGGACGTAGAGCCCTTCGAACCCATTCTCAGCGACGAGGAGATGCCTGATGACACAGATGCTCAGGTAGGTTGATTTTTGTTCTTCCACAATAGCAATCTATGTAGCCATAGTTCTAAATATTAGTGATGAGTGCAAACTAAATCTTACATTTTAAATGCACTTAATCTCATATTTAGATGTTCTTGATCGACAGATCTAGTCCAGAACAATCTTGACTTGACCTAGATTGAGCTCTTGGCTCATTGTAATCTTCCTTTCCCTGTGATTAAGTAAGTGGTTGGGTACCATGGAAAATTTCATTGTTTGTGAGTATTTAAATTACTTTCCCACTGAGCAAACCTAAGTTCAGCAGACGTAAGAGCAGCCGTTACTTCGCTGTGCTAGTAAGCTTTTTCCTCCTATCAAAACAAAATTACAGAAGATTGTGGCAATATTGCCTCAATTTTAGCGTAAAAAGGCTTGAAAATCAAATATAGGTTTTAGAAATTATTAGAAATAGAGTAAATATTGTATTGAGAAGAAATTATTTTAGTAGATTATTGTACTAGTCACAAAAACGGTTTTTGGGATTCCAAAATGAAAAAGTAAAACTGACCAATTTGAGTATGCACATCACTACAAACTTGGTCTTCAGGGTCAAACCGGGTCAAAGACAAACACCTTTAGGTATATGTGCTGACATTCCGGGCTCGTTACATAGAGCTATCATCGGACCAGTTAACTGGAATAGGTGTTTGGCGCTACAAATATTTATGTTGTTTATGAATACATGCCACAGTTTCAGGACATGGCTGACTACGACTTCCCAGATTATGCTGAAGATGCCATGAAGACTTTCAATCCTTACAATTTTGAACTGCAGCCTTTTGTGGTGAGTAATTAACTCTTTGTAATTATTGGCTACTTATAATTTGTAAGTAATTGATTGTCTTTGGTATACATTTTACATAAACTGTAGTTGAAGTAATACTAGGAATTAAGGAAACCCTTTGTGATTAGGGAAGGTTAAGGCGGTGTGTGATTGCTCTGGATGAGGATGACAATGATAACTTTCTGCGAGTCCAGATGCCTACTCAAAGAAAGGACTCTACATTACTGAAGTAAATTCTCTGATCCCCTAGAACACAATACGCGACTAGGCAAAGTCACGATGAATCCATCATTTTTATTTGACTCAGTGGTATTTGAATTCCTTTAGCCTTTGTGGATAAGGTAAAGCAAGATGAAACAGACTGACATACTCTCTTTTATGAAAAATTCAGTAATAAATTAAAAAAAAACCTTTAGTTTAGAAAAGCGAAAATTTATTTAAAATATTTATTAGCTCCCCCAAATATTTGATTTAAATAACTGAAGTTTTGCTACAGTAAAATTGTTATAACATGCGTTTCAGTTTGATGGGGTGTGGTTGAAAGGTGTTTTTCCTGTATATAGTGTGCATAACAAAGTACTGTGTGTTTGCTAGCACCTGAGTGACCCAGCCAAGACTTCATTGGAGTGGCAGCGCAGTCATCACCCCTCTCCCCCCTCCGCAGCCAAGGTGGGGGAGTTGCTGGCCAGTGTGGCTAAGGAGCGCTCTACCGCAGCACAGAGAGAAGAGTGGGTGCATGCTGCAGAACAGCTCATCACTCTACTGCCCGCAGCGTTGCCTCATGTTGACAAGTTTGATGGTTAGTTAATGTCGTACTGTTTTTATCTCACCATTTCAGGTTGACTTTTTTTTCAAATTGTTTGGAAACGGAAGTTGTTTCGGCCAATATTCATACCACATTACCTGTCAAAGGAAGTCTAGATGGATATGTGTAAAGTTCGGTATAAGTTTGCAAAGGAAAGGTAAAAGCATAGTTTGGAATACAACATTAGTCGTGTGAGCTCCAAATGCAAATATATTGGACTCAAGAGTAACACAACCAAACTTACACTAACAACTACCTATGCTAATAAATGTATCTATGCTAGTAAATGTACAAAATTAACTGAAAGCTGTACATGTACGTTTAATCAAAGGCTCAGTAGTCTGAGATGTTGGATCGCTGGCCAAGACTTCCATCAAATAATATGGCCAGAATGTGAGACGAGGAGGGGTAGTTCACCATAATATTGTTCTCTTATCTATTTTGGTGCTCCATAGATTTATGGTTTGGGTCCCAGTTTGAGATGAAGCTTGTCAAAAAAGGCCCTAGCTAAAATAAATTTTGGGTTTCTTGGGTGGAAGTTGACTTGAAGGTGGATTCTTTCTGAGTTACACCTAAAATCAGGCATGTTTCTTTTTTTTATAACTTTTTTTATGTTCTTATTGTGTGTGTCCACCAAAAAATTCATTAAACAAATTTGAACGTAACGTTCATAAGATTAGTGTTATATGTGCAGAAGTGTTATTCTTTTCTTGAGTGTTATGACGGATTTATATTGTATGACAAAGCCTATTTCATGTAATATGATCAGTGGTGAATAAAGATTTCTGATTTCTGAGTGTAAAATAAAAATATAATAGAACATAATTAAATCACTGATTAACCTTTGGAATTCAGTGAGTTGCCAGTACATTGCAACTGGAATTATCTTTATATTTTTAGTAAAGAATAATTGACTACAAAATTATGAATTTAGAAATATTTAATGGGATATCTAAAAACAGTTTTGTTCTAACTTCTAACCTACGCTTCGTTTGTTTGACAGAAGTCATTGACACTGTAATATCCTGGGTGGACATTGGACTAGACTTTGAGGACGCTCTCAGCCAACCACAGCCTGGCTACAAGCTGCGACACATCAAAGCTGGCATCCGATTGGTCGAAGCACTCTGCCAGTGCGGGGAAGAGGTCACCGAACGACTCATGGCAAAGGTCAACGTTCACAAAAAACTGATAGAGCTGTTCCATCAAGACTACATGGCACTCTCGATCAAACTGATGATCTTGCGCTCTCTAGATGCGAGTCTACGCTACAAGAAGGCCGTTGAACACTTTTTGGAAGGGAAAGATTGGAACGGTTACAAGAAACTCTTGGAGATGGTACGAGCCAAGCAGCTAGCTCGAGTGCAATACGCGATCACTTCCATCCTGCAAAAGCTGCACTTGTACGAAGCTTTAGACAAGCTCAACAAATCCGTGGCGGAACTGGTTGTCGAAGAGGGAAAAGAAAACGAGAGTGAAACAGCCGAGTTGGATCTAGAAAGTATCGCAAACTCAATAGAACAGATAATTAATGTTTACAAAAACGCTCCTACAATGGTTTCGCACCCAAAACGGTTTCTTTCGGTTTCCGCTCAGTTTGAAATAAACTCTGGGTCAAATCCAGACCCCTACCCGGCTCTCTTCACTTACTTTCGAACTCACAGACTTTTGGAGTCGTTTTTGATCTTGTTGACTCATCCCGGTACATCTTGCTATTCCTCAATTGTGATTCCTATCCAGGAAATGATCACGATTCTGCAGGAATCACAGGATGGTCTGCGGTTTTTGTATGCAGTGTCGGAGACCATTAACCCCCTAATCAGGGTGTTGCTGGGAGGTCCTTCTTCAGGGGAGGAAAACGAAGACACCCAAGAGAGTAGTTCCTCACAGTTGGGATTGCATCTTATCTACAGGTGAGGCATAGATGTAATGAAGGATTACTTATATTGTTTTAGTTTCTTAGTATATATTGATTTATATACATATCCTCTTCCGTTTCCCTTCCCCAGGACTCACAGGTCTTATCTTCCATCCCCTCTTTAGTTTCTCTTCCTTCACTATCTGCCATCTCATTTCTCTCTTATCAACATTCCTCTTTGCCTCATCCATCCATCATCCATTCCTTGTCAGATTCCATTCCTCTATCACCAATTAAATCCATTTTCCTAGGAATTCCCTGTCGATACATTCTAATAACACGACCTAATAACATGACTGCATCTTAGTATTGCATTTTTCAACTCTTACTTTTATTCTCTATTAGGCCTACTAACGTTTTCTGAGTACATTATTATTTTTCCAATATATAAATAACTATGGGGCTAAAATTGATGTTTACGCAATACAAATAATTTACAATAAAAGTAGAACTGTGTAAGCTGATAAGATAAAACCTTCAGGGGTTTTGTCAGTCAAACTCACAAAAAAAACTTGTCAACAAAATTAATTATAACTTTTATACAAAAAGTAAATAAACGTGTTCCAAAAACAATATTTATTTAGTAAAATATGTTTATTCCTTCTTAAGTTACTCTAAAAAAAAATTTGTTGTAAAAAATATTCACTTGAGTCAGTTAATCATCCTTCAATTTCAAACGTCCTTTACTGTGAGACCAACTAAGTTAAAAAAAAGTTAAGTACATTTAAACAGTAAGTTTTCATAAACCCTAATTAATAATTTGTTGTCAAATAGGAGCCTGGGTTAGATTTAATTGAAGTTACTACCATCTCTTAGGATAAGAAATAATTTTTAAAAAATATTAAAGGCAACTATGGTTTAGTTTGGTTTATATTACTTAACACTGTTGAGATCATGGTTTATACACACACATATATTTTACTGATATATTTGAAATTTTCCAGGCTTCAGGCAATGTCCCACATTGATCATCTGATGGATCTGTATGCCAGAGGAAAAACAGACGCAGAGGATTCTGAAGTTATTGAGCATCTTCAAAGCTTGTACTGTCTGACGTTCTCAGCGATCGGGAAAATGGCTGTTGTGCACGTGTTGAGTAAAGGAGATAACGCTGCAGTGCTTCTAAAATATTTTAAGGGTAAAACTGTCGAGAAGGATTCTAAAGTGAAAAAATTCCCCGGCAAATCTTACATCGGAGATTTAATCTCCATGACTATAAAATATTCTGATTACGTTCCGTTCCTGCAAAAATACGTAAAAGAGTTATTGGATAAAGTGGTGAACGATTCATCTCAAGAATACAATGAATTATCTTCTTGGCTGAAACCGGTTGAAAATCCCTCCGCTTTCGCCTACGATGATATCTCCGGATTGGTAGAACTCATCAAAAAGAACATCGAACAAGCGACGTCTCTTCCAGGAGAGTTGATAACGGCTGTGAGGGTTTTGAAGTATTTGGGAATTCCACCTAACGATTCAGAACGCAGCATTAATGTACCCGATTCATTTGGGTTTTCCGAGCTGAAATATAAGTGCGTGATAATCCAGCTGTTCTCTCTCGAAGGCATCAGTCATTTGTCAGCTGTCATACAGAAGTTGTGTGAAAACTACGAGCAGCCTGCTCTTCACTCGGCCAAGCTGGTTGGAAGACAGGGTCTTGCTCTTACTTCATTCCTACACCCGGCTATGAAACTCATCCGGAAAGTTCTGACTCACGTCATCAAGTGTCGCAACACGGAGTTCAAAGATCTCACCATGATTCCTGTTCTTCTTCAGACGTACTCTTTGATGCAGGCAATTCCAGTTACTGCACATGCACATCTGGAAGCGCAGAAGGTGAGTGTTTTAAATTTTCTCTTCAACTCTGCATTTCTAGATTGTAAAATTATTTTATATATTTACTGCCCTTTATTTTAAATATCAGTTAAGGCTTATCAAATAATACTATTTACTCTTTTTCTAGATTTACCGAGAGCTCTGTGATTATCGTAAATTTTAATGGTTCACATTCCATTGTCTACATTTTATGATTTTCAAACCATAATAGTTGATAATTATATTGATATGATATTGAGAGTTGATTAGAAAGTTTCCATAAATGAATAAAAACTTTAAAAGTATTCATATTAAAATATTATGTTACATAGGTTTTAAAGAGAAACTCTTAAGCTTAGTTTTCTATGCAGTCGATTTTTTTGTTTACGGCACTTTTCAAGCACTCGGACATTTTTTTTATAACCTCTAAAAATAAATTGGGTTTCTTTAATTTTTATTACCGGTATATCATATACTATGCTTACCGGTACCTCAAAAGCTCTTGATCAACAATTTCATGAACTAAACGGCAAACGCCGAAATATTCAGAGTTTTGTAACCAACCATTAACATCAAAAATGATCTTCACTGGTTTTGTAGCTAACTTTGGTTCCAGTTTATTATTCATATTATATTATCCCAACTACTTAGTTCAGTCTTCTGAAATTAAAATCAACTATTTTTAACCTAACTTGGCTTTAGTTCATTATTTCTCCGCTATCTGTTATTTAGGGTGGTAATTTTGAGTTGGTTATGATCGTAAAGAATGCTGTTATTATTAAACTAGTGTGATTTTCAATATGAACACTTGCATTGACAAGACTTTAAACCTAAACAAGAATCACAGAGCCCCTGGATACCTTATGGGTATAGAATAGAAACATTGTGGTGCTTAAGGGGAGAAAGGAGGTTAGAAAATAGTTTAAACACATAAAACCGTAAAACCAAATAATTTCTCCATTTTACAGGTGAGTAGAGACGTGGTAGAGACTCTACTGGCCTACACTCAGCCTGTGGCCGCGGACCCGAGCTCTGAGACAGAGGCTCTCAACAAGAGTCTGTGGACACTCATGGTGACAGAGGTGTTGAAGTTTACTGTAGCAACTCCACACAACTTCTTGCCTGGACTGTCCCTGCTGTCTGAGCTGCTGCCTCTACCTCTACAGGTAAACATTTCAAATTACAATGGCGCGTAAGAAGTAATGAAGAAGGTCTCCGATCAACACTTAGAGTCACTTTAGACGCAATCCAACGGCAATCAACGGTTGGAACTGTACAAATTAACATAAGGGACAGGGGTAGAGGAAGAGTTTTTGTACAGATAGATCCTGCTCGATACCAATAGGTCTATAGGTCCCAAATATGTCTCAGATGAGGTATTAGTGTTTAATCACAGAGATGCTATGGTGTTCCATACAACTTTAATATATTAAGGGATATTGTGCAAATTTTCCGTCATATTTAGTAAAAAAGTAAGTTTTCACGTTTCAATATGTGGAATCTGATCACTTCCTCAGATGAGAAAATATCTAATGCATAACAATAGTTCACAAACCTAGCAAAAGCTGGAAACTTACAAAAGAAAATCCACAAAAAGAACCCTACAGTGATCAAAACAATAGATTAAAATCCATTGTTGTAGCCCCGAAACAGCTATTTAGACTAGAATAAGGTGAAGGTTATTACCTTGTCTGCAGTTCCAAAATTGTAGATTGTACTTTAGTAGTTACATGTTTCGGCAGAACGCCATTGTCAAACTGTCGTAGGCCTACTTAAATGTATTTTATTCGTCCGTATGTGTCTTCTTGTATGTGTCGTCGTGTACGTGTCATCGTGTGTATGTGAACTAAATGTCTACCTGACGAAGCTACAATAAGTGGATTTTGATGTTCCTGTACTACTACAGTTTGACAATGGCGTTCCGCCGAAACATGTAACTATTAAAGTACAAACTACAATTTTGGAACTGCAGACGAGGTAATAACCTTCACATTATTCTAGTCAAAACAATAAATTAAGAAACTCTCCCCAAAAAATAATAAGAATTATGCAAATCCAGTGGAAACATCTGCACAAGATAATGACTCCAGCAAGACCCACTAGTTAGTTTGAGTCTCTTCTGTCTTTCACTATCAGGATGGGAAATGTCTGTAATAACCCCTAAAAAAACCTAATCCTAAAAAACGTAAATTTTCACCTACACTAAAAAAGTTCAAAAGAATTTTATAACACAAGTCATCATGACTTAACTCGTTAAATATCTTAAAATCAACATTTAATTCAGACTCAAACAATTAGGTAATTTCATTTAACTTACCTACTCTTCTTTAAATAAACATGAAATTGTCTCAGGTTCAAACGAGGTCGCCTCTGCCTGATGAGGAGATCAAAAGAGTGGTGAACTGTCGCAAGCTGTGGTCAGCTCATCTTCACTGCCTCGGCAGTCTGATACACGAGACTATCACCACGATGTGCTGCTCCAGCTACAGCCCCCTGCTGCAGCTGCTGAGGAGTGTGTGCTCCCAACTGGCTGATCTGGCGGCACCTACGGCCCTCACGGTAAGTCTACTGAGGAGGTTTCCGGTTCAGTGAGAAAAGTAAGATGCTTTTTGATGGTTTGGTACCTGGCCCAGTTGTCCTTGATTGGGCTTTATTGTTTTATACAGTCGGAGTTGGAGAAACAGCTGATCCTAGTCGATATTAAAGCTGTTCATCCACAACTCATCTTTACTTTGAAATACTCACCCTGACATATCAAAATAATGTAAAATCTAATACAATCCACCTGAATAATTGACAAAAACTTAGATTTAGTTGACATCTTTACACTTGTGTGCAAATTGAATGCAAAAAAAAAATAATAAAAAAAAATTAAATTAAATTAAAAAAATTAATACAGTCTGAATGTAGAATGTAAAATTGGGTGAGATGGCCTAAACTTTGTGACTACTGTTTACTGTTATTAGTTTATTTCTAACTATTTATTCAGCCCAATGATTACACACGGGGATCAAACTATTCAGTGTTCTAGTTCTAAAGCTTACACAACTCACAGTGTGGTAAAAGTGTGTAAATGAACATTATTTTAGATTAGCTATTTCAGCAGATTTTTTCACTTCACTTTAAAACTGTAAAACGTGTTTACCCCAAGCAAAACCTTAAACCAGAGTGATACTACAGGTGACTCGAGCGGTGTTGGATTCTATCGTGAAGGCTGTGACACCGCCGGAGCGTCCGGTGACTAGTCACATGATGCGACTGTTGACGTTCCTCGCCTGTATGACAACACACGCCAGTGTCAAAGCGGCGCTCCTCAACCTGATCGTCCGACAACCGTCGTCTGACAAGGCTCACCAGCGCTACCCAGATCTAGTCGTCAGTCTGTGTCATATACTCAGGGCACCTCACGACTGTCCTACACATGTCCAGGCTCAGGTCGGTGTTGTAAATTGTATGAAAGTGTGTTATTATTGTGTTTAACAGACCAGGAAAAAGGCTTAATTACCTTTTGTTGCCTTATGGTCGTTTCCTCCTGACTGGATTATACACAATTCAGCTCTTCAGTCATTGTCAGTTTCTTGTATAAAAACTAATAGCTTGAAGAGGTGTGTCAATAGTAAAAAAAAAAAAAAAAACAATAACGATGTAAAGTAGTTGTACATCACATAAAACAAAACACTAAACGATAGTTTAAGAGTTTAGCCAGAAGGCAAAAACGGGTGATTTTATCTTTTGCTTCTGCTTGGTGTCCGAAATTACCCACAAATAAATAAAGACTTGGATGTTTCATGCGTTAGGTACTCTAGAAGAAGGTTAAAAGAAGTCTGAAACGTTTGGTGTTGCGTTGGTGCTGTCCGTATGTCTTCACTGTCAAGCAATTGCATAGGGAATGGTCCAGCAAATTATTAAAAATTAAAAAAAAATCAGCTAATTAATCTCAAACAACTTCAACCTTTATATTCAAAAAGTATATGTAAAACATCGGTGTTTGTTGTAGGAATGTATTGTGTCCGTGGTGCAGTCGCTGTGCCACTGTGAGCTGACCCTGGTGCCGCCGCCGGGGGTTGTGCTAGTCGGAGCGACCACCCCCCACCCTGACACATACCTCGCCAACACACTGCCTCCGCGCGACCTGCTCGGCACACTGCTGCTGGTCATGTTGGAACACGTCGGAGACGCCAGGAACAACCTCACTACACTGCAGCCGTCTCTACGCACCTTCCTCATGCTGACGGAACACGACTACGGGTTCTTCCACTTGAAAAAGTAAGGTGTTTGATGAAATTGTTGGCAACGGCAACGGTATTAGATGTTAGCTTTTGGATGATGAAGTAGACCTTCCGCCTTCCATTACGATTTGTTGCGAGTTTTAGAATAAACGAGGGTTTTGAATTGAGCGACCAATATAGTGTGTTTATGTCGGACAGGAAAACATTGAAAGTAATAAAGAAAATACCTTTTAGACTGTAGCAAATTCTGTGGGTGGCTAATTCAGTTATATTCATGAATAAAAATTGGCTAAAGGTAGTCCAATAATAAAGACCTAACTAAAACTGAACATTGTTGTTTTCCAATTTATATTCTATGGTAAATTATCAAATACTTTCCATACATAGAATATCTACTACTATAGTATCCAAATCGAAAGCCAATGGTTTTGGTTTATGAAATGTTTGGGACAATATCCGCAGTATTCTTAAATAACAATTTGACGAGTTTTAGGACTTATTTTATTTATTTTACTGGTGTTTAAATTTATCTATACAACAATTAATTAACTCAACACAAAGCCCACAAAAATGAAAACCATAATGCAACACTTTGTTTAATTATTATTCTTATTATTATTGTGACCCTTGTTTGGAATATATTATTGATTAATTAACACAATTACCATATCCAACCACAGTTGTTGTTATCACGACTAGTTTCGTTCTTTAGAACTTAGTTAGGTCATTGTGTGCAACCACATCATCAATGTGGAATGTGGATATTATACATTGTGGTATGTCAATAGGTTCTTTAAAACACTGTCACAATCACAATAACTAAAACTTGCAGGGCCGGATTTAGCATTTTTGCGCCCCTAGGCCCAAATAATTTTCCGCCCCCTAGTCTGGCCACAGTTACTTTCCTTTAAACCTTAACTATATCATGCCCATAGGCCTAAGTTAATTGATTGAATACCACTCCTCGTTGGAATCATTGCAAGTTTTTTTTTTTAAGAATTGACTTGTTTACCCTTAACAAAATGTCGTCTTAAACACTTTTAGCAATTTTATGCTTTTAATTAATGCTCACGTTTGTGGCCGTGGGACTGAAACGAAACAACTCAACCCACCGAGCATTCCTGCAAAAAACATGGCCATTGATTCCAATTCCAGATCCAAAAACATTTGCTCCAAACGAAACCAAGATTAAACATACTCCAGTAGATTTGTCGTCATTTTGGATTAGCTGAAAACAATTCTTGTTGTTTAAGGAGTATGTTTTATCTATGTTTAAACCTAGTTTATCCAAAATAAAACGATCTAATCATCAACAATAGCTAGGTCGTCTCCTGTAATTATTACAAGAAATTTAAACACACATCAATAGAACTAACCCAAAAATAATAGCAACAAAATTACGTTAAAACTAATGTCCAGTGTCACCAACATGAACTAGACATGAAAACAATTTTGAATTAACAATGTCATAAGAAGTCGACTTGATTAATATTTAATCTATGGTCGCACTGCACTTAGGTTAATTTCCAAAGCAAAACAGAGCAATGCAATATTCCGGCCAACCGTACCGATCCTCAGATCTGAGTACAAAAAATTACAGCATTAATGGTGCTTTGGAGGGTATTTCATTTTTCTAAAATCTAATGCAATCTGAGATGGATATTTTTTGTTAATTTCAAAGGTAAATTCATCGTTGTTTTATTATTCAACACAACTTATTATATATTTTAACTTGATCCTGCAGATTGTTGTAAACTAATCAAAAGATTAGTTAATAACTTTTGTTTTGTGAGTTGAGGGTGGTACTGTAACAATGTCTAGCACGCATGCGCCCCTAATCACTCTGATCAGTAGTGCCGAGCCCGACCCAGCATAATGTGGCAGTGCAGTGGCAATATGATGCGTACTCCTTGGGCGCACGTCAACGTCAACATCCCTATAACCTACTCCCGTATAACCAATGTTCGCTACCAATTTTGTAACGAAATTGATGCGTAATTCTGAAAAATATTTTAAATTTCCTAACAATAATTATTTCTTCATTCTTTTTATGAACTTCAGAATCACAATGCTTTAGAGTTTTTTTTATCAACTATGACTATTTATTTTTATTTTTATATAGCCGCCTAAGTATAAAAAAATTCACTCTCGGCCGTGCGCCCTCTGGGACCTTGCGCCCATAGGCCCGGGCCTACCGGGCCTATTGGGAAATCCGGCCCTGAAAACTTGTCATGTTAATAAAATAACTATGGAATAAAAATTGATAAAACTGATTAAAACTATACAGGCTGATCAGCACTATCTTATCACTGCCACTGACTAAATAAAACTTACTGAATAATGTTTCTTCTTCTCTCCAGTGCCACCTGTATTTCAGTTTGTGTTGTTCTTCTTATTTTATACTTTTTTTATTTGTATTGTCAATATATGTATCAAATATAATATTTTACTGGAAAAAAGTCTGATCATTTAGAATGTTACATGGGTAGAGTTGTTTAGCTTTGTATATGGTGAATTCTTTAACATAAAGCTTAACACATTGTTTCAGCTGCCTGGAGAAGAAGCCAGAAGCACTGATGAACTTGGTGGCTAAGATAGTAAGTGTGTGGAACACTGAACGTACAGATTGTCTCAGTACACTCAGCACTCTATTGGAGCTTCTAAGAGGCTGTATTACTCCTGACGCACCCGATGAGGTAAAAAAAGTCATAAGTTTGTGACGGTTTTCACTACTGATGTCTTGACAATTTCAATAAGTTAGGTTTCAGATTGGTTTTTGTTTTATTAGCTGTCGGTTTTAAATTGAAAAAATCATCGCACACTTCATTCACGATCACAGCTAATCCTGCATATCTCCCGCAGTCTTATTGACATCAATATCGTCTCTCGTGATCATGTAAAACGTTATCGTCACTCTTGTGGGGAAAGCTTACAATTTTCGTGTAGACATCACCATCGCATGAAACGATTACGCAACAATCGATAAACTGTAACTGATATATTCCATCAATTCTGAGTTGCTCAGTTTTGGTTTTTTGCCGAAAAACACTAAAACTGGCATCCGACTTTAAAAAGCTGACTTATCCCTAGTTTTAACCTATTGAGCTGAAAATGCTGTCAATCGGATCCAACAGCTAACATAAGATATAACATGAACAAACTTCAACGAACTACCTATGTGAGTGTAACTCTAGAAACAGCTAAAAGTTGAACTTGACATGTGCTGAATGTAGCCTGGCATTTTAAAAACACAAAATGGTGGAGGACAATTAAAATTAAAATATTTACCATTTATTTACTGCATTTTGTTGTTTCAGGTGTTAGGACTGCCTGCCCGAGCAATCACCTTGTCTCCGCCAGAGCTTGCCAACATTCTCGGATGGGAAAAAAACTCTGAGGAAAAGAAGCATCCTCTCTACACTGTTGATACTTTACTTCAGGTATTAGGCATCAAAATACATTTTTAACACAATAGTCCCGTATTAAAAGATGTCAAATTTCTTTACAAGTTTGGTTGTGAAACTATTTAAATACTCCTCTGGACCACTGATTAGGCTTCTTAAATTAATTTTATAATTGTCTGTGAAACAATATACTCTTCAGCTTTCTTGGCCACCTTTGAGCCTACAAATCTTTCTAACTTAAAAACTTTTTTTTTAATATTTTTTTTTTAGCGTAAGGTTTTTGTCTTTCATGTCTCTTGATGAACTTCAGGTGAACCTGCTGTCCCTGCAATACTTAAAATCTTGGCCTTGTGCCCTAAATTATTACATCATTAACATCAGATGAAAACTGCCAACATCTTTCTGTTCCTAATCCTAGATCCATCCTATTCCTTTTTTACGTTTTCTGCCAAAATCTCTTAAGGCACAGTCTTAAACATTGATAATTTTAGGAAAGCCGATCTGAAGATGAAACCTTGGAATCCCTCTGTGAAAATGTTACGGAGTTGATTCGGTTGTTGGAAGAAGAAGGATCAAAACCTCTTGAGACAAAAGGTAAAAAAAGTGTTAAGATTAATGGGAGTTAAAAATTTAAAAAGATACATGTTTGGTTTGAAATTGACCTTATGTCAGGCCTAAGACACACGACTTGTTCATCATAGTTTAATTCATTTTAATCATTGGTTGTAAAAAATTATCATTATGGCTCATGAAGAGTCGTAAGATTAACTTGTGTCATTCTTTGTTGGGTAGGCCTGCTACTTTATTTTTCATCATTCTATAGGTAAAGGACATAGGTTTACAATTATGCAAATGATTTCCCTGTAGAGGTCGGCAATATTTGATTATTGTGTTCAAAGAGATCCGCCAGGTTGAGGCAACATTAGTTATTTGTGCAACTAGTAAGAAAAGTGAGCAATTGACTCACTCGAGAGAAATCCTTACTCACGAGCCGTAGGCGAGTGAGGAATGGTTTCTCGAGTGAGGCAATTGCACTTTGCACTCGAGTTGCACATTATATTTTTCCTACAGTTACCATAAAACAAATAAATTGGTAAAGAAACGTAACATATTTTTACACAGAAGTGAACTTTTAATATGACATTTAGTGTGAAATGACAAATACAACAGTACAACAGCTGATCAGCTGATTTACAGCCAGTGCTGCCAACGTATTTCGCGCGCATACAACCTTGTCTGCATGTTACGCGCTCACTATTTCGTGCCTTCACGTTGCAAATCTGGAGTGAGACAAAGTAATTAGAGTGAGACAATGTTAACATTGTCTCACTGGTGAGCGAATTGGCCACTTTGCTTTCTCAAATCAGTGAGAGAACATGTACATTGTTAGGTAACTGTAGGAAAAATTTTTTTTTTGATTGCATAGCAGGAAGATGGTCTTGTCATTTCTTGAAGGAAAGATTCCAATGTTCTCCTACATGAATATATGCAATCTGGTATATAAAAGAAAAAACTCAACTGTTTCTTAGTTTGTCTGTTAACAACTGAAAAAGTCTTGTGAAACATAGCAAAAGCAGAAAATTTTTATTTGTACCTAAGTTTTCCTATTCCTGGTCCACAGAAGTGCCAGAACCGATGTTGCCGTCGCCAGACACATTGTTGGCTCAGTTCTCGGCTCGGCCTGTGTTTGTGGTGGGGGAAGTAGAAGACGACAGACTCGCCGCAGGCTACTGGCTCTCCGTACCTCCACCGGACGATCAGGATAGCGAGATGCAACAGGTAAACTACTTTCCAATAACATCAATAATCGTTTGGGATTGAATAAAAAAGTATACCATTAATGACAGCAGTAAGTTAGTGGTACAGTGTACTGGCTCTTGTTCAGATTTGTAGGTTTGAATGGCCACTTATTATCCCAATTTACCTACTTGCTCAAAGGAGCTGTGTTGTCCCCTGCTTAAAAAAGTCCCCAGTTTTCCAGCACTGATTATTAGTTTTTTTTTTTAGAAGTTTAGCCTTTTTAACTCTTTAGTTGTCCATTCGCATCCAAAGGCTGTTGGTGGATGTATCCAGCAAAGAAGGATAGAAACATAAAAAAAGCAAGGATAAGCTAACTCATTTGTAGGTTCTCTAATGATAAATTGTATGTGACAGCTTCGGGAAGCAAATCTCTGACTTTACTACTATGGTGTTATGGTTCATCGTACAAATACTTAGACACAAAGAAACGTAGGTGTTTTGGCGTATCCAATATGGAACTTGTGGTAGTTTTGAGGTTTTTTTTAGTTTGGACACACGCTTAATTTCAAAGGGCCTGAGCAAGAAAATCTACAGTAATCTATTTTACTTTAATTGCTTCATACAGTCAGTCTATATCACGATTGGTGATACTCATTTAGAAAGTTCCAAGTGTCGAAGAAGTCCACTTGGAGGCGAAAATGTAATGATGTGAACGTTTTGTGGTACAACGATCTGAAACTCGTTCAACATGATTCATAATAATTACTAGATAATCCGTATAATTAAGTAAATACATCTGATTCGTAGACTGAGAAAGTTGGAAACGACACTGCGACACAACATGTAACATTCTTTTTGTGACTACCGATAGGTATTCCATCCACATTACGGTAATGTTTTACTGTTTGCTTCCCAGGTTGCAGCAGACCTGTTGGAAGTGGTAGCCAAGGATGTTCCTGACTTCCCGTTGGCGGAGAAAGTTGCGACTTTGTGTAGACACAAGGCAGTGGGGGACTTGGACACCTCTACTTCACCCAACACGCACACAAACACCACAGCAGACAACTCTAGTCGACGACCCTTCGGTATGTCATCTAATGATTTAATCTTGCTTTTGGAAGCATTTACATTTGTTATTAGACCTATAGAAATTAGGCTAGGCCTAAGTGTTGTTGAAAACAGATCCATTGACAACAGATCCAGGAGCATGGACTAACATCAAATTAGATGAACTGGAAACTTGATAACCGAGGAATTTGCCAACTCTTCCAGAGACAGAACTTGCAGACAAATTCACTAACTCTGCTGAGGTTGGCAGAGCTAGTAAACTGTCTAACCAAGCAATTCACTAATTCTCCAAAGCGACTGAACTGGACAGCTGAGGAATTTGCCAACCCACTGTAAAAATGGGTTATTGGATTATAGGTTTAGCGCCAGCATTCACCAGCTACTATTTCTATGCCTTGCACATCGTCCAATGGTTTTGTGTGTAAATTAATATTGTTTCCAAGGATAGATAATTAGTAATATTGGGGGTACTATAATATTAGATATGGTGGGTTAAAAAACTAACCATTGTAACTTGTGTTGGGTGTATTGTATGTGAACTTAATCACCCCGTTTCTACAGTCGCACCCATGCGAGGCCGAGGGTTCCGAGGGTCCGTGCAGCGAGGAGACATGTTCAGGTCTCGTCCGCCCAACACGTCTCGTCCCCCCTCCCTCCATGTGGATGACTTTGTGGCTCTGGAGACCTGTGGCGCTCAGCCTACTGGTCCGACAGGTTACAACAAGATATCTATGAGGGCCGCACAGGTATGCACAACAAAAAACTATTTTTTCAGCTATTTTGGAATCTTTAAAAATTGGCTAAGAAAAGTTAAACTTGATGCAGATCTAGAAAAGTTTTTTTCAACCTCTTTTAAAATTAACAATTTATGTCACGTAGCAGCTTACTTTAGTATAAGTATTATTTTGAAAATACATTTAATTTTGAGAACATTACTTTTACTGATCATTGACTATCTCTAAAAACTAACGTTTTAAAATTTTTTGACACAATTTTTCTCTTTTAGGATATAATTGCCTCGAGAGTTCGTGGAAGACCTCGGCCATTTGGTGTTGACCGTGGAGGAAGGTTTTTCCCTACACCGTATCCTGGCAGAAGAGAAAGTGGTAATTTTCCATATTCATGTTATTTTATTAATTGGATAGCAAGTGGAAGGTCGTCGGTCCAATTATGAGGAGTGAAAGAATCAAGTGGATGATTAGATAGTTTTTAAAGAGATAGAGTTCAGCCAGCTTAGCTACAAAATTTAAAAAAAGTATCCAGGGTATATTTAAACAAATCATAAAATTGCTGTTTTGTACTAATCTAAGACTTCTTTGGAGAGATTAATCGGAAGAGAAGTCTGAAACCTCCATTATTCCAATTTGTGGCCTCAACAAAATGTTTAGTTTTATTAGTGATTATTAGATGCATAATATAAAACAAATAAAAAAGTAAGGAGAACAGTTTTAAGTCAATTGCTTTTAGTTTTAAGCTAGCTGTGAGAGGAGGTTGGGGTTATTTTATTGAGTTTAGGAGGATTTATATTTTAGTCTGTACTGGTAACGTACGTGTAGGCTAATCCCCACCTCAATTGGGTAATGTTGCATTGCTATTTAGGGATGGACTTATTGTCTTGGTGATGAAGCAAGGCTCATAATCTTAACTATTTTCTGCATTGGTTACTCCTGGCAAGTCTTGACGTCTTTGCCTGTGTATTCATTATTTTCCAGAGGGTTTGTGTTGTGAAGCATTTTTGCATGTGTTGTAGATGGAAGAGAAAGCCTATCCCCGCACTGGCACGCTGAAGCTGCAGGCAGCTCGGGCCCCAGTGGGGGGAGTTTCAGGGCTTTGCCCCCTGACATGAGGTCCGGCCACTTCTCCAACGGGCGAGCTCCACTACGGGCCCCTCCCCCGCCCAGCCACTCTTGGCCGACCAAGGACAGCAGGGAGCGGTTCTCATCCCCCAACATGAGAGCGGGGCCTCCCCATCGCAGCGAGCAGAATAGACACATGGGACGCTTCTTTTCTAGATAATTGTGCTTTGATGTTGGTTTGAAACTTAAAAACATATTGAGAATTGATTGTTTAAAATTAGTGCGAGTGGAATGATTGGGAGATAACTCTTTTGTTATGTTCAAAATTTTAACAAGTGGAAAAATCAGTAGAATTTGTGGTAGGTATAAGCTATAAAGGTTAGTTTTTTTTACACGAAAGGGCACATGGCTAAGTAATACATTTACTAAGAAGAGTCAACTTGGAACTTTTAATATAGTAACTCTATTTCACAATCATGAATAATGATTGATTTAAGAACCACGTTAACTAACTGTGTAATGTATTGACATTTTTATAAGTTGATTTTACACTTCTACATTTACCAATGTGTTTATGTATCCTAAAACCCATTGTCGTGTCAATTCGAACGTTTTCAAATGTTTCACAGAATTGGAAGTTGTCCATATTTTTATTGTAAACTGTCTTATACTTTTATTTGTTGACTTTCCAAAAGTTGATATCTAAATGGCATTAGATGTTATGCATGAAAACCAGTCCAATGTTTTTTAAGGTTAGGTATTCTTTATGCACAAGGTGTGGCTATAAAATAACGATACTGGTTTTCTAAGAATGAGCCTCAAGGCCAATTTTCATATTGCCTCTTTCCGACCGGTTACGCTACGACACTAGGTTGCTTAGTTCAGCCCAAGTCTTCATTTGTGTATATGATTCTCATCAGAAAAATATGGAACAACATTGCCGTGGAAATTTGTTGTAGAGCTCAGTTAGTCCACAACAGAGACTTGGTGCTCAAAATCATCATGCCTGAACAAAAGTACTCACGGATGGAAATTTCTTCTAACACCTTGGAAAGCAGTAAACATCAAGAAAGATCCTAAACTGTTAGGGTATTTTTTTCAAGTGTTTTAATAGTGATTCACAAAAAAATTTACATGTTGCTCAGTTATATTGCCAACTATTTTCTGACGAGAAGCAAGTACACAACCCAAATACAAGCGAAGGCTGTAGTCGAACTAAGCAGCCTGGAATCCTCAAACAATGAATAATAAATTTATTTCCTCAAAAACAAACAATCATCAAATCATAAGACAATTCGGAAATTAACTGACCACTTTGTCCATTTGTGGTCAGTGCACAAAACTTATCTTATCTATGATACATTAAATAAAGAGTTCAGTCTTATCATGCCAGTTACTAAACACGCTGTAATGTGGAGGGGGATGTCAGGCAACTTGGCAATATGGCGTTTTGCCTTAATGCTCATGCAGTTTTTCTTTTAAAAATGCCTCTTATTTTATAGCCACACCTAGGATAAATACAAAACTAGTACAAGTTGAAACGAATAGTTGTATGATACTTGTAAGCTTGTGCAGTGAATCTAGAATATAAGTGGTTACTTTAACATGTATACTAACTGAAGGAGATTGTAAATTTTTTTTAATCGCCACCACAAACAAATTGAGGTGTAAAGTGAATTTAGCATTTAAAGTTACTTTGTATTACATATTTTAACTGTACATTTTGTGTATATTTTAATAGAATAGTTTAGTTTCTTTTCTATGTACTCATAAAGATGGAATAAAATTGCTTTACCTTAAATTAAATTCTGTACGTAATATTAATGTTTACCTCTGAAATGAAATTTTATATAAAAAAATTGACAGCTAGCCTGTCCAGTATTGTACCAAATTACACGCTGGTACCAAATGAGGCATATTTTCCTGTACATGTGCAGAATCCCAATATAAATTAAAATATGCTAAAAAATAAGCACAAAATTGAAATTAATTTTTTTTAAATTAACATGGACCTTATGGGTTGCCATGTTGGTGACAAAATAACAACAAAATATAAACAGATAATCAAAACAAATGAAAGAAATTCCAATCGCATGTGTTTTATTTACAGCGTGGGGTGAAAATAGAGAAGTTTGCACAATACATACTTTTGGTCGAGTTTTCAACCACTGGGTGAGCTCTCGCAATTTCTAAAAATTACCAAAAGCAGTAAAAGAATAAAAAGATTTTTACCAGACTTTTTTAGTAATGAAATAACAGTATATTACACAATTGTGTAAAGATACCCCAACATTTAAATCAAAACAAACAAAATTAAAATATCTATTAAATTATTTATTCATAGAATGGTCTAACTTTATTTTTACTGTCCATTTGATAAATTGGTGGTGGATTTTCTCGTAACGTTTCTTTGATTAAGGCGGTAAAAGATAATAACGAACCGTTTGAGCCCTTCTATGTCTATTCCACTAGAATTATCTGACATTCTAACAATCTTTTAGCAAATCTTTGAGTTCACCAAGGGTCGAGGAAAGAATATGTGAGTTTTCGACAGATGAACAATTTTGAATTGGTCGTTACCAGCTGATCCGTTACTTTACCACACTAATATTGTGCTGTGAAGAAAGTAAAAAATGTGGTAAATTGATCTCTTCCATTCTAAAAATGTAATGGAGAAGCTAGTTTAAAAAACGGTCATAAGTAAAAGTCATACTCAATGATTTGTCACTATTTTTTTTCTAAAAACTGTGTTGAAGCCAAAGGATCAATAAAACACCAGATTGTATCTCCCTTCGATATTATTCTTTGAATAAATTAACACAATTTGTATGATACATAGCTACAAAAATTGGCTAGCTTAATCTATACGCATACAAAAACACAATCTCCATTAAAATACATTACAATTTCATCATATTATATATGTTCTCAGATACTGACAGTTAAAATAATATATACAATATTGAAAACAACATCTACATAACATTCATAAATTTTTAAGTAGTATTCATACCGGTGTTGAACAAGCTAGTTGAGGTAATTCAATGCACATTATATGGCCCAAGTAAAGAATTAAAAAAATAAACTTGAAATAGAAATTATCACAACACAACAAATCTGACAAAATCATTACAAGTACGTTAAAATATGCATGCATTCTGAAACTTAGAAGATTGGTAACCAACATAAATTGTAGAATAGAACCTCCATAATCCGGCCTCTCGTAATCTAGCTCAATCCCACCCACCAAAAAAAGTCAGCTTCAAATTTCTTATTAAAGTTCAGTTCATTATAGAATATTCATCATTACTTTAATATAAATTTACAAAACTACTCTTAGCCCAGGCAGATTAGACTTGTAGCTCCAAAAAATTGGGGGAAATCTTTTTAATCTGCTCTGGAGATCCTAAATAAGTTAAAAATGAGTTTGCGACGGATTCTGAAGTTAGCCAAGTGTATGGGAGGCAAAAAACTAGGCCGATTTTGCTCATAACTCGAAAACAGTGCATCCCACAAAAAAAGTGTTTGCGTACGTTTTTTTAAGAACATTAAATTTTGCGTCAAATGACGTTAAGATCATCAAATCTGGTTCAGTCGTTCTGCTACAACAGGATGTCAAAGTTCAGTAATTTTAACCGAAAACTATCTGGCGGAATACGCTGTAATCATCAAGAATAGGATGACAAGGAGAATGTTAAAACTACTGAACTTTGACGACCTGTTGTAGCAGAACGACTGACTCGTTTTTGATGATTTTAACATCATTCAACGCGGAATTTAATGTTCTTTAGAAAAATATGTTAAAACCTTTTTTTTGTAGGATGCACTGTTTTATAAGCGAATAAATAGAAATGAACAAAATCGTTGCTAACTCATTTTTAACTTATTTAGGATCTCCAGAGCAGATTAAAACAATTTCCAGCTTTCCCCAAATTTTTAGGAGCTACAAGTCTATGCCTGGGCTAAGAATAGTTTTGTAAATTTGTAGAACAGTTGAATATTCTATACTGAACTTAATCGCTAACAAAACGGAACTGCACTATTACAGTACTGGCAAGTGGTGACGAATGGCGAGACAAAACATGGATTTCAGATGTCCGGCACCTGCTCATTAAATGCTCTCTTGATGGTCGGGCCTTCTTCTTAATCCAGCCTGCCGCACATCCCACTAAGCCGGATTATCGAGGTTCCACAGAATTTATCACTCAGGCCCAAGTCAATTTTGGAAGCCTCGTTTGGGAAATAAGGAAGGGTTATTAAGACAGTTTGGCCCATGTGATTAATTGTATTTGTCATACTGCACCATTATTTAAGCAAATTAATTCACAAAACCATTTTGTTCACTTTTTATTTCCAATTAATTGGTCTTACCATTGATAAGGAGGTATTTACTCAAGTAAAATACACAATGGAACAAAATTCTAACCACAAATGAATTTTAATAACAGTATTACATCAGCACAATCTGTCGGTGGCCGGTTTTTATTTTAAAAGTCAAAGGTACTTAACCTGTAATTCAAACTAGATACGACAAACAAAAGAAAACATGAACTGTTACATTCAACAAATTTGGAAAATTTAAAAGCATTATTTCGTTTTTACGTTAATTAGCTCATTTAACTCAAATTCAGTCTTTCTTCGAGCAGTCAAAACTATCACAGTAGTAGAAACATAACTTACATAAGATAAATGTCAAATTTCTTAACAGAACAAGATCTTTTAAACTAGAATTACAAAGAGTATTGGTTTCTTACAATCAATTTGGAGTAAGATCTAACCCATTGACACCGGATTATTTTATAAATTAATTATTTTTTTAGGTTATTTGTCTTTTGTCGCACACAATTTCAACTCGATGTCCATATTTGACAAAAGTGTAAGCCAAAAAACGAAAATCTGTGTCCTATTGTATAGTTATAAAAGAACAACAAAAAACAGTTGTGTGCATTCATTCGCCTGTCTGATGATGATTGGAGTGTCCAATCGAAATCGATCACCACTTACCATCTTTTATATGTATGTAAATACGTCTTGAGAGTAAATAGTTATTTGTGTAACTAGTGGGCAAAGTGGCAATTTGCTGCACACGAGAGAAATGTTTACGCGCGAGCCGTAGGCGAGTGTGGAAAGTTTCTCGAGTTAGCCTATGATAGCAAAGAGTTTGCACTCGTGGTACACATTATATTTTCCCTGCAGTTACTATAAATCATATAAATAATTAGTCTTTCAAACACTGTACAACACGTTATAAGGTTAGGGTAAATCCAAACACTGAACGAAATGGGAAACGCTGCACCAGCTGATCGTAGTCGTATACCTTTAAGTGTTGCGAACTTATTTCCAAGCGTACACAGATTATGTGCATAATAAAAGCACGCTGTTGTGTTGTTTGGTTGGAATACTGGTGTATTCTAAAGTAAAAACTGTGCACCAAAGTAAGGCTTTCTGTACTATAAACTGTGCAAGGAAGCCCACTTAGTCAGGTGACTAGGGAAAAGTATAATTTATTACAAGTGTTATTTGATGTATTTTTGTACTTTCAGGTAATTTAATAACACGTACGATGCTGTTCAAGAAGTTATTTTGCAATCACTATCGCGCCACTCATCCTACACTCATCTCCATTCATACTTGGCTTGAAATATCTACTTTGTATGGTCGCCATTTCATTGATAAGTATTAAAGTATTAACTTCACTAATGCCGTCAACTTCTACCCAAGCCGAACACCGTTTATTTAAGGTGGGTCCTCCCACTAGCTAACCCACACATTAGTAAGCTCAATATGGACTGCACAGGGGATTTAAACGCGCATGTAGAAAGGCCTCAACGCTACACTCGTCTGTGCAACGAATTGGAATGAATGCCACTAAAATCATATGTCAACACTATCTCTCGCAGGTTAGAATCAACAAACTTAAGTGCTAGTGTGTTAGCAGCAAGGCTACCACGCCACGGAATGCGGTGACGAGCAACACTTAAGAAACGGCATCAATGGGTTAAATCATAACATGTTAAGGTTCACTACCTTACCACAAAAGCAGCCAATTGTCTGACACAGCTTTGATTCTGATTACTCGTGTATTTTATTGTCATAACATTTTTAATGTAACAATACAATGATTCAAAAATGCATAAAAAAGGTAATACTAAACAATAATATGCTTTGGCTACTGAAGTAGACATTTCAATATGAACCAGCTCTGTAGTGAGTTTTTTAAAGAGAAAATAGTTGACTGAGCATTGACTTTACGATACTGAAGTAGACATACCATCCATATGAACCAGCTGTTGCCAATGTTTTTAAAAAAAAGAACATAGTTATGTAAGCCAGTCACAGGTTGCGCTAATGTATAAAATTTAATTTTCCACCTTATATTTTAATTACTGAGATAGCCGATAGGAAATAAAAGATGATTATAGCTAACAAGGTCGTCCCATCAGTTTGAATACTTGACAGAAATGAGTCATTTACAAAATCACAATCTGACAGTCGCTCACTTTAACGTCCATTTTGAGTTGTAAAATGGCCAAAACTTGAACAAGTACAGCTTCAAATAGAGTGTGCTAGTGAAGATATTTTTCTCTTCTAGTTACTGGTGGAGCCACAGCTTTTACTCGGAACTCTCCACCATCGATTTAACACATGAACCTTGACTGTTTTTCTCTTAGAAACTATTTACATCCGCAAACTGTATCATTGGCTCAATTGAAATAAGTTGATAATATGAAAATGGAGTGTCTACTTCAAAGTACCGGTATTGTATTTTTAACCAAAGACTTGACTGACAACTGTATATCGAACCCAGTTTACTGTAAAACATAACCATGTATAAATGCAGGCACTGTAACAAATATTTAACAAACAAAAATTTTGTGAGCTTTAATTTTTACATACTTTTAGTGTTCTGATAATATTTTCTGCAAAACTGTTGAGCAACAATTAGTAGGTTGGGGTTTAGGATAGCTAGTCATATATAAAGATGTATAGAAATCCAGTAATTGTACTAATTTAAGTTATTTTTGTGGTTGAAGAGAATTACAAGTATATCGTAAATCAAAATAACTATCCAAGATCTTCTGTCATGTGTAGATGTTGAAATAGTTCTTAACATGGTACAGTATACAAAAAGCCACAGGTGAACTCAATGTTTAGGACAAGAAAAAAAAATATATAATTCTTAGTGACAAATATTATGTTATTACTGATTATGTTTTTATTTTCACTATGAAAAATAATTATTCTAAAGTCATCGTGATTAAAGCTACTATATAATCTACAAAATAATAATTTGTTAACACGCTAAAATAATTTAAAAATATAAACTGAGATTAAAGGACACATTAAAACACCCACAAATGCTTACACTGTATAATTAACCTAAATAAATCACTCCTCTCTTTACAGGCACTGAAATAAGGAAAAGTATAATGTACAAAAGAAAAGTCTAATAAAATCCAAAATTAATAACACAACAATTATCAAACCGTTTCAGCTCCGTACAGTACGCTTCAGCAAACACACTTACACATTTACAGTAGAAATATACATATAAACTTATACAATTTACAATATATAATAAAACTGGTAGGTTAGCTGCGATGAAACTTAAGCTGTGTGAAAATCTCCCGACGCAATTGCGAGACTAGAGGGAGAGATTAGGCTACCTAATACCCAGAAGTCACTGAAACATAACGCAAAACTAATACTTCGCAAATCTTCGGGCAAAACCTTTAGATTATAAGAAAAGTGTCTATAACCTGCATCCCAACAGAAAAATTTATGCTTGAAAGGCTAGCATTTGAAAAAAAATGTGTTGTTGAGGTGATAGCTAGCTATCTTGGAACTAAAACAACTTTTAAGATGTCAGGATAATGGGCGTGCAAACGGAAGCGACAGATGGTGTTACCGTTAAGTTTGCCATACGTGGTTAATATAAGAATTTTTCAACAATTTCTGCTAAAGTCTGCCCCTTTAAACATTGCAAAGCCAACTCATTCCTTGCTATGAATTACCAGGAGATAAAAATAATCTTTGAAAAACTTACCTCATAGAAGACTATCATCGCTATCTTGTAACTGCAATGAGTTCATTTCTTGTGAGCTTTCAGCTGGCGGAAACACTTGGACAAAATCTGAAAATAAACAAAAATATTGATTCAAAACTTTTGTTAATGAAATTCGTGGCTTACAAGAAGAAGGGAAGTAAGTACATAGGCTTATCATATGTACTTATGCCCCTTCGTGATGCAAGTGTGAAAATGATATAAGAATTGTTTAAACACGTCCTTTAAATTATTCTGAAAAGGTAACAAAATGTTTTTTTTTATTTGTGTTATAGTCTTGATTTTTTTTATTTATTCTTGATTTATCTACTTACTTCAGTACACTCCCTGTCATTTTGAGGAGGGTGTTCTTGATTACCCCACGACTGTGGAAGATTTTCACGGTTCAACGCCAATTGCAGGAGGTTAAAGAACGATATTGCTGAATGTGGTTTACAATTATATTTTTTCAATATTATCCCAAAGCAACCCAATTTGGCTCGACCCTAATTTTCCCAGTGACTTGACTGCCAAAGTGTTTGACCCGACCAAAAATTTAAAAGCGATGGTCTTCGGCAAAAAAATTACTTTTTAATAAACACATGACCACTCAATGTAAAGTGAGAAGTGAGATGATAGTTAAATCTAGTTCCCCAGCTTAATGTATGGATTACCAAAATCATGTAACTAACACCTGATCAACTCACCCGAGTCCTCTGTATGGGATCGTGAGATCGAAGGGTCAATAGCGTCCTTGATTTGACTATTGGCTCCTTTGGGGTCTAGGTCGGTGGCCCAGCTAAAGTGCATCAACGCTAAATGTGTGTTACCCAACTTCTTGTGTACCTGCAGAAGAGAAACAAACAAATTACACCAGGTAAACTTTGAAACAACCATGCAGCCTTGACTGATCCGCTGTTGACGTAAACATTTTTGAAAAAGATGCCATAGCTTACAATGAGACGTCCTTTTAGTTTGACTAGCTAAAAAAGTTGACGTATTTAAACAAAATCTGTAATTTACATTAGCCCACTCTATTAATGGCTCAATACAACTACGTCCATTTTTATTCTTACAGACGACTACTTTAACATGTGAATGGAATGTCTAGGTCTAACAGTCTACACAGAACTAACCTTCCCAGTTAGGTAGTAGACTAGAGATTCACTAGGTACGATTTCCTTGAGCTCCTCCAGTTCTTGCAGTGCCTCTTTGAGACGACCGACAGCAAAGAAGATGGAGGCACGGTGGAATTTGCACAGAGGGTTACTGGGATCTGCGGCAATAGCAGCATCCAGCGTCTGCAAGGCCTGGTCAGTCTTCTGCTGGGCATTTTGGACCTGGAGGAAAACCTAAAGTTAGCCTACTGTACAATCACTATCAGTAAGGATGAAATAAGAGTCTCATGTGTACATCACTTTGAGCCAACACAAAGTGTTATATTACTAGGTGTTCAAATTATTTCAAAATCCTTTGTCCTTTAATGATATCCTTAGGAGTAAAAGCTATTGTACACAGAGAAGCTTCTTAAAACAAGGCCAATATGTTTTTACTCTATCGAAGAACCTGTAATTGAGAGTGGACTTTGAACAACAGGCACACGGTAAAATACTAATGGATGAACCATTTCCAATTATCAATTCCTCAAAACTTCAATACCTATGTTATTGAGAAATTTTATGAACTGGAATAGGAAAAGAATTAAAGTCAATTCAGAGGAATCAGAAAACTGGAAACTGTCTCATCCAGAATTCATGTCAAAATTATTGACTAATAAATATTCATAGATTCATAGTTCAGCTACTTACGACACCAATGTGGCACATGACGACAGAATTGTGGGGGTTGATAGCGAGGGCTCGCTTGAAGTGTACCTCTGCTAACTGGAACCTCTCCTGTTTGGAGTATATTGTCCCAATCCCGAACCTGAAACAGAGTAATGCTTGAGTTTTGATTTTGAAAACTTTTTATTTTTTAACCTGACAACTTGTGACAGCTCATTACACAAAAATTTACCAGAGAGACATCCTACGGTTAACCATTTAAGAAACTGATTGAGTTGGAAACAACATAACTAAACATTAACGTTGTTATATAATTAAGATTTTAATGTATGGAATTTTTTTGTAGTAGGCCTACTATTCATAGAACTATTAAACTGAACCACAATACAAGAGTTACAACAAAAACTTACCAAGCTATATAATGTCTAGAATCTATCCGTACAGCATTTCTATAGCAGCTCATGGCTTTTTCTAGCTCCTCCGTCACCACGTATTCATGACCTAGAAGTGTGTAGGCGTACGCAAAGTTTGGATCGACCTGAAAACCAGTATTTGGTGAGTTTGGTTATTTGAAAAAGATTTATCTTAAATTAAGGGAACACTAATGTTTAAATCCTGTTTCTGTTATAAAATGGCAGTTTGTTATTCAGAAATGGAGTTCATTTGGTAATAAAATGGTGCAATGGTTTTGCATTCAATCAAATCTTAAATTGTTTAGGCTATAAGTTGGAACACATTAATAAGGGAAACATTACAATTGAACATTTTCATTAAGAGTGAATATTGATTAAACAAACTTTCCCAGCGTAAAACATTTAAGTTAAAAAAAATGAATTTATTACTCAAATATACTTTTGTCAACAATTAAAAACTGGAAATTTAATTTAAGTACAGATCCAAATTTTCCTAAATTGTGAGTGAACACCAACAACCTTTTTAGCTTATATACAACATTTTTTAGATGCTATCACTTAAACTACCGCAATTAAATTAAACTAGCTTAACAAAAGCAAATCATACAACACTTGGGTATCAATAGATAGAGCACAGGCGATGAAGAATTCTTTGTAACTAACATGCAACATCAATTAACTGAACTACGTACGGAAAGTGGCAACTCACCTGTACAGCCCGATGCATGAACTTGATCGCGGTGTCGTGCTCCTTGTGTAAACTGAAGCAGTTTCCCGCGGCGCACCAGGCGTGGGGACTGTGGCGGTCTAGTGATATAAGGTCCTGCGCCAGCGCTGACAGTGCTGCTTCCCGCTGTAGATGCCACAGAGCCGTGCTGTACAGCTCCATACCCTCCATGCGATGAGCCTCCTTCTCTCTCACTTGGGAGAAATAGCTACAAAGTCACACAACTATTAGTTTTTTTGCTGTCAAGGCAAAATCGTGAACACCTCATGCAGACAAAGTGAAATCAAGTAGCCTACATCTTCCATAGTAACGACAATATTATGGTAACTCCCGCAGTCACGGCAGATCCTTAAACCTCTACTGCTGTCTTAGCAAAGTCTGTGGCCATGGCAACACATCTTCCGCAATCGCATTAAACCGTGAACATCACTCACAAAATGTAAATTTGGGATTGCATATCTTCAGAGCTGCTTTCTGTGATTGCTAACATAAAGACTCAACTAGGGTCAACCCGACCTAAGTTTGACCCAAAAATGATTTCTGGAATGGACCACTCCCTTGGGGAAACTGTTGGCCTGACTCCGACCAAGCCAAAAATACTTAGGACCCACAGACTCCCCATATGAATCTATAAATAAATAAGGTCTTTATTTCCAAGCGTTCATCAAAGTACAAACTCTGTTTTTCATGACAACTTTGGTCCAATTAAGTAAATAAAACATTACAACAGTCTATTCATAAAATCAAAAATAAAATTATCCATACAGTTTAGGTAAACATTTCCTTTGCACAATTTCTTAAACCTATTACAACTGTACTCTTTAAAGTGGGTGGCAAAGCATTGTACTTTTTTGGGCCAAAGAAACTAAACCCCTTCTTCCCCGTTTCCAGTTTTGTCTTTGGCAAGTGCAACAGGCTGTCCTGTCGAGTACTGTGTTCACTTATTTCATGTCTAAATACCAACTTTTTCCTAAGGTATTCAGGTTTTCCCGTCTGAAGAACTTTGTGGACCAGATTTACAGTTTGTATGTCAGAGTACCCCATGATTGACAACACCTTGGCACTCAATCTGTGCTCACTAATGTGATCAATTTTTTTTCAGATTGTAGACAAATCTAAGCACTCTGTTCTGCAGCCGGGTAAGGATCATCAGATTTTCCTGAGTAAGGCAACAGGAAAAAGCAAGAAGAGCATAGTATATAACAGGAAAAATGGTTGAGCGGACAATTTCCAACTTAGAAAGTTCTGGCAAAATTGAGCTTAGTCTGCGAAGAGTTTTCAAACGTATTGTTACTGTTTTACAGATAGCTTTGACATGGTGAGAAAAATCAAGTTGTGAATCGAGAGTGACACCGAGAATCTTAAGAATATTACTTGAAATCAGTGGTTTTCCATCAACAATTAGTGACTAGAATGTGACTAGTGAATTAGATTTCATAAATCTATCTGTAACGAATCTATAAATTGAAGTCGATAATGGAAAAGTTTAGAAATAAGTTAAATAATTGAATAAACACAAAAAACATAGAACTTTTAGAGCTACTAGCTCCTTCTTTAGTATTAGTATCTTTCCGTCTGAAGAAGAGTCATGGAAAGACACTACTACAAAAGAAAAAGCTAGTAGCTCTGTAAATTCAATGTGTTATGTATTTATTTGTGTATTTTAATCCTTATATCTTAGACAACTTACTGCACGGCCTTCTGGTAGTCAGTGAGCTCCAGGTAGGCTCGGCCCAGCAGCCCCAGCACCCAGCCTGTGTTGTACTGTTGCGAAGGCAGAGACGACAGACACTCTATAGCCTTACGACATTGGAACTGAGACAGGTGTAGATACGCTGTGCCTACCTCCCTTAGTAGAGTCAACAAGCCTTCTGTAACAATCATACCAGGGATGGTTAGAAACTGAGGGATATTTTAGAATCTAAAATAATAAATATTATAAGTAGTGTATTTGCTCAAAGTGACTCCTTTTCAGCCCAAGCTAAGGATTAAAACCTGACTTTTTGCCTCGGCTGGCTGATGTGCGAGCAACTATATTTGTTGTCCTGCACCATTCTCTAAACTAAATAATTTACAAAAAGTAAATTTCATACATTTTTGACACTTAGCCTCCAAAATGGTTTCTTTTGTCTTTTACAATACGGAAAGTAAATAAAAGAGACGTCTTATAACACTTAAAACATATATTTACGCTTATTCTGTTACTCACAAGACAGTAAATAGGTAGGTATACAAAAAAGATGGTAAGTGGTCCAACTAAATAAATGGTAAACCAACCACTTGCCATCTTTTTTGTATATTTACCGTCTTGTGAGTAACAGTATAAGCGTAAATATATGTTTTAAGTGTTATAAGACGTCTCTCTTATTTACTTTTCCTTAAATTTAATAACACGTACAACGCTGATCAAGAAGTTATTTTACAATACTTGAACAGCTGTTGCTGTTTTTTGGATGCAAATGCATTCCAACTCAATAATAAGTTCATATTTTATTCCTGAAATTCTTTTACATTTTCAATCTGTCTAAGTGCCGATAAGGGGTATATTTTAGTGAAATATACAGCACAACATGACGATAAACACACATGTGTAACTTGTACCACACTCACCAATAGATTGTTTCTGCATGCCTAGATATTGCTGAGTCATTGTCGCACAGTTCATCTGGCTGTTGGAGTTGTCGCCCACAATAGATTCCGGCCGCTCACCCACCACGCCGAGGCGATTCCGTTCGTTCAGGTCTTGGAAATTTGTTTTGTTCAGGTTCGCTTTCGCTAACCGCGACGACTTTGTTTTCCTCGACGGTGACTTTGGTGTGGCAAACTTGTTCCGATTTGGACTTTTGTTGTTTTCCTGCAAAACATATTATGTTAGCAATGCCAATTTCACTATAAATCAGATATAAAAAAATAAATGCTGTAGAACCTTGATTAGCTATGGTCCAAATCTGGTAAATAATTTATGAAGGGATTTTTGTACAATAAACTGCCTTTTAACAGCACTCAGTTAAACAAAAACCATTATCAAAAAAAATTCAAACTGCCTGCAGTGGCTTGGCCAACGAAGTCTAAAAGAGCATGACAACATGGATCTCATGCTTTGATATAGTTCAAAAAGTTCAGGAAACAATTATTAACTATTTTCAGAAATAAATAAATGTTGTATATTCAGTTGTAGATTTAAGATGACATCAATTTACAAAACTATCGGTAGGCCTACTATTAATACTGTTTTAGATCTCTTTGAATATACTTAGCCTTTAAATTCCTGCTTAGAACTGATTAAATAGAATACTGATATATATTACCGATTTCTGTGGAATACACCAACTTTTAGCCAAGTCATGATAAGACGAGTTATTGTAAGTCACATCAACCATAGTAACAAAAACTAGGGCAGTAAATAGAATTAACTGTGGTACACTCTGTGGATGTTACCTTGACGGAGTAGCTGTTGGTGAAGAGACGCGAGGACCTGCGTACGTTCTGCGCCGTGTTGTTGAGAGGGCCGGGTACAGGTGTGGCGCTGGGTGTGGTCAGCACGTGGGAGGTGTTACATGACTGAGAGAACACTGTAGTCTTGGACTGTTGCAGTGGCGTCTCCTTGCGACTGATCAACTGCTACAACACACACACAGATGGTCAATACCGGCAAATTTGGATCTCTAAATTTGAAACAAATCCAAATCTCAACGCACATCCTACAACATTTAAAATTGAATTCCTCATCACATATTCAAGTGTGATTATTGCAAAATAAATAGGTACATAGTGTCTGGTGTAAAATAGTATATTTCATTACTAGGACCGAAAGTGGCATTTTCCGTCGCGCGCTCAAGTTTTTGTGTGAGGCGGAGCCGAACACAGGGAACCCCAATTTAACGTGCGAGGTGAAGCCGAGTATGTGAGAGCTATTTTCACGTACGAGGCGAAGCCGAGGACGGGAATAATGGAGCAAGTGCCGGATAATAACTTTTCGGTACGAGTTATGAACGATACTTTTCATCACGACGCAAAAATACACAAACACAGATTAGCAAACCTCAGTAATATTACAACTATTTTATTTCTCAATTAATTTGATTGAACATCAAAATAAAATAAAATCTTCTAAAAGGAAACCTACGTATATTTCTCAATAAATTTTGTTTAAACATGAAAATAAAAGAATAAAACAACTTTTAACAATACATACAGCTGATTCAAATCATTAAATTAAACCGTAACAAAACACTAGCGCGCGTAGAGAATAAATGGAGAACTAATTGAGAGCGAGGGAATGTAAATTTAGAGCGAGGGAAAATCAGCTGATCGATTTTCCCTCGCCCTAAATTAGAGCTTGGGAAACAACTACTTTCATTGATGTCAGCTGTTATCGAAAATAGTTACTTTCGTTACGGAGTGATTAAAATGTATTTTCCCTATTATAAACTTACTTTGAAACCATTCTTATACTTACAATTTGATTTTTAAGACCATTTTCACAAGAATCGAAGCACCTTATGATCATCACCTACAATTGCAGTGTAACAAAAAGGTAATTTATGAAGATGATAATATCGCTAGGTTGCCCATTCCAAAAAAGTCTGTCACACCCCAAAACAAAACTAAAAATTTCTTAATACCTAAAATGTTGGAACTATCCCAAGCAAATATAAAACAAACATCACTAACCAAAAAATTTTAGGATTTTTTGAGAGGATAGCAGGTTTACCTGAATGGGAAAGAGTCCAAACTGGCACAGGAAACATAAAACTTTACACTATGTACACAAACCTTAGAATATAACACTGTCACTGACCAACTGTACTTTGACCAAGCATTTTGAGTACTTACTCTTTTTGCCAATGTTTTTTGTTCGTTGGCATCAGTCAACGTTGAGTTAGTGGCAAAGAAGACAGGAAGAGGAGATGGGTAAACGTCCTGAGGAGACCAGTCTACTAGCGGCATCACTCCGAAACTAGGACAATACATTGTCAAATCAGCAATTATTACTGTCAGTCTTTATTACACAGCGATAGGCTCTCAAAAATGTTTTGTTTATGTCATTAAAAATACACTTGTCATGGCTAAACCTATGAACAATATGGTAGCTTTCGGAGTGCAGAAAACTCAACAAAATTACCATAAAGAAGTTGTTTCAATTAAGCATTTTGTCTCTTATCACTAAAAATTAGTCATTTAAGTTGTTGAGCATTGTATAATGCTGATTAAAAAAAAAAATTTGGTTATTTATTATGAATAAAAACATGACAAACATCAATTATATGCTTGAAGGAGGGTTAAAATTCAAGACTTTGAAAAGCATCATGGAGATCTTTTAGTGTTATTAAAAAATCTCAAGTCTCAGTTATTTTTTGATAACATTAGGGAAGCCATTTTCTAACTGGTATTCTACTTCTTTCTAGCATGGGCGAAATATCAAGTTTATTGTGTTGTTGACTTTCCTTGTACTTTTAACTCCCTAGTACTCTTTTCTAATGTAAGTTAGATGGGAATCCATTTCTTCTTCCTTAATATATTCTTCAGCAAATGTTTTTCTACCAAAACCTAACTTAATTTGTTGATAGGTAAATATCAAATACACAATATTTGTCAGGCAAATATTCAATCATGAATACAAACTTACCTCGGAGTTAAGGGGCTGACACTGCTTCCTGAGAACGCTTTTCTAAATCCCGAAGTTTTGGCAGATCGCAAAGGCAACATAGGACTATCGTCAGGTGAGAAAGGTCGAATACCACTGCATTCAATCTTGTTACTCGTTAAAATATTTTCTATTTGAATCGGTGTTCTGAAAACAGAAAAAGGATTTTTATACATATTGAAAATTACAGAGGTTTAAATTTAAATTGAAGCAAAGCCGTCTCCACTGACAAACAACCAAATCAGCATATACGTTATCATAGTGGTAAATGTAGGGCCTATAGACTCTTGGTAGAAGTGTTTTGAGTATATACTATGGTATCCTGTTTGACTCTGTAACATTTTTGGATAATTTTGCACCCAAACCGACAATTACAAACGCAAAACTTATTTAAAATGTAATTACATCATAAAAACAGGATGTGTACTTGAGTTCAAGCAAAAAAATTGTATAGTAATCTAAAAGAACTAGAACCAAAGTGGTTGGTGGCGAATGATTCCAGATTCATTTGACTATTCATATAGAAGAGAATAAAAGTAAGCGTTGTATAAATAATCTTTAGTTATGCCTTTTACGTTACATATAAATTTGAGACCTTACTAATTAAATTACAACTGAGATTTTATGTGTTAATAGACATAAACAAAATCATCGAGATTCCTAAAAGTAAAATAGCAACTTTACTTTAGACTTACTGTATATTTAAATTGTTCTCCAGCCCGAATTCCGCAGGACTGGTTGAAACAAAAGGGTTTTGTGTGCCCGTAATGTGACCGAGATTGTCAAGATGGTTCATCGAGAAGATTTTGTTGGGTTCAGGCTTCTCTCCGTGGCGGCAAAGTTGTTCGTAAGACTGCCACAGTAGAGGGTTGAGCTTCAAAGCTCTTTTGTAGGCTTCGACACCGCGCACCGTGCGTTCCGAGGCACAGCACACGCGACCAATCACACTCAGAGCGAAGCACGACAAGTTGCCGAACTCTGCTGTGATCTCGTCTAGGCTGCGTGTCCGCGTGGCATCTCCTCCAGTCAAAACTGCCTCAGCCTCTGCGTTCCTGACAGTGGGAAGAAAATATTAGCTTAAAATGCTAAAAGTTGTCAAACAAAGGTCAAATCAAAAGAAAGATTGTGTGAAAAAAAATACCCTACTGAAGGCATCTAAATTTGTTCATTAACAGTCTTCATTAAAAAAATTTTGTTTCCACTAATAAATAACAAATATATTATATTTTGTTCTTATGATAAATGCAACGAAAACAGATTAGATTTTACAGTTTTGATTAATTAAAATATAATGTTCAATTAATGAATTAAGTAGCCTATTAAATTCATGATCATTCCAATGGTATTTTTAAAGACAATTTGAGTTTTGCATTTTTTATTATGTTTATGTTGGCCAAAATGTATCACAAAAAGTTACGGGGACAGTTCCGCAGAGGACCTACAACTACTACTATCGGATGATATTTTCAATGGGTTAGGTTAGTTTCGTTAAGTTAAGTGATGATCACAAACATGGTAGTTACTTAACATATACAAAATAAATCTTTTTCTTACTCATGAAAAAAGAGAACTTGAATATGCCTACAAACTGACATCTTTGTAAATTTATTTGTTTTTTTTCCTCAAACAACAAAACATTTCAACTTTTGCCAAACTGGACTAAACTAACTTTACTGCCGCAGATGAGTGTGAAAGAGTCTTCTTGAAAGGACCCTCGGCCTATTATGGCTTAACATTTTCATGTCTAATTCAATACATATAAGTTAGCCAAATCAATATTTATAAAGCTTGAAAACTATATCCGATTTTATTTATACATCAAACTAATATTTCATCAGATAATATTGTAGATTGTAGGATCTCCGCGGAACTGTTATCATAATTTCTAACATGTTCTTACTTCTGTAGGTCGAGACAGCAGCGGGCCAACAAGTATTTACACTGAGCCGAGACTGGGCCTTTGTCTTTGAGGATGTTGTAGGCTTGCGCAGGTTTGCCGCTGCGGTAGTAGCATGTAGCCAGTAGGAAAAGTGTTTCATCTGACTCCACTGTAAACACGGTTTCAAATATCTTAAATTGGATCATTTACAATATAATTAAACCTACTTCTCATTTTGATGAATAAAAAAATACATGTACTTAATAGGCCTATACGTCAGTTGAGCATGTCGAAGACACATTGCTGCAAACACATCCAAAACATCAGCCAGTATTTTCGCCTCTTCAATTAAAACGACCATCTCCAAAATACCAATTTTTGAACTTTTAGTTTCACCATAGAACCTTACAATAAAATTCCTTTCAAATAGTACGGTAGCTTATTTATTGCATTTACTATGTAGGGCAATGCTAAGAATTCAAATTTAATTACGGTACCGGTAGGCCTAAATAAGTAGCAAATATCTTTTTCACTTTCCAAACATTTTTTTATTTGAAGTCCAACTCACAAAGTAAACGGTCAACAATTAAAATTAGCTGTAGAAAACGGTTAAACATGTTTACTTCTTTACTAAGCGCTAAGTTTAATGTTCAAATTTCTGAATTAATTAAATTTAGTCACTACTAGAACGCCTACTTATCTCCTCTTTTAAGTGAATTAAAAGTTAAATAAACAAACATTAGATGTCCTTACCTTCTGCTCGGAGGCGTTCTGCTAGAAATATTGCATCTCCATAACTGTAATTGTTTAAGCAATGCCAAATGGCAGCCTGAAAAACATACATGTTGTCATTATCACAATGGAATATGTTTGTAACAGAATATAATTTATAAACAACACTCTTGTAACAACACACAAAATACGCCTATGTTAAATAATAAGTGAAAAAAGAAGATTGGAGGTTTTTAAATCCACTCATATTTTTAGAATTACAGTAATTGCTGATATAAAAAAACACGCCAATATATGACTGGGACAAAGGTGTCATCCTGTAATCCAGCTACTAGGAGGTCATAAATTGTGGATATTTATGGGCATGCAATGTGGATGCGATACTACCTGGTGTGGATTAAAGTCATCACTAGTGAGTAACGTACTAAGACTATCTGCAGTACTATAATGATAGGCCTAATTAGACTGATACGTTATAACCACGGCAAAAATGTGGTTCGGATTCCACTATAAAATTCATCCCCTATAGTAGTACCCCCCCTAGTAGTTCATCCCCTGTAGTAGTAGTAGGTCCCTTAGTTGCCATTAGCTGTATGGGCTATTACTTAAAAGCTATTAATGTCTAAGTGAATAAGTCGACCTTAGTCACTCACAAGACTACAAGAACGCGCCACTCATCCTACACTCATCCTACACTCATCCTTCACTCATATTTGGGTTGAAATACGGACATAGTTGCGTCCCATGATTGATATTGATCAAAAAATGAAACTGTGTTCTAAACCAACCTAACATAAATAACTAAATCTAACCAAACTTGCTGAATTGTTTCAAATGTTAGCAAGTTGGTAAGTTAGGTTAGGTTAGTTTAGATCAGATTTATTTTGATATTTTTTAAAATTGTTTGTTGATACTGAACAATATTTTTATTCATCGTAGTGTCAGCTGACTGTTTCAATTTGTTACCTACTTAATATTCGTTACTTAATATCGGAAAGAAAAAGAAAATATCGATACACATCAAACAAATCATCCATAATAATGAATGCTCCCTTTAACAGGAAAGTACTTTCATTGTTATAAACAAGATAGAGCTTTCAGGTTACCATATCAATAAAGTATACAGTACTAGGAAATACAGGCTTCTTGTAGGTTTATTTCAGAACGTCTCCTATAAAGATATTACGTCCACCGGCCAGGATTACCGGAAAAAAACTGTAACTCGTTTGAGAGGTAACTGCGATGCTGAGTCTGGGACTAGGCACACACATGTGCAGAAATTGCTGAATAAGCTTTAGTTCTGCACGGTTGATTTGCCAAAGTTAAGCACAAACAAACCACAGTTTAATATTTTAACAGCACTGATCAGAGAAATGAGTTCCCTTTCCACCTCCCATCTTACCCCATGGAGACATAAAATGAAGAACACTTTCTTACGTGGTGTGACATGAATCCCTCTTTCTAAGTTATATCTTTCTTTTCCCCACAATGGTGTATTGCACACCTTTATTCACAGGGTCTTATCCTACCTAGGAATACCCAGAGCTTACGGTACCGTACTGACAAATAAATGTTCTACTCAATCCTAAGACATCCACTGCTACCGCACCTAGACAGAGCTTAGTGGGCCAGTCTAAAATAAACTATAAGTTATAAGATATTTAGTTCAACTTAAGTCAACTGAGTTGACTTAACGTTAACGTTGAATTAACTTTAACATTGACTTGAACGTCAACTTAAGTTTTTATAACTCAAAGTTAAGTGCCTAAAGATAAAAACTAATTAATACCGTAATTAACTTAGCCTACCGGTCCCATAGATTGAATAGGTAAGTATACTCAACAGACAGGAACAGGTTGTTTAATTAATTGTGCAGAAAAGAAATCGACCTGTCAATTTTTACCAACTGGAAACTAAGTTACCGGTAGTCATCAAAAAACAACAATGAGCTAGGCCTATGTCCTAATTCCCATCTAAATTTTTTAAAAGTTGAAGTCTAGGCCTAAGTTACAAAAGTCTGAACTTAAAAGACAATGGGTAATAGGCTTATAAGCATTGCCTTCTTTAGGATACAAGAGTGAATTTCTGACATGCAGTGCTTCCATAGGCTAAACAAGACTTTTATTACAAAGCCAGGATTTTTGAGGGATTAAAACGTGATGTGGAATGAAATAGGATTTTAGGTACCTTTCCTACGCCTAGTAACTTATGTCACTTAACCCTGGAAAGGTATCGTCATACAGCATGACGCTAAGGGGATCAATACGTAAATTTGACGTTTCATAGGAATCGCATAGTAAGGTATCGTCATATAGTATGACACTTTTAAGGTATCAATACGTAAATTTTATGTACTGCCGGCCGTTTTACCATAAACTAGCCGGCCGTTTTATTATAGGCCTCCACAAAGGGTATTGACACGTAAGTTTGATATGCGTTCCAAGAAATTGACTGGCAAGTGCATAAAGAAACACACTACGACCAAACCAAGGCAGCCATCGCACGGCAAATGACTGCTGAGAGCACTGCCGGAAGGAGGGTATTGTCGGTTGAGGGGGTGGGGTTGAGATGCTAAAAATAACTTGCACAACGTCATATTTACGTGCGATACCCATCTAGGGTTAAGGTTAAAATGGCAATTTTCACATGGACACGGCCAAAAGATCATTTGAGATGTGACATAATTTGTACGATACGGTACCGATACTAAAATGCGGAAAAAATAAGTTAGGATTTTAAAGCGGGATAGGTTAATAAAACAGGGTTCAGCAACCACATAAGCAGGATTTTTGTTTAACTTAGGGCGTGTGGTAACACTGCTAACAAGAAACAGCTGATTAAATGGGGTTGAATCGATCAATAGAAAGCATAAAACAATTGACTGCCTCAATACCGGTATATGCCCTAGGCCTTTGGTCCTTAATGGTATTGTTTTAGTGAAATTGGTGTGTTACTCAGTCAAGAACTTAATAGGCCTAGTAACTTAATACGCAGAGGATACGCGTCCGGTAACCGTACGTCGATTAGGCGTACGGTAATGGCGTCACCGGTTTGTGGAGGCGAAGCATGACGTCACTAGGTTCCGGACGCTTGTTGGACGTACGGTAACTGGCGCGACGTGCCGGACGCTTGTTAGACGTACGGTAACGGCGTTGTCGGTGACTTGTGTATGGCGACACCATTGTCGGAGACTTGACTGTCAGTCCTTACCGATAGCGCTTAAATCATGGATGAACCGGAGACAAGTCAAAGTTTAATCACAAAATTCGAGTCGTTTACTGAGTTAGAGGAGTATATTGCTCAAAAAGAAAAATCTGATTTTGTTCAGTTCTTTATAAAAGATTCCAGAACAATTGAAGCAGCGGCCAAGAGGGGAGTCAAAAGACCCATCAGAGAGAATTTAAAGTATTATGAAGTTTCATATAGATGCATCCACGGTGGTGTTAGAAAAAGTAAATCCACTGGTGCGAGACCTAATAACAGGTAAGAGTTGTATCTGGCAATGTAGGCCTAAGTTAGTTGTAAAATTAAACAGAATAGTTGTAGGTTTATGTAGGTAGATAGGCCTATAATGTTAGGGGTTAGGATAGCTGCCAGAAGTCCTCTCTAGTTGAATAAAATAGCTATAACTTATTTCTTCAAAGATCAAGTTCAATAGAGTACTTGTTTTCAATAATTAATCTCTTCAGACCTCAAGTGTGATACCATTGGACTAAGTTAGATAGCCTAGATGGGTCTAGACCTATGCCTTATCAGTTAGGCCTATCTCAATCAGTTCAGTGGCCCCACATAGCACAGACTATCCTCAGGATATCCCACAGAGTTCCCAAAACGTCCCAATATCCCATGAGATATAGGATTATCCCTGGGATATTCCTGTTCAGCCCCAAAGCAGAACAACGAGCGACGCTGCGACATTGTCGCGGACACGAAACGCCGAGAAACGCGGGCCTGCGGACACATTTACGGAGTCATAACGACGATCGCGCCGTGGCCGCGATTATTGGACCGACGATCGTACCGTGACCGCGAGTCATAACGACGATCGGGCTGTGACCGCGGAGTCATACCGACAGTCACGCCGTGACCGCGGAGTCATAACGACGATCGCGCCGTGACCGCGAAGTCCTACCGACGATCACGCTGTGACCACGAGTCACACCGACGATCACGCCGTGACCGCAGAGTCCTACCGACGATCGCGCCGTGACCGCGGAGTCATACTGACGATCATGCCGTGATGGCGGAGTCATGCTGACGATCGAGCCGTGACCGCGAGTCATACCGACGATCGCGCCGTGACCGCGAGTCATGACGACGATCGCACCGTGACCGTGGAGTCATACCGACGATAACCCCGTGACCGCGGAGTCATACCGACGATCGCGCCGTGACCGTGGAGTCATACCGACGATAACCCCGTGACCGCGGAGTCCTACCGACGATCGCGCAGTAACCGCAGAGTCCTACCGACGATCGCGCCGTGACCGCGGAGTCATACTGACGATCATGCCGTGACCGCAGAGTCCTACCGACGATCGCGCCGTGACCGCGGAGTCATACTGACGATCATGCCGTGATGGCGGAGTCATGCTGACGATCGAGCCGTGACCGCGAGTCATACCGACGATCGCGCCGTGACCGCGAGTCATGACGACGATCGCACCGTGACCGTGGAGTCATACCGACGATAACCCCGTGACCGCGGAGTCATACCGACGATCGCGCCGTGACCGTGGAGTCATACCGACGATAACCCCGTGACCGCGGAGTCCTACCGACGATCGCGCAGTAACCGCAGAGTCCTACCGACGATCGCGCCGTGACCGCGGAGTCATACTGACGATCATGCCGTGATGGCGGAGTCATGCTGACGATCGAGCCGTGACCGCGAGTCATACCGACGATCGCGCCGTGACCGCGAGTCATGACGACGATCGCACCGTGACCGTGGAGTCATACCGACGATAACCCCGTGACCGCGGAGTCATACCGACGATCGCGCCGTGACCGTGGAGTCATACTGACGATCATGCCGTGATGGCGGAGTCATGCTGACGATCGAGCCGTGACCGCGAGTCATACCGACGATCGCGCCGTGACCGCGAGTCATGACGACGATTGCACCGTGACCGTGGAGTCATACCGACGATAACCCCGTGACCGCGGAGTCATACCGACGATCGCGCCGTGACTGCGAGTCATGACGACGATCGCGCCGTGACCGTGAATTCTACAGACGATCACCCCGTGACCCGCGAGTCACAAGTTTCTATAGGTACCTGTAAATTGTTACCCATTTTTTGGTTTTTATAGATCAGTGCCACAAATGGTAAAAATTGATTTCGTATGTCTTTTTTGGTAACTGCAATACAGTACTTTTTTATGCACAGAAAAAAATCCTGTCCCATCCCGTCCCAAAAATCGGGAAGGAAATAAAAATCCCGTCCATCCCTAGTGTGTTTATATAAAGAAACTATAGTACATTTAAAGTTTTACTTCTGAAGACCTTGTTAACACTTGTTAAGGTATGTGTATATATATACGTATTTAAAAAAAAAAGTAAATTTAAATAACCTGATTATGCCTACCCCTTAATAGTTTTTTAGTTTTTTGTTTTAAAAGTAGGCTATACAAGTTATTGAAATTTACTTATTTTATTTAACTATATTACTAGTAGCCCTAAAGAGTGAATATATATATATATATATATACCGGTATATAAGTCATTATTTAGCTTTTTAGTTTTAGCGCTTGCGGACACATTTTGAGGTTTTCACAGGCCGTTGCAGACACGTAGGAACCATTCTGCTTTGGGGCTGTTCAGGAGTGATTTTAAGGCTGTCCCCAGCCCAGTACAGTATTCCAACTCCAGATATAACAAGCGTTAATGTTTTTTATTCAATAGGTGGGCTCTATAAATAAAAGATATTTTATAGTTTCAGTTCATTAATGTAATCATTATATTTTGTTTTTAGCACATTTAGAAAGGAATGCCCATTTGTACTACGCCTCAGAGCATCACAGGACGGACAAAGTCTGGAAGTTATTACATTGGTTGATGAACACAATCATCCGAGAAATGAGGTATATTGAACATCCTGTGGCATAAAATTCACCTTATATCTTCCCAACTATATAGTTTTTTTTTTGCAGTGACTATTCGCACGTTAGACGTGCGCCGCTACCACGCACGTCTGCTCCAAATGACGTTACATTACGTTCCTAATCTAGTAACTGTTATAGCTGTTTGGGAACAGGTTGGACGCAAATATATCCTAGTATTAGGAACGGTAACGGTAATACCTCATATTAGCCGAAATCGAAATGGATGGGATAAACTTCGTAAAGAGAAAGGTAACAGAGTTGAACAGAGCTAAAGAGGTTATAAGCAGTCGAAAATATAGGTGCTGGCCGATAATAAAATGTGTATTAGAAATACACATTAGAAGATTCAATACCGTATAGGAATCGTAAATAACTTAAACCTAGGCCAGGCTTGATGTTAGCCTACTTTACCTTTACCATATCAAAGGCTAGGCCTATAAAAGGTATGGCCAAATATTGGTAGGCCTATGTTGGCCTAGATAGCCCAGAAGTAGGCTAGGCATTAGGATAAAATTAGTCAATCACCAGGCTGTCATCGGCTTAAAGCTTAACATTTTACAGTGTTAGATGTAAGAGCTTACAAGTAAAATCTTAATTGGCCTACTTAAAATCTTATTATTTTTGATTTGGCCGCTTTCCCAAGCTTGTACTTTCTTCCTTGTACCACTGTGTAGTATGCATCTGTAAGTCAATTAATAATATTTCAAATTATCATTTGTGTTTTTTTTTTTTTACTTGTAACACCTTTCTTTCTGGCTCCATCGATTGTTCTTGAACGTTTTCAATTCAAGGCTTCTTAAAACCTCAGAGTAATTACTCTGAGTTAAAACTTAGAAGTACAGTAACTGAAACTGATAACGTTCTGAAAGTTCCCGTTGCATTATTTTGTAATTCTGGAACTGTAACAAAGTAACAGAAAACTGGAACGGGAACGGGCTGTGGGGCATTTTGACGTGCGAATAGTCACTTCGTTTTTTTTTGTCCTAGGACGCTAGGCACGTGCCCGGGGTTGTTTTACACATTACTTCAGGTTAGACCTAGGGGTTGCAGCATTATCACTTGGATAAAATTGATTGGTAATTTGACGGGATTTGAACCCGGGTCTAACACCTACACCAGCTCGCTCCCCCTTCCCGACTATAGTAAAGAACACAAACTTGTTCGTCAACACAACTCTGGTTTCATGTAGGGTCGTCAACACAACTCTGGTTTCATGTAGGCCTAGGCCTATTTCTAATTTGCCTCTTGAAACATAGTCAAACAAATTGTGTTTTGTGTTTTATTCACGGCCGCCTTTAACTCCAGGCCGCGGCCTTCGAACTGGCAACGTCGCAAGTGGTGTTGTAACAGCTGATTTTTTGGAAGCAACTAATGGTATTTATGTATTTACGAAAGATTGATTACCGGACTATGACAATATTGACTCCGCTTAAAAATGTACAGATATAGATTGTAATTCATATTGTTTCAATTTTCAATTCTGAATGTTTTATTTTCAATATTTAAAAAAAATTATGTTCATAAATTAAAAAATAAATAAATAAAGTGTGAATTAATGAGCTGATGTCCCCTGTCTGCCATGCTATCTTATGGGACTTCTGTCCCTGAACAACACCACTTGCCATGTTGCCAATTCTACCAGGCCGCGGCCTGTAGTTAAAGGTGGCCGTGGTTTTATTTCACTTTCAGCATATTATGCTACAATAATTGTCATTGGTTAAACTTTTTATTGTTAATTTAACTTTTCATTTTTGTAGGAGGCATTTCGTTTACTACCTCGACAAAGAAAACTAGATGGCCCAACACGAGAAATGGCCAAACATTTATTATCGTTGAGGGTAAATAAAAAGCTGCTGCAATCGGAACTAATGACTAAAACAGCTCAACGAGTTACTCTAAGGGACTTGCACAACATAAATGCTAGAAATGATGAGGACAACCTCGAAACAGCCCTGCAGTACCTAACAAACAAGGATGATGCCACCATACAGTTAGTCATTGATGAAAATAACATATTCAAAGGCCTTTTCTACCAAGACTCCGAAATGAAAAGGCTGTTTCATGCCTACCCAGAAATGCTATTTGTAGATGCTATCTACAAAGTGTCAAATTTAAGGATACCACTATATATTTTTTGTATTGAAGATAGCAACGGTGAGACAGAGATAGTCGCATTTTTTTTGGCAGCATCAGAAGACAGAGACACATTAAAGAAAATGGTAGAAATATTCAAAGAAAACAATTCTGCATGGCCTAACACTGTGTCAGTCATGACTGACAAAGACTTAGTAGAAAGAACAGCATTTAAGGAGGAATTCCCCAACGCCCAGCTACTGATTTGCTTATTTCACTCGCTACGATCATTTAGACGGGAAACCTCTGTAGAAAAAATGGGGATTACTTCAGGCCAGAGAAGTATATGCCTAGAGCTGGTCCAAAGAATAGCATACGCAAAGAGTAAATCAAATTATATGGAAATATTGGAGGAAATTAGAAAGACAAAGATAACCCCATTCATAGAATATTTTGAGAAAAACTGGCATCCCATAAGAGAGGAATGGGTTCCAGCCTTACAAACGACTATGACGCTCGGAAATCGAACAAATAATCGTTTGGAATCAATCAATTCAAAGGTAGGCCTAGTAAGATAATACTTAACCTTAAGCGAGACTTTAATACCCCCACCACAGCAAACCTGCGAACTAAGCAAATTTCCATTTGTATGAATTGATTTTCAATTAATACTATTAAATAGCATTAGGTTTAACGAGTGCACTTTGATATTATCTGGAGGCCACCATTATACAGTGCTCTGCTTAATTCTCTGAATACATTATCACTATACTATACAATTACATATTTCGATGAGGGCCTACCAGATAGACTTGTAAGTTGATGTTACAGTTATAATGATCCCCACCCCTTACAGATTTAGCCGTTGATTATGTGTCCTAAAAATGAATATGTTAAATGTTCATGTTACAGTTTACAGTTTTCTTTATTCTGATTACTTTGTTTCAGGTTATGCAGGTAGTAGAACGCCACTCCAGGCTACCAGACTTATTCAAAAGCCTAGACTTTTTGTTAGCAAGTCTGAGGACAGAAAGAGATGATAGGGTTGCTAGAATTGAATTGAAGGTGCCTCTTAATGTACAGTTTGTCCACAAGGACCAGGAAAAATACTTTCACTGTCTGACGCCTCATGCATATAGACTTGTCTCAGAAAAATTTAAAATAATGCGTAAGGTGAAGCTAGTTCCCAACCAAGATTCAGCTCAAGAAGAACTGAAGGTGGAAACAAGTTCTGGAATCTTGACTGTATCTACTGAAAAATGTCCTTGCCCATTCAGCACAGCTGTAAGATTGCCATGCCATCATGTTCTGTTCATTAGAAAACTGAAAAATATGGATTTGTTTGCTGAACACCTAGTCCCGGCTCGTTGGACTAAGTTTTATTATGTAAATAACAGTAGGCTGACAGCCGATGTTACCAATGAAGCATCTGTATCAGTGAATGTTATGCCTGTGAGGAAAGTCCTGTCGCAGCATGAAAAGTACAGAATGGTGTCTAATAAATTTAAGGAGATTGCTTCCTTAGCCTCTGAGGTACCTTCAAGGCTTTTCCCCCAACGCCTTCAAGTGCTGGATAGTATAATTCGTTTGTGGGGAGCAAACAAGGAAGTCTTTGTTGGTGAGGTATGTGCATCAAGCAGCACACTTTTGTTTTTCGCAGAGTATACACGTCCAGTAATCAGACGTGGATTAGGCGTCCAGTGACGTCACTGGGTTGTGGGGGCCCGTAACACCATTACCGCAACGATACGCAGTGCAGCCATCAATGTTAGTGGTGTAGTTGATTGAGTAGTAGGCTTATATCTAACAAGTATCCATATCGAATCCCATCGGTGACGAGGACGTGCCAAAGTCCGCGGCCAACAAGGCCTACGACCTTGCGTAAAATAGCGCGGGGTAGATTTACGGCGGTGAACCTAGGTATGACTCCTCGGTGACACTAACTTTTTGTTTAGATTTTGCTTAGAATGCGATTTCTTCTTAATTGTACATAATTTGTTTGAATTTGAGGGATTAATAATTTTATTTTGAATACAATTTTACCGTTATTCGATTTTTTCATTATCAGCAAGTTTGGTTAGATTAGGTTATAGTAACTGCCGGATGCCTAATCCACGTCCGGGTACCAGACGCGTATCATCTGCCGTTATCTTTATACATTCTTATTTCAAAAATTGTAGTTTTATATTTTAAGCCCCTCTCAACCTTTTCATAATCCTAGAGACCCTCAGAGTGTGCATCTGTACATACTTGACCGCTTTACTTAATATTGAAAGGGAAATGTAAATGTATTATTATTCTGTAATTTTTACAGATATTGTCTCAAGAAGACACCACTAAAGAAGTAGAAACAGTAGAAGTAGGTTGGGAAGAACTAGAAATGGAAGAAGTGGAAACGGAAAAAGTGGAAACGGAAGAAGTAGAAACCAAAACAGTAGAAACCAAAGCAGTAGAAACCAAAGAAGTAGGAACGGTAGAAGTAGGTTGGGAAGAACTACAAATGGAAGAAGTGGAAACAGAAGAAGTGGAAACGGAAGAAGTAGAAACCAAAGAAGTAGAAACCAAAGAAGTAGAAACGGTAGAAGTAGGTTGGGAAGAACTAGAAATAGAAGGAGTGGAAACGGAAGAAGTGGAAACGGAAGAAGTGGAAACGGAAGAAGTAGAAACGGTAGAAGTAGAAACGGTAGAAGTAGGATGGGAAGAAGTAGAAACGGAAGAAGTTCAAACCATCACAGTTGTGGAAGAAAATAATACTAGTCCCACCAATCCTGCCAATTATTCTCCCACCAATCTCCCACCAAACCCCACCAATCTTGCTACACTATTTCCTGACAAATTTCCCATCATGCCCCCAAAATTCAAAAAGAGAGGAAGGCCTAAAGGGAGTGATTTAACAGTAATTGGATTGCCTAAAAAAAAAACAAAAACAAACAGAACTCTCCCTTTCAAAAAAAAACCATCTCATAAAAAAGAATTACAAATGTTGATGTGGTTTGTTAAACCTGAGAAGGCGAGGCTTGCTGTGGAGGGGACTCTGCTACAAGAGACTGACATCGAGGCCAATCCTAATAAAGTTTCTTCCAGCTGCGTGGACCCACTAGCGGACGTTCTATGTATTCGGAAATATTTTGATGGTGCTGGTTGGAAATTGATCGAAGATATAATGAGTGTAAAGAAAAAAGACCCAATTTGGCTGTGTCCGCTTTGCCAAAAAGACTCATCCACTAATAGTGTATGTTGTAATAGTTGTCTATCTTGGTACCATATGACCTGTTCTGGTCTTGGTACTACTGGACCCAAATCCAGAAACTGGTTTTGTAGATCGTGCCATAACAGTTAGGTGGTTTAATTGAAGGCTATTAATTTGTGTTTGCTGTTACCTATATTTTATAATATATGTGTTATTTAAAAAAGGTTCATGCAGGCATGGCGAGAGCCGTCAGGGGCTCCTGGGTTGCATTTTGTTACAAACAATACCTATGTAAAACACCTTTTTGTTTAACTTAAATGCTTGTTAAAATTTTAGTTTGAAATAAATTTTAGATTTATTAATCTACGTGCTCACAGTTGCAACTTTATTCAAGTAAAAAGAAAAATAATAAGTCAAGACTTGAATTACACAATCCAAAGTCTAAAAATTACTTGAATTAAAAAAACTATCCTAAAATTTTTGACATTAGTAGATTCCATGTACAGTTAAAATGTTACATTAGACCGGGCCGGGCCCCCTTCGGAGACCTATCATGTCTCGGGACTAGCCCCCCTGCCCCGCCCTCAAGCCGGCCCTGGGTTAATACTAGCCTACATTTAAATAATTGTGTTATTCCTAAACCTTAGAACTATTTGGACTGTTTGAGCCTTAACAGTTGAGTCGTTTGATTGAAGGCTATTAATTTTTGTTGTTGTTACCTATATTGTATAATATATTTGTTTATTAAAAAATGTTCATGATAGCCTACACTGATTAGAACTATTTAGACTGATATTAGACTGGTTGTGCCTTAACAGTTGAGTGGTTTAATTGAAGGCTATTAATTTGTGTTGCTGTTACCTATATTTTATAATATATGTGTTCATTAAAAAAGGTTCATGTTATTAGTCTTGAATGAAATAATTGTGTTACTCCTAAACCTTATAACTAGTTAGACTCTTTTTGCAAATTAGATTATACTGATAAACTTATCTTCAAAGCTTTATTTGTAATCAGAAAGTTATCTTATCACTTCTCTATAGGTACTGCAATCATACCTACTGCCTAGTGCTTGTTGTAATTACAACATAACAAAGCCTAATTTCACATTACTATGAGGTAATTATTTATCTATGCTAAACGATTCAGATATAAATCAGTGATAAACTACTAATGGATAGGCTTTCAATTTTGTTGTTGTTATAATATTACATGGTCCGAAAACAACGAATTCATGATATTCCTATTTATAATAAATGGTATCAGCATTCCTGACACACTTTCTTCAATAAGCTCGGCACCAACCTTTATCATGGGTAAGCGGTGAGAGTAAAATATGACATTTTATAGTTAAAAACCACAAAAGTTACAATTACTTTTAAACCGTAATTGTTACAGCAATGGGTTCTACTATTTCTTTAGAATTATAAGGACCATTACATTAATTTTGATCAAAACCATCTTTTCACCGAAAACCCGATTTTATGTTGTTATTTTGTGTTTGGTACAATAAGTTTTTAACCGTAATTTTTACGGAAATGGGATTTGTACCAATCTGTTCAAAATTCAAAGGACTGTATCATTCGAGTAATTTTTAGAAACTCCTATTATGAGGAGTTATTTCATGAGGTTTTGTGGAAAATTACCCATTAAAAATCAAAATTTAAAAAACGTTCAAAATTTTAAGGGTCATGCATGACATACTAAGTTAAATTGAATCAAAACCGGCTTTTCCCTAAAATCCTATTTTTCGTTATTTTATAGAGATTTTAAGGGAAAATAACATAATTTACAATAACTTTTGAACCGTAATTTTTACAGAAATGGGAGTCATACCATTTTGTTTAAAATTTAAAGGGCTACAACATACTACATTTTTATCAAAATCGTTCGTGCCACAATTGTTCCGTTATTTTATGGGTTTTTGGGGGTTCACGTCGCGGTAGTTGCCGTACGTCTAACAGGCGTCTGTCACGCCGCGCCAGTTACCGTACGTTTAACAGGCGTCCGTCACGCCACACCAGTTACCGTACGTTTAACAGGCGTCCGTCACGTCACGCCAGTTACCGTACGTCTAACAAGCTTCCGGAACCTAGTGACGTCATACTTCACCTCCACAACATGGTGACGCCATTACCGTACGCCTAATCGACGTACGGTTACCGGACGCGTATCCTCTGCGAACTTAATAAGTTAGCTGTGCAAAATAGCATACCTAATCTTAACCCTCCAAGCATCAAGCAAAAACGCCTTGGCGTCAAGCTGTTTTTTACTGATTTGCAGGATTTCATTAAACATAACCTAGAGCCTATTTAAATGTCAGAAACTATGATGTTTTGTATATAATTTTGTTCACAGGTTCATGGGCTACAATAATGTAGGCGTTAGGCCTATTTGCAAAAAAAAATAAAAAAAAATTATAAATGATACACAAAAAAATCAAAATATAAAGAATCTAAAAAAACTTTTAGCTTCGCGCTAAGTCAAAATAAAATATTTCTAGGCCTACAACTATTTGAAGATAGCCACATTGTCTGAAATTTTATGTAGATTACAAATATATAAACATTATTATAAGTTAGATAAAGTATAGTAACAAAAAGTTATAGGTGTAAAAGTGATTTCTGCGCCATGTTTATGGTCAGAATCTGATAATAGACTAACTTAATACAGGCTAGTCTGAATCTGATGTTGGAGGTTCATTTATTTCTAAATCACTGTCTATGTCCACTTCATCAGGATCATTTAACTCATCACCACTCTCAAATAAACAATCACGAATGTCACTATACTATCCATATTTAGAAATTAACACGACATCTAAAACAACAATCCACCATTTACAAGCAAGTGTTAGTAAACAAGCAACTGTCAACAAACAAAACATTGACAAAGTTTACAGCTGCGCTACGATCACTACATACAGTTTAGTGGCTCGAGACAGACATTGGGAGAAAGCCCAACTTCTGCCGTAAACGGTGATACCAATATCAATCAGTTGTCCCATTGCGTCGAATTGAATTTAGAATTGCCTATTTGAATGCAAATTGAACGGAACACTGCGTGTTCGTCTACGCGTAGATGCTCGACGCCCCACAGGGGGTTTTGTTCGTCTATGCGTAGACTCTCGACGCTCGGAGGGTTAAGTGTAGAACTGTCCAACCAACTTAGGAAAATTTATTGTTTTCAACAAATCCAGCAAGATAAAATTATTTAGGTGCTAACAACAGCATGCCTCAAAATTAACGATAAAAATACTGTAGGCCTAATTTATAATGGCATAACTTATAAAAAGAGAATATTTTTGTTGGCTTGGCCATTGTTTAGCATAAGTACAGGCCAATATATAGGCCTAGGTATGTTGTGTCCATGTTTGAGCCTATATTTTTAACAATAATAGCCTAGGTATTCCATTCAACACAATGTCTTAATGGAATGTATGTTTGACAAACACGTTAGTAGGCCAACAACAACAAACAACAGCTTGAAGCATTTTATGGATTTAACATCAACGATAGGAAGGGGAAGCAAAAAAGCCAGATGCTTAATGTAGTCTTTAAATTAGAGGTAGTTTTCACTTTAGGCTGAAGAGAAAATTTAGGGCCTTAATAGTGGGCCCAATCGGGAGTAATAATTTAATGAATTTAGCAATTGAAATGGTGAACAAATAAAGAATGAGAAAGTACTATACAAGTAGGGTAGTTAGGTAAAATTACAAAACGAGAACACACCCATTCACTGTTCTGAAAAATATTCTCTTACCTGTACAGGCTCCATAATCATCTTGATAAACTATTGATTTCACTGTTAACTAAATTGCGGAGTGAATTAAAATTTCTACAGAAGCGTACCAAGACTAATTTAGTCTCAGTGGGGAATGTTGAGGTAACACTTCACCTACACAGTTACAAAACTACCACCATCTTGGAAACGAAACGGGGGTAGACAGACAGGCCAGCTTGATAAATTTCTAAATTATTGGCAATGACCTTCAACGGTTAGTTCGAAACTTCGGAGGCAGTGTTATATAGACATCAGGCATTATAATCAAACATCGTTTCTCATATTTTTATCATCATGAATGACTGTTTTGGTCATGAATGTAATAAAATGCAATATCAACAAAAACTGTTATTTAATATTTACAAATAAAATTGAAAGAGGAAAAAATCTTTAAAACTTGACTTAATATAGCCATAGATTACTATTGGTTGGAATGGTTGCCAATTCTATCAGGCCACGGCCTGGAGTTAGTGGCGGATCCAGAGGGGGGTGAAGGGGTGACCCACGGCCGCCTTTAACTACAGGCCGCGGCCATCGAACTGGCAACGTCGCAAGTGGTGCTGTGTCACGTGACTGTGTTGTTTACATTTTGTTTGGATTGGAAGCAGCCGACGCCGACATCCGACACGCACTTTTAATCAGTTTTAATACACTTTGCACTTGCAGAATGCAGAGTGCAGACTGGGGCCCATTTCATAATAAAGTACAAACTAATATTATTAGTAAATCAGCTGATCGTCCAATGCAAATCTAATGGAAATTACAAGTTACAAGTTGTAACTTGTAACTTGTAGTTTATTATGAAATGGGCCCCAGACAAGTAAGTTAAGTACTGTTGTGTAATGTGTAATCAAGTAGTCTGTTGTTCCACTTGTACAGTAGACACAAAATATGCTAAGTTAATTATTATTTCTGTAAATCATTTGAAGAATCGAGTTTTATCAGAAACAATACGTAAGTTTGATTTTGGTAACAAAAACTAAAAACTACAGATTAAAGAACCAGCTCAGATTTCCGTTCTAATCTTATTGTCAAATTGCCCACGTATTTATTAACTTATTAAGTAAGCCTATTTTGTAGTTTGATCTAGGCATTGTCTTTATAAATTTAGCCAACATAGATCTGAAAGTAACAGACATAAAGATTGCGTCAATTAATCCCTTCATAAAGTTGAACACAGATAAATTTAAATGTATTTTTTAAAGTAATAATTGAACAACAAAATGACCCTCACGAAAGTATTCGTGCTACTGGCCTATTGTCTTAACTTAACAGCATTATTATAGACATTAAGTTTATGATCCATATCGTGTCTGTTCGTTTAAAGCCTACCATTGGCCTGTTCCTGTTCTAAGTTAACCCTAGCAGTGGCCAATGTTAGAAGTGGGGAATGGCCAACCCATTTTGGCGATTTTGCAGACCTTTTTTTAAAAATCTGTCAAAATTACAAATATGGACTCAACCTATCAATGTTTGTATTCATTTTATTCAGAAAAAGCAGGAGAATCTGAATATATAAATAAAAATTGAATCTGAGTTGGTAACTTTTTTGAAAAATAAAAAAAATTCAAAAAATTTGATTGAAATTTCAAAAGTAAAGTCTTGTTATTACTACAGTATAATTTTCAGACCAAAACCATTATATACATTTTGTAGTAAATTAAATTCCCTACATAGAAATGTATAACACATGGGAGAAATATTTTTTTTTACAAATGTTATGTAAGAAAATGAAGAAAATTCAAATTTTGTCGCATAAGACGAATAATTAGTAACTCGGAGATAACTCATGTAAGGTAATTAGTGATAATAATATAGTACACATATTCTTGTAGGTTATAAACTAAGGAATACAAATATGTCACATTGTAGGCAGTAAAAAAATTTTGATTACCCGTTTATGATACAAAAAACTAAAAATTTACAGTTTACATAGAAAAAAATTCAAAGACATTTTTGAAAAAAAATTTTGTACAGATTTTTGTAGGCCAAACATATTATAAAAATGTTATAGTACATTCAATTCTCTTTATAGAAATGTATAACACATGGGGAAAATATTTTTATTTACATGTGTTATGTAAGAAAATACGAAAAATCGCAAGGTTTGTCACGTAAGACGAATAATTAGTAACTCGGAGATAGCTCATGTAAGGTAATTAGTGATTAGTGATAGTAATATAGTACACATATTCTTGTAAGTTATAAACTAAGGAATACAAATATGTCACATTGTAGGCAGTAAAAAATTTTTGATTACCCGTTTATGATACAAAAAAACTAAAGATTTGCCGTTTATGTAAAAAGAAATTCAGATATTAGACTTTCCAGTAGGCTTATACTCATGCATAAAGATTACTGTTAGTCCTAAAACACAAAAACATTACTAACAAAAAACACTACATAACTACAAAATCCGAAATTAGAATGATTCCCAAGATATTCGCTGAACAATATTTACTTTCAAAACGTAAGTCAGCTGATCCGCACAAAACAAGCAGAGTACTGTAACTTGGTCAGATGGCAATTTTCTTTTGTTGCTGACAGAACACAGAAATTATACAGTGATCAGGGCTGCCATTTCTCAACACTAAATTATTCTACGTTTCCTACACTACAAAAGGATATTATATTTGAATAGTTATAAATATTCCATTATATATATATTTCGACTTTAGAAATGGTCCTGGCGGGACCATTGGCCATTTGTTAATTTTTGTAAAATTACGTGTTTTCTAAAAATCATATGTTCTTTGCTATCAATGTATTGATAAAATAATCTATGCCAAAATATTCAGCAACTCTACTGCTATCTAGTGGTATAACTCGCATCCAGATAGGGAAAAAACTAACCTCGCTATGATTTTCTAAACTTTATGTGTTTAGCGGTTACGCAACCCTACAAGTGGAAGTAGATTCGCGCGGAAATTTTCATTCAAATTTAAATTGCAATTACGTTGACATATTGACGCTAGAAGGTTCGTTTATATAATAAAATGAAAGTTTAGAATGTCATCTTTCGAATGGTATATGAATTATCCACTTTAAAGATAATTATCAATTAGTTTTTAACGTTAAAAATGTTTGGACATAAATGGTCCCGGCGGGACCATGGCCATTCTAAGGGTGCACGGTGAAATGGTCCCGCCGGGACCATTGGCCACTGCTAGGGTTAAGTTAGTACTGTATTCGTGGGTTAGACATAGCCTATAGAAGCATTACATAGTTAGTTTCTCTAAATTTTTGTCCAGACAAGGTAGTATCAGAGAGGGCCTAGGCTAGGCTTCACTGTGGACATCTAACTGATAACCTATTTAGTCTACCATGATCATTTAATGCTTAGGGAATTAAGTTAACAGGCATGTAGGCTATTGGTTAGTAGTGGATCTTAAATAACTTACGTATAACTAAAATGGCTTTTGCAAGACTAAATTAAGACTCACTTGTGAAGCCTAAATTGTATTTCTTCGACTCTCTGGTAGGTTATAAGTTAGCAAATATTTTAGTAAGTTATAGTCTAATGTAACTAGGCTACCATCTGAATACCATCTCTTCGTTTTTGACCAGGTTTACTGGATTAACTGCGTCAGTTTTCTTAATATTATATCAAATAGCAAATAAAATGTTCTTGTCATTTTCAAAAGAAAAAAAATAATATTATGTACAAATATGTCAACTCACAAACTTGGTGGTTGAAGTAGGGTTTTGAGTCAGTTACTCGCTAGATTATCCTCAAGGAAATCCTTGATGGAGAAATAGGCCGACTGAATAAGTTGGTCTTTCATTTTTCTTTCAAACTTCTTGGTCTCAAGGTTTCTCAAGTTCTCCGGCAGCTTGTTGAACAGCTTCATTGCCATGGCAGGGAAACGGCGTTGTGTGCTTATTAGGCGTGTTCTCTGTATATCTAACTTAGTAGAGCCACGTGTGGCGTGGTAGTGGACATCGCCTCTGGTTGTAAGCGCGTTCAAGTTCTTCTTGACATGTACCAATGAGGATAAGATATACATCGAGTAGACTGGGCACGCCTAATCTCCTAAAGATGGGTTTGCTGTGCTCACGCCGGTCACTAGAAGTGATGACTCGGATGGCCGCCTTCTGCAACCTCAGCACTGCCTTACAGCTTGGGGAGTGGCCCCAGAGCAGTATGCCGTAACTCAAATGGCTGTGGAAAAGGCCGTAGTAGATGGTCAAGAGATAGGATTCAGTCAGGCTGTTCTTCAATTTGCGAAGTAGAGATACTACCCTTGAGAGGTTTTTTGACATCTCTTCCGTATGACTCTGCCAGTTAAGCCGTGTATCAATAAAAAATCCAAGAAGTTTTACTTGAGGTACGATGTTCGCAGGCGGAGTTCTGCCCAAGGTGCAGATGAGTGTTTGGGTCTTGTTGACATTTAGCTGAAGTCTATTGGTCTTGAACCATTTCTCGGCGGAGGTCAGCTCCAAGGCCATCTTTCTCTCAATTTCCGTCACCGAGCATCCACCTAATACAAGGGTGGTATAGTCCGCATACATGAGAGCCTCGTCACCACACTTAAAGTCGTTCACCATTAGCAGGAACAGGAGAGGTCCAAGTAGCGAGCCCTGCGGGACACCGTGTTCCACCCTGCGTTCTCCCGAAAGAGCCCCATCAATTGCAACCACCTGTCTTCGATTCCTAAGGTAAGAAGAAAATGTAGCAAGCACAGTACCTTCCACTCCATAGGCTTCAAGTTTGGCAGAAGAACTTCGTGAGACACCACATCAAACGCTTTGCTCAGGTCTAGTAGGACTAGTTGGCCTGTTCACGATCCCCTTTTTTATACACAGGGGCAACCCTGGCAACCTTCAGCCTATCCGGAAAACAACCCTGATCAAGACAAGAATTTATCACATGAGTCAGCGGACCTACGAAATCCTTAATCGTATTTTTGACTATGTTTACACTGATACCAAATACATCTTTGCTTGCTTTAGGGTGAAATTTAGCAACAAGTGATAATACTTCTGCCGGAGTAACGTTTTTCCACCTTGTCAAGCGGGTTTTAATTGTCACATTGGGCTTTGGATCTAATACAAAATGGCCATCTGCAGGAGTTAGCTCACTCGCAATATTACCAACCACACTTACAAAGTAGTCGTCTATTTCATCCGGGCTACTCACACAAGCAAGATCCACAGGTTTCCTACAAAGTTTGTTAGCGATACTCCAGGCTGCTTTTGCACTGGTTGGGCGACTCCCTTATGAACTTTTCATTTGCTGCCTTCTTTGCATTCTTCACCATGCGCCTGTAACACCTCTTAACACGTAAATACTCATTATAGTTTACCTGCCTTTGATCGGGCGTAGTCGAATGCTTTACTCTATCATGTAAGATAATTACAAACTCCCTGAGCTTATGAAGTTGAGGTGAATAACAGTTCCTAAGTGCAGGAGGGCCGGACCGAGCCTTTACTTTAGAGTTATTGTTCACATTGGGATGACCTGAGTTTTTCCGACGGGTTTTCAAAGGAAAGCAGTTTTCAAATTCACTGTAAAATCTATCAAAGAAATTATCAAAAAGTTCATCTGCATTATGTATGGTCATTATCGGATCCCAGGAAATATTTCTTAATCTATTCAAAAAGAGCAGCTGAGAATCATCGTTAATTACTCTGTATGCAAATGTGTATTTGTCATGCCAAATAGGTTGAGGTGAGGTACTTACAGGAGTAGAAGTAATTTGCAACGTCACAGCACAGTGATCTGCCACCACCTCCACAGAAGTCACACAGTCCTCAGGGTCAAAGTTTATCGCAGCACTATCGAGACAAGCAATCCCCCTCGTGGGTTGGAAATTAGTCAGGTAGAAGCCATACGACCTTAGCAGATTAATCAGTTCAAATTCTTCAGATGATCCGGTGTTTAGGTGTACATTTAAGTCACCTCCAATGAAAATACGCTTGTGCACTTTGGTGACAAAATCCAGACACAGGTCGAGCTGTTTTAAGAAACCATCGATGCTTCCCCCTGGGGAGCGGTAAACCACAAGAATAAAGAATGACTCGTCAACAAGTTCAATTCCAGTCACTTCGAATATTTGCTCTATACAGAATTGTTCCAATTTCAGTTTTGTACACTTAAAATTACTATTTACAAATATGGCTACTCCACCATTCTTCTTAACAGTTCTACAATAGGCTGATACCAAGACCTTATCACCCAAAGTTATATTTGTTAAAGATTCCGGGTGTGTCAACCAGTGTTCACTGACACAGATAATGTCTGGTATTTTTAATTCATCAAATAACAACAACAGATCCCAACTAGTATGATATTGTCGGTTCATGTCGATTTCTTAAAGATATTTTTTAAGTACCTATACTGATTTGCATTCTGTCCATCTTTTATGCTACATTTCCGTTATTTAACTTAAGGTCACTTCAAATTGACAACTACAATAATTTTTCATTGTTCAGTATCAACAGTCTTTGGTGAGTCGGTGGATCAGTTGGTAGCGTCCGGACTTCGGGCCTAAGGCAGCGATGTCGTGGGTCCGGATCCTGGTTACTGCCACTAAAATTTATCAGTACAGTTCACCTTCGTACTGTACCGGTTCACCCCTTGCTTTGCTAGATACGTTTCACAGCCAGATCTGTAGTCTTTGTGGATAAAAGAGGCCGCCAAGGGGCCATTCCATATCAAATCAACAAATAAAAATCAGTTTTCAACCTGACCATCTTGGATTACTTTGAAATTTGGTATGCTTATAGTTCTAACAAATACAAACAGAAAACTGGTTTTTGTTTATTTTGATCTTTTCCCGTTTATTTATAATTAATTTTTTTAAACATCCAAAATCGGCATTTTTTTACTTGCGGGGAGAGTTAAATTATAAAAAAAAAACTTGTCTGGATGTCAATGTATGTAGTAGAGATCATCTAACTCATTTATATGTTTTACCAGGTTGGATTGCTGAGCAGCATGGGTGAAAGATTTCTACAACAGTACATCTACAGTAGATGTAACTAGTAACTAGGAGGATGGTGGTTGAACTAATTGCTACAACATTTTTCCATGCAGAAAAAAATATTGGGACCGAGCAAGGCTAAACCAAACAAATGCAAATGCAAATGTTGGTAAGTTTAATGAAATTACATCCGCACCTACATGGCTTTGCCAATTATTGGTCTCAGCCTAAATGAAAGAGTGAGTTGAAATGCATAAACTTGTTTGAATTTCGATGTAATATAGATGCAATCTTGTTTTTTACAATTGTTTGAAGGGAACGGAAAAATCAATTGTTTGATCTGGGTAACTATTACGGTATTAACCAATTAAACTAAAAATTTGAATAAAAAAAATTCAATTGCATTTTAATTATTTACAGCTTGCAGGCTAATTAAAAGTGTAATTCAAAATTGTTTTTTATTAAAAAAAAGTTTTTTTTAGGCCTATTTAATTAGTTAATAATAGCTACCCATATCACTAGTGGTGATCTATTAAACTCATTGCTACATTGTTGTCTAATGTTAAACATGTAGCAAAATGAAATGAAACAGAGGATAGCTATCGCCCGCGCTCTACTGAAAATCCCATCCATCCTCATACTAGACGAGGCTACCAGGTCAGTTGCAAGGGAATGACTTGATCGTAAAACATGTTAAAATGTAACATGTAAAAATGTAACATGTGGAAATATAAGAAGTTAAATGTAACGTGTTAAAATGTAACATTTTAAATTGTAACATGCTTAAATGTAACGTGTTAAAATGTAACATATTAAAATGTAACATGTAAAATAAAATTATTAAAAGTATCGCAATCCTCTAAGGTCTTGAAGATTTAAAAAAAACAATAAACCACTTCAAAAAGTAACAGTTCGTGTTATTTCCTAATACGACACCACGACTTTAAACTTCTGTAATTAGTGATGTCACACGGGCGTGTTTCATACGCAACTTCTCTTTATGGTTTTATGACTCACTCTTCACATTTAATTACCGATATACGCCGATGCTGCAACAACGACAACAGTAAATCACAAGTAGTGAGGTTAGGTTGGTGTCGCAATTAAACCCCTTCCCGCCAAAGGGCAAGGCCCATGGCTGGATGAGCGACGACAATGGATCAGCTGATCTCCCCCCTCTTTGTTATCATGTAGCCGTAACAATACCTCGTGACTCCACCTAATTGGCATTATTCAATTTCAGTAACCACAGATGAAAGTGGAAGCAGATCCCTCATTCTGGTACGCAGGTCCTGCTAAAAGATTTCCTTGATGTACCTGTATGCTTGTGGGGAGGTAAACATTAATCAAGTCTAAATTCCTGGAATTAATCTGTTATAGCATCTCTTATATTAATACGTGAGGGCTGTTTTTTGTGAACAAAACTCCTCCGTTATTTCTGGACCGATTTTAACGTTTGAGGTGTCAAATAATTCGTCTCAATTCTTAGTTTTGCATAAAGGTTTTAGAATTTTAAAACTCTTACCCTAAAGGGCACGAGACGCTCTCAAAAGTCTCATTTTACCCATAAGAATTACATTGAAAACAAATTTAAAAACAAAAACAGCTGTATATAAAAAGAAACTCACCAGCTTCATGGGAGTAAATATTGATATTTGTAATATTTAAGAGGTTATAGACAAATCTATACAGTCAATCAGTTTTGTTAGAAGAACAGAAAATTTCTCAAGTTTAAAGGAGAAATATTGAAAACAGGAGGAGAAGACAATTAATAGGAAATCTTATACGTATGAAAAGAGTAGAGGAGAGGCCTGGTCTCACAGTAAGGAATCCAGGTACACAATCACTTGGATAGATGAATAATTTTTGCCAGTTATGCTAAGCAACTTATTTTGGAAGTAAAAAAAAACCATGAAGAATATACACATCATGTTGTCATAGTGGTAAAGTAAACCTACCTAAAGTCAGATCAAATAAATACTTGCAAGAAATGTTTACTGGTAACAGCTTTAATTTGGGAAACATTTTTAGAAAAGACTAAAAAATAAGGTCGGGTCCAAAAAATTCTAAAATATTTTTACAAGAAGCGTTTATTATTTCAAAGAGCTATTAAATATCGTGACTATTTCAATTAGTTACATAAGCATTTAGTTCGGTCTTTCATACTCATCGAAAATTATGACTGTTATTAATGTAGTTTTAAAATAACTTCTGTATAATACCGGTACTTGACAATTGCTCGATTTTGAGCAACAGGTACACTAGTATTAAATTAATTCATTGTCATTCGTTCGATAAATGTATTTGAAATGTCCGTGGATTGTTCCTTATGGGGTTTATTTACTTATAGAACGCTATACATGTGTTATAAAAACAGTTTTTGGGACTTGCGCAAAGTTTTCTGGCGGAGTTTTAATTTTTACTGTTATTATCATTGCACCGTCAATTGGACGTTCGTGCAAACATGTCGTAAATGACTTGTATTTTTTAAATTACCGGACATGAAATACTGGTTATTCACGTAGAGGATGGCCTGGATAGTGATTTGCTTTGTGAGATTGCCAGTCAATGTCGAATGTATTTTTTATAGTTGTTATGTCTTCACGTCCGGTGTTCCTTTCTCAGTATCGTCTGGTGCATTCGGTGATTCGGTTCGTAAATGGTTTGAATTACAAAATTTCTGACATTTCAAAGTCGATTTTCCATCGTAGGGATTGGAAATTTAGATAAACTAAACTCAGTGTTTATGGGATATCGTTGGAGATGACAACACAATGTATTCATTATTGTCTCAGAAAGAAATAACTTTGGAGGTGATGGGCGATTCGCTTAAACTAATCCGACAAAACATGGCCACGTCTAAATCTTGTTGACTCCAAGGTCACGGGATTTATTTGTTCGTGGTGTTTATTTTTATAATTTTCTAGTAGACGCAACACTTTTTGAACTGTAACTAAAAAAATTGATCATCACGAGTATTTAATTTAGTTGTTGTAAAGGGTAAGGGAAGATGCTTGAGTGTGGCATAGGGATATTTTACGGCGTGGAGATTAGCATTTATTTGTTGAAGGGAACATTTCTAGGTCCGTGTTTCCGCAAGGTAACCTTTGGATGTTCATGAAATGGAGTTATGAACTTCCTAAAGTAGTTTATAAAATTACGTTGTAACTCAAGGCATGTTTATTTTTAAACTAATTCCGTCTCTTAGGCCTATATCTACCTGACAAGGCTCAACTCATCACGAGTAGTCGTAGTAAGTACTAATAAGTCACGACGCCGACGACACTATTTGCTGTTTCCTAGAGATTCACTCACTTTCCCTCCGCACGAAGCGATTTAAACAGACTTTATTCAACTATTTCGTGTCTCTTCCCTCGTTATGTTAGTTGTTGAAACTGGTTACGCCATTATTGTACAACTCCCTAGTCAATCAATACTCTAGAGATTACGGGTTTAAGTCATACAAAATTATGTTCAATCCGTTAGAAAACACTAAGGAATATTTTGTGCTATATATGTTTATGAGTGAAGGCGTGTGTAGCAAAATCATGTTTTACCATGGTAGCACAATTGATTTGGATTTGGCCACAAACTTCTCATGTAAAATCTCAATCTGAAGCTAATTTTGCGTGGGTTTTATACCCGTTTGACTGAAAAAATGTCCACTAAGTGTTTCTAAGCCTATTTTAAAGTGAATTTCAGCTTCAGTCATCACTGAATCTCATAAGTTCACGTTACGGAACGTAGGCTACACACGAACAGTAAAACAGAAACTGTATGGATCATAAATACAAATTATGTCACTGGCCCGAAAGCATATTTGTATTAATATTAAAATGGAGTTTGTCAAAAAACATCCATACCAGCTATTACGGCTATTAGTATGGCCCTTTGGGTCAGTGACATAATTTGTTTATATGTGTATTATAACCGTTTCTGTTGTAATATTCATGAGGTTATAACCTAAAAATACGTATACTTTGTACACTAAATCTTGGGAATAAGTCATCAATCGGTACGAAAAGTACATCATGCGATGATAATACAATTTACAGCGTGGTATATGATCAATGCCTGAAACTCTGACAAAACATCGTGGTCTGCACCGTGCACCACGACCGCCACCGGTTACCAAAACCGTCGCTTCCCGTGTTACGCTAACCACAGTTACATACTAGTAATCTGAATTTGCGATCTGAGTCCATTTCCATTAACCCTTTAGAATTAACACTTGCACAATTGAACGCTCTAGTGAAGAGTGGTTTATGAACTACCAGGAAATTGTGTTTATCTTTACGACGACGACGACGACGACAACGACGACGACGGTTTTTATGTCAGCTTGGTGGTTGAGTGATTATAGTACTGCTGTACTCGCCTTGTAATCAGAAGGTAGCTGGTTTGATTCTATGTTACTTTGTTTGTATTACCTGTCACTAGTTTGGTATTACTAATTTAATTAATCTTTGTCACAGGTGTACGTGGCTGCTGGGCTGGCCAATGCTGACAGTTTTAAAATGTAACGTGTTAAAATGTAACATATTAAAATGTAACATGTAAAAATGTAACATGTAAAATTGTAACCTTTTAAAATGTAACATGCTTAAAGGTAACTTGTTAAAATGTAACACATTAAAAACGTTATGAGTACTGGTATGAGTAAAAGTTTTTATGTCAGCTTGGTGGTTGAGTGATTATAGTACTGCTGTACTCGCCTTGTAATTAGAAGGTAGCTGGTTTGATTCTATGTTACTTTGTTTGTATTACCTGTCACTAGTTTGGTATTACTAATTTAATTAATCTTTGTCACAGGTGTACGAGGCTGCTGGGCTGGCCAATGCTGACAGTTTTATCCGACAGTTCCCTGATGGCTACAGTACCATTCTGGGGGAGAGAGGAGTTACCGTGTCTGGGGGCCAGAAACAGAGGATAGCTATCGCCCGCGCTCTACTGAAAACCCCATCCATCCTCATACTAGACGAGGCTACCAGGTCAGTTGCAAGGGAATGACTTGATCGTAAAACATGTTAAAATGTAACATGTAAAAATGTAACATGTGGAAATATAAGAATTTAAAATGTAACATGTTAAAATGTAACGTGTTAAAATGTAACATTTTAAAATGTAACATGCTTAAATGTAACGTGTTAAAATGTAACATATTAAAATGTAACATGTAAAAATGTAACATGTAAAATTGTAACCTTTTAAAATGTAACATGCTTAAAGG